>NC_143081.1:14785000-15091250 GCF_052426305.1 Pelodiscus sinensis | reverse complement strand
ACCATCTAGATAATCCCTGACAGGTGTCTGTCCAACCTGCTCTTAAATATCTCCAGAGATGGAGATTCCACAACCTCCCTAGACAATTTATTCCAGCGTTTAATCACTGACACGTAGGAAGTTTTTCCTCATATCCAGCCTAAACTGCCCTTGCTGCAGTTTAAGCCCATTGCTTCTTGTTCTATCCTCAGAGGCCAAGGAGAACAATTTTTCTCCCTCCTCCTTGTGACACCCTTTAAGAAACTTGAAAACTGCTATCATGTCTCCTCTTAGTCTTCTCATTTCCAAATGAACAAACCCAGATCTTTCAGCCTTCCCTCACAGCTCATATTCTCTAGACCTTTCATCATTTTTGTAGCTCTTCTCTGGACCCTTCTCCAGTTTCTCCACATCTTTCTTGAAATGTGGTGCCCAGAACTGGACACAAGACTCCAACTGAAGCCTTATCAGCACAGAGCAGAGCGGAGGAATGACTTCTTGTGTTAAGCAGTGCCAGGGCCTTATAAAACAACCTTGCTAGGGGTCATTGTCAGCTTCTTCTTATAGTAACATAAGATTGGAAGAGACCTCAGGAGGTCATTGAGTCTACCTTCTATTGAGCCATGAGCTCAGCCATGCAATCTGGCGTAACCATCCAGCACTCTACCTGTTGAAACCTTTGAATTCATCTGTATGCCAGAGGCAACTCCTCTATCTCTTACCACCCGGCCATCAAAGAAGGGTACGAGTATGTCAGGCTAAGTCATTCTTTATCATAGACACGTTACCACCATAGTCATAGAATCGTGCAATTTTTTGTAACCTCTGTTTCCCCTGTCTAAATAGCAGTTGATGTGGAAATGTGGCTATGAATGAGACATTTCTGCTTTTGTTGTCCGTGTGCGTGTGTGTGTGTGTGTATGTATATATCCCTGCGTCTGTAAACTTGACTTCAATTCATCCGATGAAGTGGGTTTTACCCACAAAAGCTTATGGCCTAGGAAATCTGTTAGAATCGTGGAATCATAGGATTGGAAAAGACCTCAGGAGTCATCGTGTCCAGCCCCTGCCCAAAGCATGACCAACCCCAACTCAATCATCTCAGCCAGGGCTTTGTCAAGCCGGGACTTCAACACCTCTAGGGTTAGGTCTGTTCTACACTAGACCAGGAAGACCGGCTTAATCATAGAATCACAGAACACTAAAACTGGAAGGGACCTCGAGAGGTCTTCAAGTCCAGTCCCCTGCCCTCATGGCAGGACCCAGTAAGGTAAGTACCCAGTTAAGGTCCGTAACTCCAGCAATATAGGATACGTAGCTGCGGGCGGCTTCCCTTAAGCCAAGCTTGGTGGCATCCCCACAGCGGGAGGCCAAAGACAGCAAAGATTCCCTTCCTCCTCTCAAAAGCAGGAGTACCAGAGGCTGGTTGGGGCACCCTCTGAGTTTGATTTAGTGAGCCTTAACTAGGCCTTCTAAATCAAACTACAGCAGTTCGATTAAGGTAGCATTGATTTTCCTTTTTGTGTAGACAAGGCCGTAGCAGCCTACTTCATGCATCCTGTTGCATCCCAAGAGCTACTGATGCAAAACAGGAACAGGGGTGGGGATTTCTTCTTGCCCAGAGCTAATTAAGCCAGGTTAAGAGCAGAACTCTGCCCTGCCTTGTTTTTAGCCTAGGATCTTTCCAGGGATGTAAGATCCAGGGAAGAGGCTATTACTCCAGTGTGGGGATTAGACTCAGCTAAGACAGGTTATCAGGGTAACTTGCTCCTGAAGTACGATCAGATCTGGGATCACAGCTCCTGAGATTAGATCGAGCTATTTAGCCCCAGAACTGAGAGGTATGTTCAGTCCCTGATCTCATTTTGACCTCAGCGCTCTGCACAAGGAAGGGAGCAAGGCGCATCCGTTTGTGGATCCCCGCCTGCTAGGAACTACAAGGAGACCCAGCAACTCAGAGAATCCAGCAAGTCAACATGGAAACAGCTGCCAGATAATACAGTGATGGGGAACTGAGAGAGAAAGAGAGAATTGAATGATCAAAGAATCCCGATAGCAGGGTGCTAAACACATGGTAACATTGCTGCAAAGACCAACCTGTAAGTTTGATATTTCAGTTGTTTTTCTGCATATTAATATATGGGATAGATTTTGGAATACGCATAGAAGTTACTTTTGGGACACTTGGAGATGTTCATTATCAAGTTAGTGGAACATCCTCAAAGTGTGAGACTAAGGGTATGTCTAAACTACATGGCTCCATTGACGGAGCCATGTAGATTTGTTTTTTTCCCACAAAGGGAAATGAAGCCACGATTTAAATAATCGCGGCTTCATTTAAATTTAAATGGCTGCTGCAGTGAGCTGACAAACGGCTGATCAGTTCAGTGTGCTGGTCTGGACGCTCCCGCGCCAACCTGAAAGCCCTTTATCGACCTCCCCGGTAAACCTCACCCTATGAGGCATAATGGGGAGGTCGATAAAGGGCTTTCAGGTTGGCGTGGGAGCGTCCAGACTAGCACACTGAGCCAACAAACAGTTAATCAGCTGTTTGTCGGCTCAGTGCCGCAGCCATTTAAATTTAAACGAAGCCGCGATTATTTAAATCGCGGCTTCATTTCCCTTTGCCGATCAGCCTCATCTACATGGCTCCATCGACGGAGCCATATAGTTTAGACACACCCTTAGAGAAAAGGGACTTTTCATAGAGACTGTGGAAACTAAAAGAATTTTGGGTTTTGGCCAATGAGCACTGAATTGTTTCCGTTATGCTTGTGCTGAAGGTGAATTATTTTCAGCTGCTCTACCAGCCAAATGATTCCAGCTTTCCAAAGAAAACAGTGGGCCAAGAAAATGTATTCTTTTTTCATGTAACGGAAATTTTGCTGGGAATGTAGCTGTAAGCGAGGGGGCAGATGATCAATACCGTTCAATCTGCTATATATTTGAGAGAGTTTGTATGGTTTAGTGTCCATCCGTCTGTTAGTCCGTCCGTTCAAGAACGCTTAAACGGTAAGAGCTAGGGCCACCAAATTCGATAGGCAGCTTCTTCTTACCGTAACTTAAAGCGAGGTCAGGGGTTAGTTGTGCCAGGACAACAGGATGTGCCTGGAATGGGATTGCTCCTCTTAAAACCATGCAGAAGAGAGACAGATACACCAGGCAGGTGAAAGGGGCTGGCTGGGGGTGTAACTCCGAGCCCCCCACTCCCACAGCACTGCCCAAGACTCCCAACTCCAGGTGCCCTTTAAGGAGGGGGGACTGAAGTGCCCCTGCACCCCCGTTCGTACAAGAAAGTTACTGTCTGTTCCCTTTCATCAGGGAGCCAGAGGGAAGTGCCCAGTTTGCTGCATTCCTCACTCTGGCTGGGGAGAGCAGGGGGCAGATGAACCGGGACCTGCCCCAGCTGGGGGACATGCACCCCTCCCCCAGCTGTGCCCGGTGGAGCTGCAGTGACCATGAAGAGGCACTTCTCACCTGATCCCAAGCTGCTGTGGGAAGACAGGCTGGGGTGGTCCTCTCTCCATGGGGCAACCTGCATCCTGAACCCCTCCTCCCCACCCCTAGCTCAGACCCATGATTTACATGAGACATTTTCATTTTATTTTCCCACCCCCCACCCCCAAATTCATTATGTTAAGGACTAGAGCAATGCCGGGTAAATCTTCTAGTGTTGCCCTAATTTCACACCGTCATGCCACGGCAGCCATGTTTATTTCTGCTTCAAAGAGATCGTTTCCGAGTGGTAAAATGGAGTCAGCAGCAATGGGGGTAACCCTCAGAATGTTTCCAACATCCCAGCCCTTTCAAACGGATGCAGGGAATCGATGTCCCCGAGCCAAACCGTTGGGTTATGGTGACCCCCACCAAGGATGTAGATGATTTCAATGGGGCTAGAAACCAGACATCCTCCTTCAGCATTCTGCTCCGTACTGCCACGAGTAAACAATGGGAACATACACTAAGACAGCAGAACGAGGAGCAACGGGCTCAAGTAGCAGTGGGGGAGGTCTAGGTTGGATAGTAGGAAAAACTCTTTCCCTAAGAGGGTGGGGAAGCCCTGGGCTGGGTTCTCTAGGGAGGGGGTGGAATCTCCATCCCTAGAGGTGTTTCAGTCCTGGCTTCACCAAGCCCTGGCTGGGATGATTGACGGGGTTGGCCCTGCTTTGGACCAGAACAGAACCCAAGTCCCTGATGGTCAGTGACCCACAGAGCACCGACTCACAGAAACAGGTGAATGATACCACACAGCAGTAACCGCTAGGGCAGATGCTCCTTGCCCAGAGATGGACATTCAACTGGGATTTGGGGTATTGGACATGTCCCTATGAAATCCAGACTTCTGCTCACCCTAAGCCAACTGTTTGTTGCAAGAGAGGGAAATAAGAACCTAAGAACATTAGAACGGCCAGACTGGGTCAGACTAAAGATCCATCCAGCCCCGTACCCTGTCTGCCGACAGTGACCAACCCCAGGTGTCCCAGAGGGAGTGAAGTCAACAATTCATGATCAAGCGATCTCTCTCCTGCCATCCATCTCCACCCTCTGACAAACAGAGGCTACAGACACCATTCCTTACCCATCCTGGCTAAAAGCCATTGATGGACTTAACCTCCATGAATCTATCTAGCTCTCTTTTAAACCCTGTTATACTACTAGCCTTTACAGCCTCCTCTGGCAAGGAGTTCCACAGATTGACTATGCGCTGTGAGAAGAAGAACTTCCTTTTATTTATTTTAAACCTGCTGCCCATTAATTTCATTTGGTGGCCCCTAGTTCTTATGGGAACAAGTAAATAACTTTTCCTTATTCACTTTTTCCACACCAGTCATGATTTTATAGACCTCTATCCTATCCCCCCTTAGTCTCCTCTTTTCCTGCTAGGACAGTTCATTTTGACTTGTCCTTTATTACAGCTTGATTACTGAATTTTACCAAGCCATATCTTGGACCAGAGGCTCACCCCATAGAGCAGGAGTGGCCAACATGTTCTGGACAAAGAGCAAGAATAGCAGTGGATACAGTGAGAAGAACTGGCTGCCACCATCTTGAAGATGCCATTTTGAATGGCCGCATTGGACGGCTCCCCAGCACAGGGAGCCAGGGGCCACCTACAAAGATGACTTCGCAAGCCTCAATTTTTGGGAAGGAAGAGCCGCATGCAGCTTGCGAGCCATGGGTTGACCACCCTTGCCGTAGGGTATGTCTACACTACAGCACTATTTCTAATAACTTAATTCAAAATAGTTAATTTGAATTAAGCTAATTTGAAATAATGCATCTATACACAAAAACTATTTCGAAATAGCATTTTGCTGTTTTGAAATAGCACGTCCACACTGAGTAGACCCTGAACCGAAGTTAAGGCTGGCTGGAACCAATGCCGGCAGGGCATCAGGTTAGGACTTAGGGTATGTCTACACTAGCCATCCTAGTTCAAACTAGGTGGCCAATGTAGTCATTCGAACTTGCAAATAAAGCCTGGGATTAAAAGATCCTGGGCTTTATTTGCATGTTCCCAGGCACTGCCATTTTTAAATGCCGGTAGTTCGAACTCCCAGCCCACGGCACCACGCAGCACGGGTTAGGCTGTTTGAATTAAAGCTCTTAATTCGAACTACCGTTACTCCTCATTGCAGGGCGGAGATCATGGATGTTGGGGGCATCCCCCCAAACCTGAATAAGGTCCATGATCTCCACCCTGGACCAGGAAGGCGCCCGCCTTCTCCAGCCCGTCAGGCTCCTGGGAGCTGGCAGACTGCTCCTGGGGAGCGGTGGAGGGCTGGCTGCCAGTGGCTTGCTGGCTCCTGTTTTGGGGCCACTGGGTCAGGGCCCCCGGTGGCCACTGCTGGCTCTGGGCTGGCAGGCTTGGAGCTGGCACAGGCACTGTGGCCAGGGTCTACCCCTTTAATGGCTCCGGGGCTGGGGGAAAGGAGAGTAAGTTTTCCTGGATGTGCCCAGAGTGGCCACCAGGGCTCCCTGGGAAGGGCTGGAGGCCTCCTGTTTCGAATTAAGTGTCTACACAGCACTTCATTCCAAATAGCTATTTCAAATTTGGTGTTACTCCTCATAGAAAGAGGTTTACCAAATTCAAAATAAGGGCTCCGCTATTTCAACTTTATTTCAAAATAGCAGTTTGCCTGTGTAGATGCTATAAAAGTTAATTCGAAATAAGGGCTGTTATTTCAAATTAACTTTGCAGTGTAGACACACCCATAGAGTTTAAGGCCACTGGTTTAATTTGCACCAGAGTTATAACAAACCCGAGTAGTGTTCTGACTGGCCGATATGTGGAGCCCTCATGACTCCCAATCAACAGAAGTGGCTAGTGGTTGTGACACATTGCACCTTAAAATAGCACCTGACAACGCCCATGTTCACCACAATCCAGGTTGCACCCCAGAGACACCATCACGGAGTTGTGCTCCTTTGGCATTCACCTTATGAGATTATTAAAGTGGGAATCGGAGTCATTCTATCGGTGCCTCTAATTCTTGCCCTTCCCTCTCTAGACCGGACACAGCGAGCTGAGAAGGAAGATGAGCAACCAAACATCCATGGCTGACTTCCTGCTCCTGGGATTCTCGGACGTTTGGCAGCTGCAGATTTTGCACTTTGTGGTGTTTCTCCTGCTGTACCTTGCAGCACTAGTGGCGAATCTCTTCATCATCACAGTTATCACCCTCGACCGCCAGCTTCATACCCCCATGTACTTCTTCCTGCTCCATTTAGCCTTCATCGACCTCTGCTACATCTCCGTCCCCATTCCTAAATCCATGGTCAATTCACTAACCAACACCAGATCGATTTCTTATTCTGGTTGCATCACCCAAGTTTTTCTCTTCCTCTTCTTCGCAGTAGCGGAGCTGAGCATCCTCACTATCATGGCCTATGACCGATACGTTGCTATATGCCAACCCCTTCGTTATCAGACTATAATGCACAGGAGAGCTTGTGCGCAAATTTTGATCGGTGCGTGGCTCAGTAGTATTCTCTACTCTGCACTACACACGGGCAACACGTTTGGGTCCAACTTCTGTGGAGGTCATGCGGTGGCCCATTTCTTCTGTGAAATCCCCCAGCTGCTCAAGCTGGCCTGCATCGACACATACTACAGAGAAGTTGGGGCAATTGCATTTAGCGTGTGTTTAACATTAAGCTGTTTTGTTTTTATAATCGTGTCGTACGTTCGGATCTTCACCACGGTGCTGAGAATCCCCTCGGAGCAGGGCCGGCGCAAAGCCTTCTCCACCTGCCTCCCTCACCTCACCGTGGTCACCTTGTTCTTTTGTGCTCTCGTCTTTGCCTATCTGAAACCCACCTCCAGCTCAACATCCCGTCTCGATCTCATGGTGACCATTCTCTATTGTGTGGTGCCTCCCCTTGTGAATCCCATCATCTATAGCATGAGGAACAAGGAGATCAAAGCTGCCATGAGGAAAGTGATAGGAAGAAGCTTATATTCATGATGAATATAAAGTCCATCATTCTCTCTGGACTGTGATGTCTCTCGGTTAACAAATTTTCCTTCATGAGAACGTAGCATGCCTATGCAGTAATAAACATTCAGACTTACTCCACTGAAGTCAACAGAAGGACTGTATGACTACAAAGTGATAGCTATGGCAATGTCCTGGGTAAAACTTGGGGTAAGTCTACACTGCACAGCTATTTGGAGATCCCGAAATAGCTACCCCATGTCTACACAAGCCGTCTATTATTTTGAAATATTTTTACAAATAACAGGCATGCTATTTCGTCATCCCGGTAATCCTTGTTTCACGAGGGATAAGGGATGGCTCAAAATAGCACATTATTTCAAAATTTGGCACTGTGTAGATGCGCCAAATTTCAAAATAAGCTATTTTGAAATAGTTTCGAAATAAGATATGCAATTTGCATTATGCAAATTGCAGATCTTATTTTGAGTTTAGGGTGCTGTGTAGATGAGCCCTTACAAAATAGAGTTAAATCTGGTTGAATTAAGTTTAATATCTTGTATTAACATTGCAATTGTCTGTGTATTATTGTGAAATTGTATGTGACATCAGTAGATGTGAGTAAATATAACTCTTGGAAAATGTAAGGAACATCAAATGAATTTTGAACTAATATAATGGTATGTCTACACAACAGCATTATTTCAGAATAACTAATGTTTCTGAAATAACAAAAAATGCATTTACACAGAGCCATTATTTCGAAATAATGTTCAACTGGACTTCTTACTCCGACTCCTGTAACCCTCATTTCATGAGTAAGGGAAGTCAAAGCAAAAACTCTCTTCCTAGTGGCAGATGGAAGAACAAGGAGCAATGGGCTCAAGTTGTGGTGGGAGAGGTCCAGGTTGGATATTAGGAAAAACTATTTCACTAGGAGGGTAGTGAAGTACTGGAATGGGTTCCCTAGGGAAGTAGTGGAGTCTCCATGCCTAGAAGTGCTTAAGTCTTGGCTTGACAAAGCCCTGGCCGGGTTGATTTAGTTGGGATTGGTCCTGCCTAGAACAGGGGACTGGACTTGATGACCTTCTGAGGTTTCTTCCAGCTCTTTGGTTCTATGATTCTATGATTCCTTCAACTTCCTGTGTGTAGACAGCACCAAAAACGGAATGAAGCTATTTCTACTTTAGCTACGCAGCTGACGTAGTTGAAGTTCTATAGCTTAATTCAACTTTTGCCCTGCTGTGTCAATGTTTAAAATTAAGTTGGTTTATGAGAAAACCTTTAAGGGGCAGGAGTATGCTAATGGTGTTCATAGGCTTGACTGCTGTTTGAAGTTTCTTCATGGTGAAAGGACCCAAGTGCCTGACTGATTCCCTATTCCTGGATTCTTTCATTTAATTTCAGAAAAGCACAAAAAGAAGGAAGTTATTTAGACAGAAATTAAAAGGTATAGTGACAGAAGAAAAGTCCCGTCAAGTTCCCGGGAAAATTTCTGTGATCTGTTCTAACCATAATGTTCTATGGTTCTAAGACTGATGAAACATTCTAAAGACACCGTAACAAGGCTCAGTTGCATATTACCCCAATTTGGGCATATCCCAAATTAAAAAAAAAAAAACATTATGAGAGAACCAAAAAAGTGCCACTGTGATAAAACAGCAGAGCAAATGAAGCAGTGAAAGACAAAAAGGCATCGTTTAAAAAAATGGAAGTTAAGTCCTAATGAGGAAAATATAAAGATGTAGGAACTCTGGCAAATATAGCGTACAAATATAATTAGGAAGACCAAAAATGACTCTGAAAAACATTGAGGCAAAGACTCAAAAAGTAATAGGAAAAAAATTAAGCACAACAGAAACAGGAAGCCTGCTAAACAACCAATGGGTCAGCTAGAGGATGGAGATGCTAAATGAGCATTCAAGGACAATAAGGTCATAGCAGAGAAATTAAATGAATTCTTTCCATCGGTCTTCACGGGTCAGGACATGAGGGGGATTCTGAAACATGAGGCATTCTTGTTAGGTGACAGATATGAGGAACTGATCCAAACGCTGATGAGGGGGCTGGAGCACATGACTTATGAGGAGAGGCTGAGGGATTTGGTCTTGGAAGTATGGAGAGTGGGGACTATTTGGTTAGACGGGGATGTGAGATTTTTGCTGTTAATTATTGTATCTGTCAATATTGTCATCTGTTCGGTGCAGTTTCCAGAGAGCTGAAGGTTAGCTCTGATAATGATGAAGAAACGGGGAAACATGTCAGTAGCTCTAGCTGAATTCTCATGAAGGCCTGGTCTACACTAAAGATGTTAAATTGCTATTAATTGACTAGTCGACTAGTCCTTGACATCCTTAGTCTACACTAGGACTTTATTTCAGAATAACTCCCCTTAGGTCGAATTTATAAACAGAGCATCCACACAACCAAATATCAAAATAACGGGCCACTTATTTTGAAATCTGCACTCCTTTTCATCAGGAGTAACGCTCATTCTGAAATAGTTATTTCGAAATGGCGGCCATGTGGACGCTCCGGGACTGCTATTTCAAAATAACTTCCCAGAGTCATTTGAACTAATTACTCCCCAGTGCTTCCTGGGGCTTTTAGTCCAAGATAGTGCATTAGTGGAGCCTGCCTCCGACTAATTTAGAGGGTTCCCCGTAGCGTGAACACGTTAACTCCTGATTTAACAAGTCAAATTTAGTAATTTTGAAATAATCTCTAGTGTAGACATGGCCTAAAAGACTAATTTAAGACTCCTGTGTTATTAATGATATGTTAAAGCATCTAGAGCCTTGGAATGACATGTTGTTGTTCTTTTTATCTAAATAAATTCATTGTCCATCATTCTAGTTGTGGTGGAAAAACTTTCTGGAACAGGGCATACCTGAAATACTCTGATATTTTCTTCCCCCAGACAGTAATGCTTCAGCTCCAAATCTGTATAATTAGATATACGCCACACCTTCTTAACACGTAGGCTAGGTCTACACTGCAAGGGTAAGTCGGAAAAAGAAATGCGCTTTACTGTCGAAAGAGGCTTTTCTGAAATTTGGCGCATCTACATGGCACCAAATTTGGGGAAAAAGTGCTCTTTTGACACACCCCTTCTTCCTTGTGAAATAAGATTTATAGGGATGGTGAAAAAGCATGTCCACTTTTTGAAACATTTTCCAAAAAAGCGGACGCGTTCCTTGGACGGGAAACCTTCAGTATCCCAGAAAAGCAGTGCAGTCTAGACATAGCCTTACCAAATTTTAAAGCAATCTAAGTACAGTTATAACTCATTTAACACGTGCCCACTTAACACATTTTCACAATAGCATGATTTTTTTTTAGGGAACTTTTTTCAAATAACACAGCTATCCCCGAAATAGCACGAAAATAATCAAGTGACAGACTACTTTGCATGGCAGTATAAATTAGTGAAAACAGTGGTAATACACATGAGCAGATGAATACATATGGTCACAGTGCTCCTCTGCTCAGTCACGTGTTTAGCTTTGTGTTTTAACAAACCGCAGAGACTTGTGTTTATAAGCGATGTAACAAACATTTTTGATGAACATGATCCTGATCCTGAATGGAGCTCAAAAGTAGCGAAAAGCTTAGAAAGCGCCATATCTTGCTACACGCAACTTTACAATGAAAAACAAAAAGCAGCAAAGCAGCTCTCTAGCAAACGTTTTCTCATGTTCAACCTAAAAAAATCAGCTAATGAACAAGATAGCCCTGTACCAG
Source organism: Pelodiscus sinensis (assembly GCF_052426305.1). Lineage (NCBI taxonomy): Eukaryota > Metazoa > Chordata > Testudines > Trionychidae > Pelodiscus > Pelodiscus sinensis. The sequence continues at coordinate 15,080,088 of NC_143081.1, read as the reverse complement.
CTACATCATCTAATGTTGACATTGACAACCCAGCACCCACAAAAAATTGACTTCGCCAACACCACCTGGAACACAACCCCCACCTTTTCCATTATTTTGACCCCGCATAGCACGTTTTTGCTTAGCACAAACATTTTCAGAAACGCATCTATCATGTTAAATGAGGAATTACTTAACCATTTGGAGTGAGGGCAAACAGAGCACTCCGAGACACAAATGCTTTCCTGTCCTTTAGCGAGGTAGGCCAGCAAGCAGAGAAACCTGAGAACTGTCTGTCTGGGATGGGGGGTCGGGTCCCTTTAAGCACAGACCTCAGCTAGCCTGAAGCAGCAGCCCCACACACTAAGTCCGACAATGTTGCCCTTTTGGTTCCGGCCAGCCTTGCCTTCGATTCAGGGTCCACTCAACGTGGACGCACTATTTCAAATTAGTTTTTGGGTCTAGATGCGTTATTTCGAGTTAGCTTATTTCAAATTAACTAATTTGAAAGAAGTTAATTCGAAATAACGCTGTAGTGTGGACATGCCCTTATAGATACTTGAAAGCTACTATCATGTCCCCTCTCAGTCTTCTCTTTTCCAAACTAAACAAGCCCAGTTCTTTCAGTCTTCCCTCATCGCTCATGCTCTCTAGGCCTTTCACCATTTTCCCTCCGGACCATCTCCAATTTCTCCACATCTTTCTTGAAATACGGTGCCCAGAACCGGACACAATCCTCCAGCTGAGGCCTAATCCCAGAATCACATTCGCTTTTTTTGCAACAGTGTCACACTGTTGACTCGTATTCAGCTTGTGGTCCGTTCTGACCTCTAGATCCCTTTCTGCAGGACTCCTTCCTAGACAGTCGCTTCCCATTCTGTGTGTGAGAGACTGATGGCTCCTTCCTTCCCACTTTGAATTTGTCCTTATTAAACTTCATCCCATTTGCCATTTCTCCAGTTTGTCCAGATCATTTTGAATCGTGAGCCTGTCCTTCAAAGCAGTTGCAACCCCTCCTGGCTTGGTATCATCTGCAAACTTAATAAGCGTCCTCTCTATGCCGATATCTAAATCATTGATGAAGATTTTGAACAGAACTGGTCCCAAAACAGACCCCTGCGGAACCCCACTTGTTATGGCCTCCTAGCAACAGTTAGTAACTACTCTCTGAGAACAGTTGTCCAGCCAGTTAGTTATGCACCTACCTTACAGCAGCCCCATCTGCATTGTATTTCCCGAGTTTATTGATAAGAAGGTCATGCAAGACCATATCAAACGCCTTACTAAAGTCCAGGTATACCACATCCACCACTTCTCCCTTATCCACAAGACTCGCTCGCCTCTCGAAGTAAGCTATCAGATTAGTTTGCCATGATTTGTTCTTTACACATCCATGCTGGCTGTTACCACTATTATAGAATCACAGAATACTAGAATCCTAGAATTGGAAGGGACCTTGAGAGGTTATCAAGTCCAGTCCCCTGACCAAGCACCATCTAGATTGTCCCTGACAGGTATCTGTCTGTCTAAACTGCTTTTAAATATCTCCACGATAGAGATTCCACAACCTCCCTAGGCAATTTATTCTACTGTTTAACCACCCTGACAGGTAGGAAGTTTTACCCAATGTCCAACCTAAACCTACCTTGCTGCATTTTAGGCCCATGGCTTCTGGTCCTATCCTCAGAGGCCAAGGAGAACAATTTTTCTCCCTCCTCCTTGTGACTCCCTGTTGGACACCTGAAAACCGCTATCATGTCCCCTGTCAGTCTTCTCTTTTCCAAACTAAACAAGCCCAATTCTTTCAGTCTTCCCTCATAGCTCATGTTCTCTAGATCTTCTCTTTTCGAAACTTATAACTAATTTTCTCTGTGTTGTGAAAAATCTACTCCCTCCCCGTGGGACAGCATTGATGTGACCTAAGGCATCATGTAGACAGTTCTGCCGGGGGGGGGGGGGGGAGACAGGAGAATTCTGTGCTTGTCCTAGCTACAGGAATTCAGGGATGTGAATTGCCCACACCACGGTGTAGGTAGCATCTTCCTGGAACTCTACAGAGGTGCAACATTTCAGAGTAGGAAGGAACTTGCACTTCTGCAATGATTCCCATGAGAAAAAGCTAGGTGAGTGCACATTTCTGAAAACCTCGTCTCCTCGTTAATTTGCGTTAACAGGCAAAGATGCGTAATGCAGGAGGAGCCCAGGCTGGTGCAAACCAAATGGCCAAGTTCTCATTTTTCATTGTTCTCCCTTCTAACTATCAGTGTTGTCTTCAAGTCATCACTGTCAAGTCCAAGTCAAGTCTCAAGTCACTACAATTCAAGTCTCAAGTTGAGTCTTGATACCCTAACGTCACTTTCGAGTCAAGTTCCAAGTCGAGTCTCAAGTCTTCATTTAAAAAACGTCAAGTCACTTTTGTACAAGCCATCCACATCAGCATTTTAGGACAATTTTTTCACCAAGTCAATTTAACAAAATTAGCAAGTCTCAAGTTGAGTCTCTAGTCACAAACAATGAACCCGAGACGAGTCTCAAGTCGAGTCACCTACGCGACTTAAGTTGGACTCGAGTTCAAATCGTGGGACTCAAGTCAACAACTTTGCTAACTATGTAATCATTGGAATTAATATCTTTATTAATGATCTGGATGAGGGGATGGATTGCACCCTCAGCAAGTTTGCGGATGATACTAAGGTAGGGGGAGAAGTAGATATGCCTGAGGGCAGAGATACGGTCCAGAGTGACTTAGATAAATTGGAGGATTGGGCCACAAGAAATCTGCTGAGGTTCAACAAGGACAAGTGCAGAGTCCTGACCTTGGGACTGAAGAATCCCAAGCATTGGTACAGGTTGGGGACCAACCAGCTAAGTAGTAGTTCTGCAGAAAAGGACCTGGGGATTATAGTGGATGCGAAGCTGGATATGAGTCAACAGGGCGCCCTTGTAGCCAAGAAGGCTAATGGCATATTGGACAGCATTAGGAGGAGCATTGCCAGCAGATCCAGAGATGTCATTATTCCCCTTTATTCAGCTCTTGTGAGGCCACATCTGGAGTAGTGTGTCCAGTTCTGGGCCCCCCACTACAGAAAGAATGTGGGCGCATTGGAGAGGGTCCAGTGGAGGGCAACAAAAATGATTAGGGGGCTGGAGCACATGACCTATGAGGAGAGGCTGAGGGAGTTGGGTCTGTTTAGTTTGCAGAAGCGAAGAGTGAAGGGGGATTTGAGAGCAGCCTTCAACTTCCTGAAGGGAGGTTCCAAAGAGGATGGAGAGAGGCTGTTCTCAGTAGTGACAGATGGCAGAACAAGGAGCAATGGGCTCAAGTTGAGGTGGGAGAAGTCCAGGTTGGATATTAGGAAAAACTATTTCACTAGGAGGGTGGGGAAGCACTGGAATGGGTTCCCTAGGGAAGTAGTGGAGTCTCCATCCCTAGAGGTGTTTAAGTCTCATCTTGACAAAGCCCTGGCTGGGTTGATTTAGTTGGGGTTGGTCCTGCCTAGAGCAGGGGACTGGACTTGATGACCTTCTGAGGTCTCTTCCAGCTCTGTGGTTCAATGATTCCATGGAAGAGTAGAGTTTCTCACACCGTCCTTACATGGCACTTAATTGTCAGTCTTTGCTTCTGGGGACCTCTTAGTGGCTAGCTTCAGAGCACCAGGGCATCTTGAGCCGGGAGCTCTTCTAGCAGCTGCATCCCAAGAATCGCTGATGCAACGCAGGAGAAAAAAATAATCTCTGCACTCCCTGGAAGCAATGATGGGAAGTTAATGAGCAAGTTCGCTAGTCCAGGCCAGCTGAGGTTTCACTGCTGCTAGGTTCCGAGCTAATGTAGGTCACATGGCTGTGCTATAAAGACACATTTTATTTGGTGGATATCTTGAGGCAAACCTGCCTCACCCCTGCCTTGTTAGTAGCCAATGTCTTTCCAGGGCTGTAGCCACGGTGTGAGATCTAGTGTACTGCTGATCCCTTTCCAGTACAGGTTGTCCAGGCGGCTTGGTTTAGAGGTGGGATCGGAGCTGCCCTAGAGAACCGATTCCGCTATTTAGCTCCAGTGCAGGTGAACAACAGGCTGTGACGGTATCAGCTCCGGACACGTGACAGACTTTCAAAAAAAAGTCCCAGATTCTCTTTTCTTCTTCATCTGCCAGCACAGCTAGGAGGGAACAGGAAAAACTCCTCTGTAGAGTGGATCCTTCTCGGCTGGAAACTGCAGAGGAACCCAGCCATTGAGGAAATCCAACACAGTGGCAAGGAAGTGACTGTTGGACATCATATTGATGAAGGCTAAGAGATGAAAAGATGGAGAGACCATGACCATTACAGACCAGTAAGTCTAATGTCAGTACCGGGCAAATTAGTTGGAACAATAGTAAAGAATAAAATTGTCAGACACATAGAAGAACATAATTTGTTGGGCAAAAGTCAACATGGTTTCTGTCAAGGGAAATCATATTTTACTAAACTATTAGAGTTCTTTGTAGGGGTCAACAAACGTGGACAAGGCGGATCCAGTAAATATAGTGTACTTATATTTCCAGAAAGCCTTTGACAAGGTCTCTCACCAAAGGCTCTTACGTAAATTAAGATGTCATAGGATAAGGGGACTGGACATCTTAATTTGGAATCAAAGCACCACATGTTGGAAAATCATCCAGAGAGTCTACCACAATAGGTTTGCTCTTTCAATGGACTACATGAGTAAATTGAAAAAGAATGCACCAGTCAGAACAGAAATGAGTTGCAGTCGGGACTAAGGATTAAGGGTAAGGTTAGTTGATTTCATTTCATTTCAACATGTGGAGCCAGAGTAGTTTTTTTTCCTGTCGATTTTTTTGACTTTTCTTGCAAGTTCCCAAAATCACAAGACAGAATGAAGCATTTTCTATTTTTAATCCACTCCCACTTAAAAAAAAAAAAAGGATTAACATTTCTAGGTCCATTTGTTTAACGGAAAACTCAAGTTACCTTAAAAAAAGAAACCATATAAGTAGAACTTTTCTCACCATCTCAGCTGGAAATATTTTTTTCCAGGATGGCGATATTCAACGATACGATATTGTCAAACATTCATTTCTATTTCTGGTTGAAAGACATAGCTTCAGGGTGGGAAAACTGAGAAAACAAGAGTTGTTAGCTTGTGGGCTATGTTTTAGACCCTCTTCTACATTGAAATTCAGAATCAAAGTGGAACCAAGAAGTTGCAGCCTAGGTCAGGGGTTTTGAAATGCTGGGTTACAGATCCCTTTGTTTCCCAGATATGCGTGATCACAGCTACCATCTGCCGTGGATCACCGTTTCTGGCCAATGAGAGCTGCAGGAAGCGGTACAGACCAGGACACTGGTTGGCGATCAATGGCCAACAGGAGCTACAATTGCCTGTACCGGTGGAGGCACAGGTAAACAAAACATCTAGTGGCCAGCTAGCGGCTTGTGCTTACAAGCCATGAGCCAGCATTGGAAAAACCACTGGCCTAGGCTACATCTATACTGCAGAGCTCAAAATAGCTATTCCGCGTCTTTAAAGCAGCTCGTTATTTCGAAATAGATTTCAAAATAACATCCATGCTGTTCCGATGTCTCTGTATGCCTCCTTCCACAAGGGTTAAGGGACGTTTCGGAATGGTGCTTTATTTTGAAATAAGTGCTGTGTAGACAGTGCCACGTTTTGAAACAAGCTATTCCGAAATTATCCCAAAATAAGCTACACAATTTGCATGGCTGATTTCGAGGTAAGGGCGCAGTGTAGATGTACCCTAAGGGTAGGTCTATACTGCAGCTGGGAGTGTCCTTCCAAGCTTGGGTACGTAGGCATGCATGAGTCGTGTGTGAGCAAGCAGACCAAATCCAGCAATAATGGTGCTTTGTGTACAAACCTGCCCAAGTTCTGGGGGTACCCACCCAGCCATACAGTCTGAGCGGATGGCCAGGCTACTGCTGGCTACATGGGCACTCACTCAAATACAGCCAGTCCCCGACTTATGAACAAATTACGTTCCAAGCACTTGGTTGTAACTCGATGTATTCGTAAATTGGATTACATTCACTGACGTATGGCCAACTGTTTGTAAGTGCTAATTGTGTTTGTAACTCGGGTTCTGGCTGTATAGGAGGTTGGTTGTAAATAAAAACGGTTGTAAATCGATGCGTTCATAACTCGGGGACCAGCTGTACAGATAAAGAATGCCTGTCTATTGGATCTGGGAAGGTCTGTCCCTCCTGTAGTGTAGACAGACCCACAGGCAGTCGTTGGGAAGAGAATCCAGATCTGGTTTGTAGGACAAATCACAGTAAGACGAGCTCCATCCTACACAGAGTTCACAAGGCAGGGAAAGGGAGGAAGGGGACAGAGAAGCACAAAGAGGGGCAGTAACTGGCCCCATGTCACACAGAACCAAGCACAGAACCCAAGTTCTCATGATGACCACTGGCCAGCTGGCACGGACATTACGTGACCGAGGGAAGCCATGCAGCCTAGACAGTCCGAGAGAGACTCTTACCCCATCATGAGCCAGAGAGGAGATTGGTGCCCACAGGACGCTAGGGGAATCTGTGAATGTGGGAATCAGGCAGTGCTGGGATTTCAATATTTTAGTGTCGTGCCGAAGTTTCAAGTCTTTCGCTTGGCAGAATTGAGGGGCCATCTTTGCTCAGTTTATCCTTTTTTTTTCTAAAAATGCATTTGGCCAAGGTGCATGTCAAGCTGTGTCCTAAGTGTAATCAGATGCAGTCCCAATGCATTGAAGAGAATTAAGCCTGTGGATACGAGCATCATTAGACTCTCAGAATCATGGGGCGGGAAGAGGAGTCATCGTGTCCAACCCCCTGCCCAAAGAAGAACCAACCCCAACTCAACCATTCCATCCAGAGCTTGGTCAAGCCGGGACTAAGAAACTTGCAGGCACGGAGATTCCACTCCCTTCCTAGGGGACCCATCCTGGTGTTTCCCCACCCACCTAGGGAAAGAGTTTTTCCTAATATCCATCCTAGACCTCCCCCACTGTAACTTGAGCCCATTGCTCCTCGTTCTGCCATTGCCACCACTGAGAACAGCCTCTCTCCATCCTCCTCGGGAAATAACACCCTTAAGGAGTCCATGCAAATGGCAGGAATTCTGAGGTTTTGACAAGCACATCATGAGATATTCTGGGGGGAAATCCAGGCCATTCCGTCCAACACTTGAATGCTGACAGTGACCCTTCGCTTTCCCTCCACAGGCAGGACACAATGTCCAACGGAAGCACCGCTACTGAGTTCCTTCTCCTGGGCTTCTCTGACGTGCGGGAGCTACAGATTCTGCACTTTGTGCTGTTCCTGGTGCTTTACCTGGCCGCCCTGGTGGGGAACCTTCTCATCATCTCAGCCGTCACTGTCAACCGCCAGCTCCACACCCCTATGTACTTCTTTCTGGGGAACCTGGCTGTCCTAGACCTCGGCGCCATCTCCGTCACCGTTCCCAAGTCCATGGCCAACTCCATATTGAACACCAGGTCCATTTCCTATGTTGGGTGCATCACCCAAGTGTTTCTCTTTGTCTTCTTCAATTCAGCAGACATCACCTTACTGACCGTCATGGCCTACGACCGGTACGTGGCCATCTGCCAGCCGCTGCACTACCAGAGCATAATGAACCAGAAGGCTTGTGCCCACATGGCGGCCGGGGCCTGGATTAACGGCATGCTCAATTCTGCCATGCACACGGGAAACACCTTTGCGATCACCTTCTGTGAGAGCCATGTGGTGGATCATTTCTTCTGTGAAATCCCCCAGCTGCTGAAGCTTTCCTGCTCCGACGCCTACGTTGGCGAAACCGTGGCAATTGTCTTGAGCGCGTTCTTAGTCTTATGCTGCTTTGTTCTGATCACCGTGTCGTACGTTCTGATCTTCCAAACGGTGCAGAGAATCCCCTCGGAGCAGGGCCGGCACAAGGCCTTCTCCACATGCCTGCCCCACCTCGCCGTAGTCTCCTTGTTTATTTTCCCTGGCACCATCGCCTACCTGAAACCCACCTCCAGCTCGACATTCGGTTTGGACCTGGTGGTGGCCACTGTCTATGCCCTGCTGCCACCTGTAATGAATCCGGTCATCTACAGCATGAGGAACATGGAGATCAAAGCTGTCCTGTGGAAAATGTTGGGATCGAGGCTGTTTTCCAAAAATAAAAAGCCCACCTGAGTCCTTTGAACTGGTGTCTCTTGATCAATATAATCAACTGATGGAAGTATCTCCTCGACAATATGCTTTGCAATCTCATTGTGCACTGTTTACACTGGAAAAATGCATCTCAACATGACTCGAGGCCAATAGAGTTATTGTAGCTTTGCACCAATGTAAATAAGATCAAAATCTCTCTCTCTCCCTTCTTTACTGCCACCTGTTACCACACCCTTCCAGCATTGTCCATATAAATCCAGTAGCCACATGGAAGTCCTTTTGAACTTCTTGAAGGCCATGTCTCACCATTAAAAAGACTGGGACTTTTCAGCTTAGAAAAGAGTAGACCAAGAGCATGTCTACACTATGGGCCAAAGTTGAGTTAAGATACACAATTTCAGCTACGTTAATTGCATAGAGGAAGTCCTAGTAGCTTAGCTCGGCTTTTGGCACAATCTATACAACAAGAAGTCGAAGAAAGCGTGTTCTTCCTTCGACTTCCCTTACTCCTCGTAATATGAGGGTTACAAAAGTGGGAGTAAGATGCCCTTTATTTTGACATTATTTCGAAATAATGGGCTTGCTGTGTAGGTGCACACTGTTATTTTGAAATTAGCATGCAGTGTAGACATAGCTGAAGGGGGAAAGGATAGTGTTCTGTAAAATCATTACCAGTGTGCAAAAACTAAGGGAAAGTTAATTACTCGTTCCCATAACATAAGAACCAAGGATCACCACATGAAATGAAGAGGTAGCAGGTTTAAAAGAAACAAACAAAACAAAACTCAGTCCACTATCAACTTGTGGAACTCCTTGCCAGAAGATGTTCTGAAGGCAGGAATTTAACAGGGTTCAAAAAAGAACTACATAAATTAATGGAGGGTAGGTCCATCAATACTTATTAGCCAAAATGGGTAAGAATGGTGTCCCTAGCTTGTTTGTCAAGGGCTGGAAATGGGCGACAGGAGGTATGTCGCTTGCTGATTCCCTCTTCCGTTCACTCCCTCTGGGACACCTGGCATTGGCCACTGTTGCAAGACAGGACACTGGGCTGGATGGACCTTTGGTCTGATCTGGGGTATGTCTAGGCTACAGGGTTTTGTCGACAGACGTTTTGTCAACAGATATTGTCGACAAAGCTTCTGTCGACAAAGAGCGTCTAGACTACATCCAGTTCTGTTGACAAAGCAAGCCGGTTTGTCGACATAACAGTGTGGACACAAAGGACAGTGTAGATGCAATATCGACAGAACTCTGTCAACAAAATGCGTTATTCCTCGTAGAATGAGGTTTACATACGTCGACAAAACTGCTGAGTTTTGTCGACGTTATGTCGACATAACTCAAAGGCAGTGTGGACGCAGGTAGAGTTGTCTCAACAAAAGTCCACTTTTGTCGACAAAACCCTGTAGTCTAGACGCACCCAAGGCGTTATTGCATCTATACTGTCCTTTGCATCTACACTCTCATGTCAACAAAGCCTCTGTCGACAAAAGCCTGTAGTCTAGACACCCCCCGGTATGACTGTTCTTATCTTCATATCTCCTTTTTGTGGGTGTAACGTCTGCTTTGGGTACAGTGGCTATTGGGTTGTGGGTTGTTTCTGTGACAGTCGGGCATGGCAGTCTTAAGTCATGGACTGTGTGTTGTAGAATGTGTGGGATTTCTGGCAAGCTGACCTCACTGGTCTCCTGTGAGGAAGTGGGGAGTTTTGGGGGTTCAAAGGGAGGTGTTGCATGCAGAGGGGGTGCTCAGTGCCAGGATGTTACTGGTTCCATGTGACAAGGGGGGGGAGTTTGTTGTTGCAGAGAACAGCCCAGAACTAGATCCCTGGTGCCCCCAACTCTGCTCAGAGAACACGGCCAGTCTGGCCAGACGACAGACAAGGGGCTGCAGAGGGGAGACCCCGTCAACTGACCCAGCTGGCCCCAGCGAGGAGAGAACAATGGAGGGGGGCAGAAAAGAGGGGCCCAGGCGACCCTCTTACCTGGGGAGAAGACACTGTCCGGGGGAGGGGCTGTTGTGGGGTGTATTGGGGGCTCTGCTGGGAGACTAGGGCTGTTTTTTGGGGACTGAGGGCAGTGCAGGCAGGACTCAGCTGGCTGCAGGGGAGACTCAGATGTGGGAGGTTGGGGGACCGAGGCTGCCAGGCCTGCGGGATCCTTTGCTACATAAACCCCCCTGTTTGCTGCTGGCTGGGAGTTGCTCTGGGCTGGAGAACAGGGGGGCGCTGTTCCCTCTGCGAGTAGGGGTCCCAGGAGTCCAGAAGGAGGGGACCCCCCAAAAGGGGCTCACAGTGGAGGCAGGCGGCTGGAGGCCCTGAGAGGTGCATCCCGGAGTGGCAGCCTCCCCCGGTGAGACTGGGCCCCCCAAGAGAGGGTCGCTGCACTGGAGTGAGCTGTCTCACTGCTGCAGGGCTGGAGGAGCTCCCCAAGAGGCGGCTGCCATGCTGGAGGGGGGGGTCCCCTCTGGGGCCGAGGGTGGGCACGACCAGAGAGCCGAGACATCTCCTCTCTCTCAATGGCAGCTAAGTGCGCTGAATTCCCGACAGCTCTCCTGTCCGGGTGAGTTTTGAGACACCTTGGTAAAGGGCTATCGCTGAGACATCTGGGGGCCCCATTTTCATTGGGTTTCCTCTCCTTGCCCAGCCACATGGGAAAAAAATATTTTTTTTCTTCACTAGGAGCCCACAACACTGCAGAAGAGAGCGGAGAACCTCCCCTTCCCCCTCGGTCGCCAACATTCCTTAGACTTCTTTCTCTGCCCCAGCTTCTATGGGTAGCTCCCTGGGGTGCCCTCTCTCATGTACACAAAGCAACCACAGTGCACACCACTGCATGCACACACACACACACACACACACACACACCCAGGCTTGTCTAGACCGCAGGGTCTTTTCGAAAAAAGTAGCCTTTTTTCAAAAACTTCCCCTGCGTCTAGACTACAGCCGCGTTCTTTCGAAATTAAATTGAAAGAACGCGGCTTTTCTTTCGACGGCGGTACTCCTCATTTCACGAGGAAGAACGCCTTTTTCGAAAGTGCTCTTTCGAAAAAAAGGCATTCTTGAATGCAAATAGGGCTTTTTCAACAGAGAGCATCCAGACTGTGTAGGTGCTCTTTCGAAAAAGTGGCTCACTTTTTCGAAAGTACTGCTTGAAGTCTAGAGACTCTTTTTCGAAAGAGGCTTTTTTGAAAGTATCTTTCGAAAAAGCCTCTTTCGAAAGAGGCTTGCAGTCTAGACATAGCCACACAGTCCTTGGGTTGACTTGGGGAATCTGCATGCATAATGTTTGAATTCTGTATCACGAGAGACCTCCTGCATGCTCTGGTTGGAACAGAGGTCCATACTGGTTGCCTTCTCTGGTACGTCTACACTACAGCGTAGTTTCGAAATACCTTATTTGGAATTAACATGTCTACACACAAAATGCACCCTGGGAAGGGCTGTAGGCCCCCTATTTTGAAATAAGCATCTACACAGGGCTTATTTCAAAATAGCAATTTCAAAATTGGCGCTATTCCTCATGGAAGGAGGTTTACTAATTTTGAAATAAGCCCTCCGCTATTTCAAATTAATTTCAAAATAGCAGTTGGCTTGTGGACACTCTAGGAAAGTTATTTCAAAATAACTTTGCTGTGAAAACATACCCTCTGTGCTTTTGACCACATGTTAGACTGGAATCCAAAGGAGGGACAGGCCATGAGGTCCTTCACTTAAAGTGTCCAACCCCCTAAAACAGAGTAGCTCCACACAGAAGGCTGTCTCCTGACCAAGAGAACTGGCTTCGGGGATACGTCTCCACAGCCGCATTATTGCAGAGTAACTGACGTTATTTCGAAATAACAGAGAGTGCGTCTGTGAGGGGGTGAGGCACTATCCCCAGCAAGGGACTCCGGACACGGGTGGGGGAAATGCGGACATGCCCCAAGGGGCGGTGGGCTGAGCACCGCCGGACACTCCCGGCGCAGTACTACATGGCATTGCAGCACCACGGCCGGGATGCGAGGCAGGTACGGACAGCCCCCTCAACCACTGACATCGCCGGACGTCACCGGTGCAACGAGAGGGAGCGGGGCATGGGAGTAGTCAGAGCGGGAGACGTCACACGCGGAGGATGGGGAGGCGGTACGCTTAAAAGCGGGAGGGGGAGCGCGGATAAGGGGGGAACAGGGGCGGCAGGTAATGGGAGCGCGGGTGAAGGGACGTGGGAGGAGGTTCCTCTGGGGAGATGGCCGGAGGGCACGCCGGTGGCAGAGTTGAATGTGGCCCAGAGTTGGGTCGTGGAGCCTGTGAACAGGCGAGTTTAGGGGAACCGCCCACCTGTTATCGCTGGGTGTTTTGCTTCTAGCGCTAGGGCCTTGGGCCGGGGTCCAGGAGCGTGGGTGGGACTGGGTCCCCCCTCTCTGCCACCCAGCTGTGGTTATAGTCCCGCAGACGGAAGTGGAGACCTTATTGAGCAAGACTGCCTTACGGATAGGCCCGGATTGGGAGGATAACCCAGAGCAACCCGGGCGGGACAAACACATTATAATTTTGTGTAATACCTGAATAAAACTATGCACTCGTAACAGCGTCTACACTACAAGCCGTTATTTCAAAATAACGTCGAGCTGGAGGACGTCTTCTCCAACTCCTGTAACCCACATTTCATGAGGAGTAAGAGGAGTTGAAGGAAGTGTGTCCTTTCTTCTGAGGAAGTGGGTCTGGCCCACGAAAGCTCATCATCTAATAAACCATCTTGTTAGTCTTTAAAGTTCTATATAGTCCTGTCTTTTGCTTCAGCTACACCAGACCAACACGGCTGCATTTCTATCACTGTCCTTTCTTTGACTTCCTGCTATGTAGACAGCACCACTAGCCGAGTTAGGCTATGCAATTGACGCAGCTGAAGTTGGGTAGCTTCATTCAACTGTAGCCCTCCCGTGTAGCAGCTCCATTGCTTTCTCTCTCTGGCCATTTTTCACCTCTTGAGGTGGGAGAAGACACTGTAGGAGACAGGGAAAGGGCGACCCAGCCTACCTGAACTCAGACCCTACCCAAGAACCTGTTGTGCAGAAGAAACATGCGTAAGGCTTATTAACTGTGTCAAGTGCTTTGTATTTCTCCCGTCAGGAAGTAAAGAGCACCCACTGTGTAGATTTCTGCTCAAAGTGTCTCCATGTTATAAACTAGAACTGACCTGTGATCTGGAGGGGTTGAACTGTAATGCCGATGGGTCACATTTTCTTGGGGTTCTGCAGAAGTTGTGGGGAATCTAAGGGACCAGCACCACATGACCATGGCTATGAAGGTGCAGTGGTGCAGACAAGCCCCCTTGGATGACTCTCCAGGCCAGGATGGCACGTTGGTGGTGTCCCACGTGTGGAAAGAGCAGGATTGCTTCCTCCATGCTCAATGCACGATTCCCCACAGTGGGCTTGGGGAAGGGAGGATGAGAATGGGGAAAGAGTTTCTTTCGGCAGCACTGGCCCATCCTTGGCAGCCATCACGTCTTCCTCCATGCATGTACTGAGCCTCCTTCCAAGTTGTGGCCACCATCCAGGCCACGTCTGCATCCCTGTCCTGTCCTTAATTCGACTTTGTCCCGTAGTGTAGACGTACCCTTAGTGCCCTCGCTGGAACCAAGCTAGCTCCAATCTACAATAATCAACATTCTCTTTGGGTACATCAACAGAAGACAAAGTTGAAATAAGCTACGCAACTTCAGCGATGCTAATTGCGTAGCTTAAATCAAAGTAGCTTACCCTGACTTTTGGCGCTTTCCACACTGCGGGAAGTCGGAGAACACTCTTCCTTCGACTTCCCTTCGTCCTCATGGAATCAGGGCTATCGGCATTGACAGGAGCGCCCCTCTAAGTTCGAATTAGCTGTCTTCTCTAGACCCGCTCATTCGAACCCTAGAAGATGGACAGTGGCAGTTTCGATCTTCTGTAGCGTAGACACCATCCTGCAACCCTTATTCTTTTGGGCAACACCTAATCCTTGCTGACCTCTAGAGGGAAAGTATCTCAGTTGAGCGCTGAAATATCATCTGGTTATTTTACACTTTGTGGGTCCCCACTGGTGTTCAAGGTGGACAATGCCATAGGGAAGCTGCAGGAGTTTGCCAAGAACAGTGAGATCACCCATCGGGTTTCATGTCCCTAGACGAGTTCTGCAGCTCATAGTTAAAGCAGCCTGATGAGACGCTGAATAAACGACTCTCGGCTCCCAAGGCAGGTAAGAGACGGTCTTGATGTTATTACAGAGCTGGTGTTGCTTCCTGGTGTTCTTAGAGCCATGGATTGAAGGCTACGTGAAAGGCACGATGGAGATAACAGCACTAGATGGATGAAGTGGGACACAATGTACGTAACTGGGCAAAGAACATTGCTTGATTGATGTCGCTGGCTGGCTGGCTTTCTTTCACTGTGAAGAGCCAAGGGGGCAGGCTTGGAGGACTGGATAAACACATGTACTGTATTATATGTTTATTATTCCTTGGGAATGTTTTAATGTGGTTCCAGATCAATGTACAGACAATGCACCATGCTGATGACATGCCTCATTTAATTCAAAATGGAGCATGGGTCCGTTTGTTGACGGTGTAAAATTGAGAGCAGTTAGAATTGCTGTTCCGTAGGAAATTCTGACACCCCGAAACTTTCATTCATATAGAAATGAAAGAGAAACTCGCCGTGAAATTTCCCACAAAACTGACATTCTAAAAACTCTCTCATTCTGGAAACAGTGAAACAGGCTCATTAAAATACCTTTTATTACAAACCGGCCAATGTGTTTCGTTTTTATATTTGAAGTAATTTATTCCGACTTCATCATTTCTATATTATATTATTGCACGTTTCAGTACAATTTTGACAACTGGTACATTCTCATTTTTTTTAAGTCATCATTTTCCAATGGGCAACTGTCATGAAGAAAAATTTCGACCAGCTGTAGTCGACAAACTACAAGGTCTCCTACCTCACAGAGGTTCCAGAGACTGGTGTGGTCTTGAAATAGATCAACCTCCATAACATGGGAAAGGTGAGTAGGAAACATGGGAAGCTAGACATACAGTACTAGGAAACATGGTTAAATATTCTCTTTGATAGTGAGGGCCAAAAATATTGCTATTGTAAGCTGCAGTGTTTTGATCATTATTGTAAAGCCATGGAAAGAATGAATAATATGGTATCTGTCCTTTTTTTCCATCAATACAAAAATGGAGAAATACCATGAAAAAAGATGACAAATTCCTAAGATTAATAATGATTTTCTCTCTCTCTCTCTCTCTCTCTCCCCCCTATATAATCATTAATCCCTAAATTAAACAAATGTGAAAAGTCTGTGTATTTTATTACAGGAAATCTTAATCTATTGTTGTCAATTCAATACAAGCTACCAATATTTCAAGGTATTTACAAAATAAGTGTAAAGGTAAGATTCCCCATTAATGATACTTGCCAAAAATGTTAGTGGTAAATTACATCCTATAATATCACTGAGTAAAGGAGATATTTACATTATTTTATGAATATTCTCCATCCGTTTGTTTGCTTGCTTGTTTTGGTATGGGTTATGTTGTTACAAAGAGGGTTCTCACGTAAGTGGACAACTAGACAGGAAGGGATCGTTTCAGATAACACCAGTCACCAATACTTAGAGACTCTTAGGGTGGGAAGAGACCTCAGGAGTCATCGAGTCCAACCCCCTTTCCAAAGCAGGAACAATCCCAACTCAATCATCCCAACCAGGACTTTGACAAGCCGGGACTTAAAAACTTCCAGGGATGGAGATTCCTCCCCCTGCCTAAGTAAAATTCAGGATAATTCAAGTTTCAGTTGTTCTGAACTTTGCTTCTGACCAAACCGAGTCATAACCCCAGCTAGGTATGAAGGTGGAGGGAGAGATTCTGGTGGGGAAGCGGAATCAAACAACTTGGCAAGTAACGAAAACCAGAGCCTCTGAGCTTGTCCAAGACGAATGTCTAGATAACGAGGAACGAGTCTGGATTCCAGAGGGGGATCTAGAGATGCTGAGGCCACCTCAGATGAGGCAAGATGGGACCTTATAGACCGTCCATTGCTCTGGGTTATGCTTTGATTCCTGCTGTTGTGGTTACCCAACACTTCGTTGAGAAAAGCCTGTTCCGGGGTCAATGGACTCACCATTCCTCCTGGATCTCAAGGGAAAACCTTGCAGGGCAGACAAAATCGTGGAGCAAACATCATTGGTACCCAGTGGTCTGCACCCTCTTTGGAGGGTGGGAGAATTCAGTATCTCACCCCAGACAGATGACAGCAAGAGGCCCGGCATCTGTGCCAAAGGGGTGGCCCTGAGGGAGAAGGCAAGAGGGAGGAGAGGCGCAGCTAGCCCTGAGCGGTGATCGTTGGTATTAACGGGTCATTTGTTTCCTGATGACTTTCCTGTAGTCAAAGCGTTTGGCTCCAGCTAGGACCCTGCTTCTGAAATGGGGTTCATGAAGCTAGTCTCTTGTTCCCACACCGAATAACGTGATAGTAACAACGTGATAGTAACAACGAGCAGTCCTGTGGCACCTGAGCCCTGGTCAACACCAAGGAGTTGTTTCAAAATAGCCTCCCCTTATTTTGAAAAAGTAAGCGGAGCGTCCATACTATCAAGCCCGTTATTTTGAAATGATGGGCTGGTTATTTTGAAATCTGTACTCCCGCTTTCCTCAGGGTACGTCTACACAGCAAAGTTATTTCAAAATAACTTTCCTAGCATCTACACAAGTCAACTGCTATGTCAAAATTAATTCGCAATAGCGGAGGGCTTATTTTGAAATTGGTCAACCTCATTCTATGAGGAATAACGCCAAATTCGAAATTGCTATTTTGAAATTTAACTTCCGACCTGATGCCTTGCCGGAACTGGTTCCAACCAGCCTTCACTTCAATTCAACACCCACTCATTGTGGAAGCGTCATTTCAAAATGCATTTTGTACGTGGACGCATTATTTTGAAATAAGATATTTCAAATTAACTATTTTGAAATAACACCATAGTCTAGACATACCCTCAGGGAATAGTGCTATTTCAGGAGTTATTATTTTGAATTTAGTTTATTTTGAAATAATTTCCTACTGTTGACATGCCGAGAGAGAGAGAGAGATAGGATGTATGGGGGTTGATAGATAGATTGTATGGGAAAAGAAAAGAAAGAAAGAAAGAAAGAAAGAAAGAAAGAAAGAAAGAAAGAAAGAAAGAAAAATTGCCTAGGGAGGTTATGGAATCTCCATCCATGGAGATATTGAAGAGCAGGTTGGACAGACATCTGTCAGGGATGGTCTAGATGGTGCTTGGTCCTTCCATGAGGGCAGGGGACTGGACTTGATGACCCCTCAAGGCCCCTTCCAGTTCTAGTGTTCTATGATTCTATATCTGTGTCTGTCTTGCAGTTGATGTCCGATGAAGAAGGGATAAGTTTGAACCAAACTGTGGTGACCGAGTTCCTTCTCCTGGGATTTTCTACCTCTCCGGAGAGGCGGTTTTTGCTTTTTGTGGCAGTGCTAACCATTTATCTGATCGCTGTGGTGGGAAACCTCCTCATTATCCTGGTGACAATGGTGGATCCTGTGCTTCACACCTCCATGTACTTTTTCCTGTCCAATTTATCAGCCTTAGAGGTCGGTTACATCTCGGTCACTGTCCCCAAAATGCTGGGGATTCTCATCTCAGGGGACAAACACATCTCCTTGGCTGGCTGTGCAGTGCAAATGTTTTGCTTCCTTTGCTTCGGTGTCACGGAGTCTTCCTTTCTGGCCACCATGGCGTACGATCGCTACGTGGCCATATGCAACCCCTTGTGTTATCCCATGATTATGAACAAGAAGGTGTGTGTCCTGCTGGCCACCGCTTCCTGGACTATCGGCGTCCCAGCCCAGGTGGTGCAGACCGGTTTGGTGTTCTCCTTACCCTTCTGTGGCTCCAGAGAAATCAACCATTTCTTCTGTGACTCCGCCCCGCTGCTCTTGCTGGCCTGTGCTGACACCTCCATGAACGAAATCTTGACTTACCTCGTGGTCACGCTCTTTGGATTGGTCCCCTTTACCCTGATCCTGTTCTCCTACACCCGGATCCTCACCACCGTCCTCATCATGCCATCTGCTGAGGGCAAGAGGAAAACCTTTTCCACGTGCTCCTCCCACCTCATGGTTGTGGCTTTATTCTACGGTTCCGGCATTGTCTTTTATTTACAACCCCGGGCTGGGGAATTTCCAGACAGCGGTAAACTTCTCTCCCTGTTTTATACTGTTTTACCTGCCTTGCTCAACCCTATTATCTACAGCCTGAGGAACAGGGAAATCCAAACAGCCCTGAGGAGAAATCTGTGGCACAAAGTGACCCCTCACTAGCACTTTCCTTGCCTAATCTACCTCAGGCTGAAACTGAGGCCTACTGAAATTTTACACAAGAGCAAGGCCCATCCAACCCAGAACAGCAGAGTATTTAGGACACATGCCCTGAAGGAGTTCCAAAACAGGACGAGCAAAGATTTGGACTCTTCTCATTCGCACCCCTCCCCCCTCCCAAAAGGCCCAACGCACCACTCTAGAGCATCCAGCTCTCTGGAGCATTAAGTATTTCATTATTTATCCATCGTGGGATAGCGCCAACCAGTGCGAAGGAAACTCCCACCCTCATGTCTCCCCGCGACTGTCCGGCAGTCTAACTACCGGCCGCTTTGAGGGCAGGGTCTCTTTCTCTATTTTGAGCGGCCATTCCCTTCCAGGCCAATAAAACTTGCATGAAAATCGAAAACGGTTCCCTCAGAAAAAGGTTCCATTTTGACAAATTGGAATTTTCCAGTGGAAAGAGTTTTAATGGAACGTTTCCCCGTGGCCTCTTGCCTTCAGAGAATGGGAAGTGGCCAATAAGCTTTCTCCAGCAGCGGGGAGGGAGGAATTTTCAGAAGTCCACATTGATTTGTGGCTGCTTTGGTGACGGGGCTGAGACCCCTAGGCCTTGTGGCCCGGGTGCCCCCAGGAACAAGGAAATCTGTGGTCCTCAAGAAAAGTTCAGATGGACACAGCTGCTCTGCTGCCCCATCTGGGAGTGCAGAGGGGCCTGGATGCCTGGTATGGGCATCAAACCTGCCCTGCCCCCATGCCCCTTACCGGCTTCTGGTTGGGCCCTAGCAGCCATGATGATTGGGGCACGTGACCTCTTGTGTGCCCCTCATCACCCCTGCGTCCAATCATCAGTGGGGAGTCATATGGGCCCGTAACCAGGAACTCTCCTCACCTGGGACCAGGCTCCAGGGCTGGAGAGAGACCTGGCCTTGACGGCTGTTCCTGCACCCTCTGCCCCATGTGCCCAGCCTGCCTGCCACCCCATGTGCTCCCCCTGTACCCTTTTCGGCTCTGCCTGCTGCCCTGCACACTCCCCCAGTGTGTCCCCGGGCCTGCCAGGAGTTTTAGAAAGTCCCAGGGGCCGTTGTGTCCACAACTGGCAGCCCAGATGGGCTAGCGTGGCTTCCTGCTGCAAAGGATGTGGGGTCCCTGAGCATCCCCAGCCTGTTTCACCACCCTGACCAACTGGACATAGTGATAAGTAGCCGCTCGAAAAATCACACGCACCCGATTGCTCCCAGGTCAAAGAGGGGGCCTAGAGCATCCTCCTGATGGGCAACCTGTCCCCCACTCCTTCACCCCATCCTTACCCTATACTCCCCCCCAGACTCCTTTTCCTGTGCTCCCTGCCCCAGGCAAGAACCTACACCCAACACACACCCTGCACCCACATTCTGCCGCAGAGCCCATACCCTGCAACCCAATACTTGGCTCCATCCCAGAGCTTGAACCCCAGACCTCCTCCTGCACCTCTCCTGCTCCCCAGCCTCTCCACTCCAGCGGGAAGGAATTTTCCCTCAACTCCATTTTTATGGCTTCTTCTCTCAGAAAAAAAAAAAGAGGGCAGATAGTGTTGAAGAGCCTGTAGGCTTCTGTTAGTCTCAGAGTAAGGGATACCCGTAGAGTTTCTGACCACCATTCCTCACACACAATGGCTACGTGCTTCCCAGCTAGCACTTTGCTGCTAAAATTCCTTATGTGCGTCTCACACACCTTCTCTCTCGTTCGTTGGCTTCCTTGACTCCCTGCAAATTGAAGAGTACCAGCATCAACCAGCATTTGATTTAGTAGGTCTTTACTAGACCTGCTAAGTCAAACTCCAGAAGATTGAGCACTGGTAGTGAAGACGCGGCCTAAGAGATTTTACAAATATATATCTCACTCCTCTGCATGTTGCAGGTAAATTCCTTCAAGTCAGAGGTAACTTTTCTCTCACTTGGGGTGGGGAGGCCATTTTGAAAAGCCAAGCTGAAAAGGACAGTGACGGCTTCCCATTCCTTACATAGAATTTCCCTAGCACAGGAATCTTTTGTTTACATCGTCCCATCCCCATGGAAACATGTCATATCCAGGATGGATTCCAGCACCGTGGCATGCTCACATGTCTTTGTAGGACCAACCAGAATTTGGGCGTAGAGGCAAAAAGTAAACCATTTACAGACCATTATCACTGGGATGGTGAGTTCCCTAAGGAGGTGGTGGAATCTCCATCCCTAGTGGTTTTTAAGTCCAGACTTGACCAAGCCCTGGCTAGGATGATTGGGTTGGGTTGGTCCTGTTTTGAGCAGGGGGCAGGACTCATACCACTAATGGCTCTCACTGAAAATTTTAGATGAAGAAGCAGGTTTGCACTTCATATTTCTAACATCCCATACAAGAATGATGCATGCACACAAACAGTGTACACATTTAGGGGATCACTGGCTCTCGGCTACTTGACCTATATTTCACAAAGCATATTTGAGTTGTGTGTATTCCTGTTCAAAAGCATATTTCAATAAAAATAGGCAGGCAAAGCACCCCACTAAGTTCATACAGGATAGGCCACCCATGGCTAACGTCCAAGATAGCCATGGATGCAGTTCCCAACCTCTGGGCATCCCTGTTGGGCACAATTCCTCTCATCCCTCAGACACCGGCCACCTCTGGAAGATGGATTGGTGATCTAGATAGACCATTGGTTGGACTCAATATGGCCATTTCTTCTCATAGAATCACAGAACACTAGAACTGGAAGGGACCTCAAGAAGTCATCAAGTCCAGTCCCCTGCACTCACTACAGGATTCAGTACCATCTAGATAGATGTCTGTCTAACCTGCTCTTAAGTATCTCCAGTGACGGAGATTCCACAACCTCCCTGGGCAACTTATTCCAGTGTTTAACCCCCGACAGGTAGGATGTTTTCCTAATATCCACCCTAAACTTCCCTTGCTGCAGTTTAAGCCCATTGCTTCTTCTCCTGTCCTCAGAGGCCAAGGAGAACAAGTTTTCTCCCTCCTCTTTGTAACACTCTGTAAAACCGTTATTATGTCTTCTCTTTTCCAAACTAAACAAACCCAGTTTTTTCAGTCTACCCTCATAGCTCATGTTCTCTAGACCTTTCATCATTCTTGTTGCTTTTCTTTGGACCC
The DNA here is from genome assembly GCF_052426305.1 of Pelodiscus sinensis. Taxonomy (NCBI): domain Eukaryota; kingdom Metazoa; phylum Chordata; order Testudines; family Trionychidae; genus Pelodiscus; species Pelodiscus sinensis. The sequence goes on along the minus strand of NC_143081.1, from coordinate 15,058,464 downwards.
TCTCCAATTTCTCCACATCTTTCTCGAAATGTGGTGCCCAGAACTGGACACAATCCTCCAACTGAGGCCTAATCAGTGCAGAGTAGAACAGAAGAATGACTCCTCGTGTCTTGCTCACAACACACCTGTTAATGCAGCCCAGAGTCATGTTTGCTTTTTTTGCCAGAATGTCCCACTGTTGACTCCTATTTAGCTTGTGGTCCACTCTGACCCCTAGATTCCTTTCTGCAGGATTCCTTCCCAGAGAGTGGCTTCCCATTCTGTATGTTTGACACAGATTGTTCTTTCCTAAGTGAAGCTCTCTGCATTTGTCCTTATTAAACTTCCTCTTATTTCCCTCTGACCATTTCTCCAGATCATTTTGAATTCTGACCCATCCTCTAAAGCAATCGCAACCCTTCCCAGCTTGGGATCATCTGCAAACTTAATAAGCGTCCTCTCTATGCCAATATCTAAGTTGTTGATGAAAATATTGACCAGAACCGGCCCCAAAACAGACCCCTGCAGAACCCCACTTGTTCTGCCCTTCCAGCAGGATGAGCGTACGTCGGCAGGGGCTGCTGTGTGGATTCATTTCACAGTCCTGGCTATTCAATCCATTGAAAAATGGATCCTGAGTTTTGGTAACTGAGGGTATGTCTACACTACAGCACTAATTCGAACTAACTTAGTTCGAACTAGTTAATTCGAACTAAGCTAATTCGAACTAACGCATCTAGACTTAAAAACTAGCTTGAATTAGCGTTTTGCTAATTCGAACTAGCATGTCCACACAGAGTGGACCCTGAACCGGGGTTAAGGCTGGCCGGAAGCAGTGCCGGCAGGGCATCAGGTTAGGACTTAGAGTGTGGAGCTGCTGTCTCAGGCTAGCCGAGGGCTGTGCTTAAAGGGATCCGACCCCCACCCCAGACAGACAGTTCCCAGGGTTCCCCGCTTGCAAAGCAGTCCTGTCTTGGAGTGCCCTGAGTGCCCACACTCAGCACTCGGCCATCAGCCCGGCTGCACTTGCCACAGGCTGCCATCCGGGGGGAGGGGGCAATCGGGGGGCTGCAGGAGAGCTTCCACCCCCAGAAGCCAGCAGAGCCAGCCCAGTCCTCCCCATCGGGGCACGTACCCCATTCCTCCCTCACCTCCTTCCACTTACCCCTCCCGAGCCCCCCTTCCTGATGTACAAAATAAAGGACACGTGTGTTCAAAAATAGAATCTCTCTTTATTTAACAAAACTTGGGGTGGGGGAGATTAACCTTTGGGGAGACTGGGAAAAGGAGGTGGGAGAGGGGAAGAGAGAGGGTGGGAGAGGGGAGGGAAACTAAAACGATCAGGGGTTGGGAACAGGTCCCATATGAAGAGAGGCTAAAGAGACTGGGACTTTTCAGCTTAGAAAAGAGGAGACTGAGGGGGGATATGATAGAGGTCTCTAAAAGCAAGAGTGGTGTGGAGAGGGTGCATAAAGAAAAGTTCTCCATTAGTTCCCATAAAGAAGGACTAGAGGACACCAAAGGAAAGGAATGGGTAGCAGGCTTCAAACTAATAACAGAAAGTTCTTTTTCACAAAGCAAAGAGTCAACCTGTGGAACTCCTTGCTGCAGGAGGCTGTGAAGGCTACAACTAGAACAGAGTTTAAAGAGAAGTTAGATCAAGTCATGGAGGTTGGGTCCATGGAGTGGTATTAGCCAGGGGGTAGAAATGGTGTCCCTGCCCAAAGTTTGTGGAAGGCTGGAGAGGGATGGCACGAGACAAATGGCTTGGTCACTGTCTTTGGTCCATCCCCTCCAGGGTACCTAGGGTTGGCTGCTGTTGGCAGACAGGCTACTGGGCTAGATGGACCTTTGGTCTGACCCAGGACGGCCGTTCTAAGCTCAGGGCTCAGGGTCGGGGGTCTCAGTGGACCCCCTTGATTTTCATGCAAACCTGCTCCTGGGTGGCCAGGCTGGCAGCTCTCCTGCCCTAGACGGCCACTTTCCTGTGCCTAGTGCAGAGTTCGTGGACGAGGTCCACGATGTCCGCACTAGCCCAGGCAGGTGCCCGCCTCTTGCGGTCCTGGCCAGGCTCCCGAGAGCCAATAGCCTGGTCCCGGGAAGAGGTGGAGGGCTGGGTGGCAGCGGGTGGCTGGCTCATGGCGTGCCAGGTGCAGGGTCTGCTGGCTGGGTGCTGGCTTCAGGGTTTGCAGATGTTTCAAAGAGCTTGCAAATAAGATTTCATCCTCCAAAACAACAAGGACCACATCTAATTAATGCTGCTTTGGACTCATAGCAAACAGCTGGCCTTAAGGCAATACAATCTGCCGTGTATTAATTAGTGACATCACATTTAAAAAAATCCTTAAGCTCAGAGTTTTAGATTTCTGCAACTCTCCAAAACCCACCTGTGCAAAGAATTGTCTTCTTTCTTCCCTGAAGCCATTAATAGCGCTGGAAACCTGATTGGAAATGCAATCATGCAAATACCCTCCTGGCCTCCCTCTGCCCCCAATGCAGCCTGCTCCCCACTCCCTGCCCTCCAAACCAAGCCGAGAGGGCTACAGCAAGGGGGTTCAGACACCCCAGACAAACTTCCCCTGCCTCCACCTCACCCCAGTGCCAACACCCACCCACCTCCTCTTTCTAACACTTGCAGGCACAAACAGCCTACAGGACACAGCACAAACAAACTCTCCCCCCCCCCCACACACACACACTGCTGCCTCCACCTCACCCTAAGACAAACAGCACAAATCCCCCTCCCCAATGCCAGCACCCACCCATGCAATCACCCCCTTACCTCTCCTTACCCAGCCCAGGAGGCTGGAGTGCTGGGTTTCTCTTTCTGCTCCCCTCTGTCTCCTAGCACACAGGGGACTCAATAAACTCTCCTCTCCCCTTCTACCTCCTCACACCAGACAATTATTTCCTCCTTATTGCTCCCCCTGCTTACCGGCTCTGGCTCGGGGAGCTGCTCACTTCCAGCAGGCTGCTAGATCCCTGTAGCTGCTGCTTAGCCAGATGCTCCGCCCCCTGCCGGCCAGCTGAGTGCCCTGCCTTGGAGGGGGCGTTGAAACTCTGAGCAGGGCTCAGCAAACAGCTGTGCAGAGCTTGCAGGGAACACTGGTGGGGAGGAAAGAAAACACCCTGGCTACCGCTACACTGTAGCTGTTCTTGTGCAAAAACTTGCCAGGTGTCTATACTGCATGCGCGTTCTTGTACAGTCCAGCATCTGAAAACAGGGCTTCTTTCAGAAGAGTTATTCCTCTCCCCATGACTATGGGTAGCAGGTTTAAAACTAATAAAAGAAAGTTCTTAAATTAATAGAGATTGCCTATCTCCTAGAACAGACCTTGAGTCCAGTCCACTGCAGGACCAAGTACCATCCATGACAAATTTTTGCCTTGAATCCTAAGTGGCCTCCACAAGGATTGAACTCACAACCCTTGATTTAGCAGGCCAATGCTCAAACCACTGAGCTATCCCTCACCCTCTTCATAGAGTGTGTAGTCAACCTGTGGAATTCCTTGCCAGAGGAGGCTGTGAAGGCTAGGACTATAACAGAGTTTAGAGAGAAGCTAGATAATTTCATGGAGGTTAGGTCCATAAAAGGCTATTAGCCAGGGGATAAAATGGTGTCTTTGGCCTCTGTTTGTCAAAGGCTGGAGAGGGATGGCAGGAGACAAATTGTTTGATCATTGTCTTCAGCTCACCCCCTCCGGGGCACCTGGTGCTGGCCACTGTCAGCAGACAGGCTACTGGGCTAGATGGACCTTTGTTCTGACCCAGTACGGCCGTTCTTATGAATAAGCCCTCTTGCGCAAGAGCTGTTCCACAAGAAGACAGTGTAGACAGGTAACATGAATTTCTTGCGCAAGAGAGCGTCCGCACCGCTATGGATGCTCTTGTGCAAAAGCACATGGCCGTGTGGACACGCTCTTGTGGAAGAGCCTTTGCCTAAAGGGAGAGGGATAGCTCAGTGGTTTGAGCATTGGCCTGCTAAATCCAGAGTTGTGAGCTCAATCCTTGTAGAGGCCATTTAGAGATTTGGGGCAAAAATTTGTCAGGGATGGTACTTGGTCCTGCTGTGAAGGCAGGGGACTGGACTTGATGACCTTTCAACATCCATTTTAGTTCTAGGAGAGAGCCCATCTCCATTTATTTAAAATTTAACTCTTGTGCAAAACAGTTCTTGTGCAAGAAGCTGCCAGTGTAAAACAGTTCTTGTGCAAGAAGCTGCCAGTGTAGACGTAGCTCCTGTGTTCCTCTCCCTCCACCCTAGAGAGGGGAGGCAGGAGACGGTCTCCTGCTATAGTAGGGAATCAAGGGGGAGAGGCAGCCCCACAAAGGCACCCATGGGTGGAACAGAAGGTTTATTGGTTGACAGGGGCACAGCGTAGGACAGACTTGCCTGCACAGGAACAACACACCTTGGAGAAAGAATCAGAGTCCTCTCCCTGTCCACTGAGGGTGATTCACACCCCACTCCTGCTCCCAGCCGGCTCCTCCTGGCTATTGTCCTGCTTCCTGGGCAAAAGGAGGCAAAAGGGGTCACCGTGCCACCCCCCCCCACCCGGGCTCGGGTTACAAAGGACGGGGGAAGCGATCACCCCAACATTCCCATCCCCATCCAGGCACTGGTGCAGCACCCCAGGAAACTGAGGCACGCACGTGCAACATGAATGCAATCCCCCAGTGGTGACAGGAAGGCGTTGGCCCGCTGTGCAGGGAACAAGCCAGGGGACAAAAATTCGGGTGGGTGATGCAGGGTTTGCCTCAGTGGGGTTGGTGTAAGCTCTGCCTCTTGTGTGAAGAGATTCAAGGGTGCAGGATTCAGGGCGGAGGGTGGGGTGGGGTGCAGGTATGGGGGGCTCAGGGCAGAGAGTTGAGGGAGGAGGGCTCATGGCAGGGAGGTGTGGAGGTGGAGGGGCAGGGCGGGGGGTGTGTGGGAGTGAGGGCAGGAGGTGGGGAAGTTGGGAGGAGATGCAGGGTGCAAGGTTGGGTATGTGATGGGGTTGAGGACAGGAGTGAGGGGAGCAGGGGGCTCCAGGCAGGGGACTCTCTACTTTTCTAGACCAAAAAAACCCAGAGCCCATTACGACTTTCATCCAGAAAAGCACATCTGGAGGAGGAGGAGGAGAAGGAGGAGGCGAGGGAGGATGATGAAGAGGATGAAGAGACAGATGACGAAGAGGAGAAGGAGGAGGAGGAGGAGGGGGAGGAGGAAGAGACGGATGATGATGAAGAGAAGGAGGATGATGAGGAAGATGAAGAGGAGGAGCAGGAGGAGGAGGATGAAGAGGATGAGGAGAAGGCGGAGGAAGAGACAGATGATGATGAGGAGGAGGAGGAGGTGAGGGAGGAGGAGGACGAGGAGAAGGAGGAGGAAGAGACGGATGATGAAGAAGAGGAGGAGGAGGAGGAGGAGGAGGGGGAGGGGCAGGATGATGAAGAGGATGAGGAGAAGGAGGAGGAAGAGACGGATGATGAAGAGGAGGAGGAGGAGGAGGTTCCCATGTTCCCCAACTCAATTAGACTCCCAAACATCTCTTCCAGTCCCCGTTTCTATTGGCCAAACCCCATTGGCACCAGATCCTGAAAGGAGATCCCCAATCTCAGTGATTCATTTGGATACTCAAATTATCAAGTCTCTTATGAGCCCAGAGTTTGATTCTCTTCCTCTCCCCTTCTGCCCCCGCACTATTTACATGTGTCTTGTCTGAGTGGTGCCCCACGGTTTCCTGCTGGACCTTGAAATAAAGCATATCTAGCCACAACATTTTTATTGTTTGTTGGAAAACTGAAGGATCTGTCTTAGGTCCTGTCTTGTTCAGGGCAGTAGTTCAACCCTTTTACATGTTCCCAAGTAATGCGGTGCACCTTGAAAAATACTATGGCAGTAACTGCTGATGGGGTTACTACTGGTGCCAGCTATTCAAAGAACCTGCTCCTTCTTTCACGCCAACACTGGCTTGCCCCATTGCAAACCCTCAAGGACCAAATTCCATGGGATAGAACCAAACCCACACCCTTCCCCAGTGATCATAGAGTCTCCCTGATCAGTGGTTGACCATTTCAAGTTTCGTATCCTAGGCTGTCGCTGCCAGCATACGTGTTCTTAAGAAAACTGACATGGACATTACAAGGAGCAAGCCCCCAACTGAGCCCAAAGGGTTGATGGTCCACGTTGAGACCCGCCTTGCGACAAAAGCGGAAAAAAAGTCGGAAGATAAAAAAGGACTTTCTCCTAGCAGATGGAGCTAAGACTCCAGAATCAGGGTCCTCAGTCCCTTGGGGACCCACATGTAAGTCCTTGCCTGAGATCATGCTCAACTCGAGGGATTGCCATTTATGGATTGGCTGATTGAGTGACTGACATCACACAATTCCAAGTTCCAGCCACAGGAATGGGCTCACTGGTCCAAAAAAGGACTGCCCTGAACGATGCTCCCAAAATCCCTGTGCCAGGCAAACACGACTGCTCCATGAGGTTGTTGGGATACAGCCACCCTGCCCAAATCCATACATAGCAAACTGGTGTATGGCTTTGGATAACCATTGAGCCTACTGACAAAGGCCCCAGCCAGGAGGTGAGTCCAAGGTCATTAAGGTTGCCTGCAACACCATGGACCGCATCTCCTGTTCATCTGTAATGGGCAAGTCGGTGACCGGCCTTCCCACTACTGTACCTGCATGACGCTGTGAACACCACAGCTCTGCCACAGGCGTGGGATCTCTGTTACCTGCACAACCATCCTACGCCAACGGCTGCTCTAACTAGCGACAGCCGCTCAAGTTCTTGGCCACCGCCCAGCACCCGTGCGTCTCAAAAGGTGCCCAGTAGGCCACACACTCCTTAGCCCAGGTGCCCTGTCCTGGTATGAATCCCCTTGATCGTGTTGAGAGGCTAATACCCCAACTCTCACTGACCCCCCTAGCCCCGCCTTGCCTGCTCTGTTCAGAATGTGAATCCTTCCCTCCCACTTGTCTCCGGCACTAATGACGGGAAAGGGAGAAGCGAAACTTCATCTGAGGAAGTGGGTTTGGCCCACGAAAGCTCATGATACTGTATATTTTGGTTAGCCCCTAATGGCGCGTCTACACAGCAGGGCAAAAGTAAACTTAAGCGACACACCTTCAGCTACATCAATTGCATAGCTGAAATCGAAATAGTTCAGTTTGGTTTTTGGTGCTGTCTACATAGCAGGAAGTCGAAGGAAGAACGCTCTTCCTCCTTCCCTGATGCCGCATGAAATGAAGGGTACAGAGTAAGAAGTCTTCAGCTCAACATTATTTCAAAATAACGGCAATCAGTGTAGACGCGCTCTCTGTTATTTCAGAATAACGTCAGTTATTCCGCCATAACGCTGCTGTGTAGACGTACCCTAAGGTGCTACAAGACCACACTTTGTTTTCCATAAAACAAGATCCATCAGTGATCTAGCGGGGAACTTCCATATCTGCCATTACCAACACTCCCACTGATCAGTGTGTTCTAAAAAGGACATTGAGGAGTAAATTAGAGTTAATTAATAGCACAGACCACTGAGAGCCAGGCCTGGGGGCTGTAAACAAACTCTATGGGACCACGGGAAACTTGGCCACACCCATGCTAAGTGGACATCTGGCTTACTAACATCATGCCAGACCATGGATGTTGCCAGACCAGAGAGTTCTGGACTGGAGAGATTCAACCTGTATAAAGAAACTGACATAAACATGTAAGAAGAAGATGATCCCATGTCTTCCTTACCTTTTGTTCTTCATAGGAACGGAAACACAATGGCATGTAACTGGGCTCTACCTCCATAACTTGGGAGTAGATAGAGAATTCTAGGCATATAGATAGTCTGTTCTCTTGGGATTTATTTTAACTAATCCATAATTTCAGCCTCTCGCCGACTGACTCTCTCAGCTGCAAGAGGCATCTCAGAGCTTTGGGGGTTTTTTTTAGGATGTTGTGGAAAAACCACCAGTGAAGAGATGTAGATGATAGTACCAAAACTAAATAAAAGAGTTGCAGAATAATGAAGAAAAAACCCACAAGAAGTAAATTGTTCAACTGGTGATGGCTGTGAATTGTCGGAAGTCGGGCAGGTACAACTAGGTACAACTATGCAACCACCTCCTCTCTGCGGACGGCTGGAAGTCACATGACTTTAGCATTTAATCCAACATACTCCAAAGATATTTAAACTTGCAGGAGATTGCCATATGTGTTACAGCATCCATCCACCCATCCGTCCATCCATCCATCCATCCGTCCACCCATCCATCCATCCATCCACCAACCTGTCCATCCATCCACCCTCCCACACACCCATCCACCCATCCTTTTCTTTTTCATCTTTCCTTCAAAACCTGACATGTTTCAGATTCTTGCGCACCGAGAACAATCACTCCACCTTAACAATGGGAGGTCGGGTCAGCTCCTCATCCCAGTAATACTCCAGGGACAGCAGGCGTGTGGGCTTGTGGTACAGGAGATATTTATTCCAGCGGATTTCCTCGTGCCACTTGGCTTTGATACCGTTGGCTCTGTCCTCTGTGACCCCTTTGAAGCAAGCAGTGGTCAACTTGTAGACCTCGGACACGGTCCCTCCGTAGAAGCTGGCTGCGTAGTAGAAATCCCCTTCCCCGTGGGGGATGGCCACTTGGGAGTCTGGCCGCTTCTCGTAGGAGTTGTTTTCCCGTGGCTCCGGGTATTGCCAGGAGCTGATGGTTCCCACAAGCGTGTCCACGATCTCCACTCCAATGTGCATGAACATCTTCATGTCGATGTCCATGGAGTAAAGGTAGTCTACCTCGTAGCACCAGCGGCTGCGGATGTAGTTGCTGATGATGTCCATGCAGTTCATGGAGATGTCCTGCCACCACGAGTAGTTCTGGACAGGGATAATGGGTGGGACAGACAATATGGGACAATTTCCCCCTTTTTAAAAAAGTATGCAGGAGGGCTTAAATATGGGACTGTCCCTTTAAAAGCAGGAACTCTGGTCATCTAGACATACCCTTATAGGAGAAATACGGCCTAGGGGGCCAAAGTCCACACACAGGTCCTCTGTATCAGGGGCAATAAGTCCTTGTGGTCAGAGTCCATACACCAGTCCTCTCTACGGGTACGTCTACACTACAGCGCTAGTTCGAACTAACTTAGTTCGAATTAGTTAATTCGAACTAAGCTAATTCGAACTAATGCGTCTAGAACTAAAAACTAGTTCGAATTAGCGTTTTGCTAATTCGAACTAGCAAGTCCACATTGAGTGGACTCTGAACAGGGCTTAAGGATGGCCGGAAGCAGTGCCGGCAGGGCATCAGAGGAGGACTTAGAGCATGGAGATGCTGTCTCAGGCTAGCCGAGGGCTGCGCTTAAAGGGTCCCGACCCCCACCCCAGACAGACAGTTCTAAGGGGTGCCCCGCTTGCAAAGAAGTTCTGGCTTGGAGTGCCTGGAGTACCCACACTGGGCACATCACACCACGCGGCCATCAGCCCGGCTGCACTTGCCGCAGGCTGCCATCTGAGGAGAGGGGGCAATTGGGGGGCTGCAGGAGAGCTTCCACCCCCAGAAGCCCACAGAGCCAGCCCAGTCCTCCCCATTGGGGGCTCGTACCCCATTCCTCCCTCACCTCCTTCCACTTACCCCTCCCTAGCCCCCCTTCTTATTGATGTACAAAATAAAGATAACGTTTTTTCCAACATTGATTCTGTCTTTATTGAACAAAACTGGGGGAGACTGGGAAAAGGAGGTGGGAGAGGGGAAGAGAAAGGCTGGGAGAGGGGAGGGCAACTAAAATGATCAGGGGTTGGGAACAGGTCCCAGATGAAGAGAGGCTACAGAGACTGGGACTGTTCAGCTTAGAAAAGAGGAGATGGAGGGGGGACAGGATAGAAGTCTCTAAAAGCAGGAGTGGGGTGGAGAGGGTGCATTCATAAAAGTTCTTCCTGAGTTCCCATAAAGAAGGACTAGAGGACACCAAAGGAAAGGAATGGGTAGCAGGCTTGAAACTAGTAAGAGGAAGTTGTTGTTCTTGACAAAGCAAATAGTTAACCTGCGGAACTCCTTGCTGCAGGAGGCTGTGAAGGCTGGAACTAGAACAGAGTTGAAAGGGAAGTGAGATCAAGTCATGGAGGTTGGGTCCATGGAGTGGTCTTAGCCAGGGGGTAGGAGTGGTGTCCCTGCCCAAAGTTTGTGGAAGGCTGGAGAGGGATGGCACGAGACAAATGGCTTGGTCACTGTCTTCGGTCCATCCCCTCCAGGGTCCCTAGGGTTGGCCGCTGTCGGCAGACAGGCTACTGGGCTAGATGGACCTTTGGTCTGACCCAGGACGGCCATTGTAAGCTCAGGGCTCAGGGTTGGGGGTCTCAGTGGACCCCCTTGATTTTCATGCACACCTGCTCCTGGGTGGCCAGGCTGGCAGCTCTCCTGCCCTAGACGGCCACTTTCCTGTGCCTAGTGCGGAGATCGTGGACGAGGTCCACGATGTCCGCACTAGCCCAGGAAGGTGCCCACCTCTTGCGGTCCAGGGCAAGCTCCCGGGAGCCGCCAGCCTGGTCCCGGGAAGAGGGGGTGGTCTGGGGGACATCGGGTGGGTGGCTCTGTGCCTTGCCAGGTGCATGGTCTGCTGGCTGGGTGCTGGCAGGCTTGCACCTGGCACGGGCACCGTAGCCAGCCCGTGCCCATTTAAGGGGTCCGGGGCCGGGAGGGGGGCAATAGAGTTTCCCTGGTGTTGGCCAGAGTGGCCACCAGGGAAACCTGGGGAGGGCTAGCCTCCCACTAGTTTGAACTAAAGGGCTACACAGCCCTTAGTTCGAACTAGCTAGTTCGAACTAGGCGTTAGTCCTCGTAAAATGAGGTTTACCTAGTTCGAACTAAGCGCTTCGCTAGTTCGATTCAAATTCGAACTAGCGGAGCACTAGTGTAGCGCCTATTAAAGTTAGTTCGAACTAACGGACGTTAGTTCGAACTAACTTTGTAGTGTAGACATACCCTACCAGGGGTAATGCAGCCTAGCAGCTAGAGTCCAGACACAAGACTCCTCTAATAGGAGTAAAACAGTCCAGAGGCCTAGTCCAGAGGCCTGTAGGAAAACTTCCTTCCTTGGGCTAGCTCCGGGTAATCCTGCCATAGCATGCTGAACGTTCAGAGAATAATATGGCTCTTGTGGGCAGTGAAATCCTTGACTTTTGCCCTGCTGTGTAGATGTCCCCAGGAAGTCTACTCCATGAATTTGGGTAAGTCTTCATCAGAGGATGTCATGGCTCCTTCTCCACTCTGGGGAGAAGTGGGGACTCGCAAAAGTACCCCAAAGCCATATCTACAAGGCTTTGGTATAAAGCTTCCCCCCAAAATCTTAACAATCTAGATTTTGGGGATAAAATCCATTGCCACCACCCAAGTAAAAATAAAGAAACCAGGGACAGACTACTTGGGAAATTTCACCTCCTAAAGTAAAACCAGGACACAAAATTAACCAATACTAGGTTAATAAAAGAAAAGAGAAAGAACTTTTATTATCACCACCATATTCCTGTTGCAAGCATAATGACTAGATGGAAAAGTCACAACGTAATACTCATGGGGAAACTCCACCATGGGCCTAGAACTTAGTTACAAAGGACAACAAAAACATTTTTAACCTAAACTTTACCAGAAGAGTGAAGAGTAGCTGGAGTGAAACTTCCTCAGTAGCTAGAGTGAAACTGCCCAGAACAAAGGAGGGAAAACCCGAAATTTCCTTTGTCCCAGTTTGAAATTCCTACCTACATTCCTATTGGCCAACTCTACCTGGATTAGGTATGGTTATCCCCTTAATCCCCAGGCTGCTCATGACAGAGAAGTAACTAAAATACCAGGGAGATTTTGTTCTTTAATTAGATTTTTTAATTAAACTTTGATGAGAAATATTGTCATGCGAATGGCGCATTTGTGTCTGGGGGAAGGGAAACTCCTAGCACACAATCTCAGCTGAGATTTTCAAATATGTCCTGAGCTTTTGAGTGCTCATTTGTAACTCATTTTAAATTCATTCATGGCTTTTTATTTGAGTGGGGGACTCGTCTTATGAACTTAGAGCATTGTGGTCATACGTCTGATGGTTGCACTTAACATACCTGCATCAATGTCTACATTGCTCTCAGTATCGACAGACGTATAGGTATTTCAGTATTGCCTCGATCCTGAAAATGTGACTGAATAAGCAGCAAATTTCACATGGAAGGACACTAAGGGTATATCTAGACTGCAAGGCTATTTCAGAATACTGCCGGTATCTTGAAATAGCAATGTCACATCCAAGGAACGTGTCCACTATTTCAAATTAATTTTCAGAATAACAGATACCCTATTTTGGCATCCCTGTAAGCCGCGTTCCATGAGGAATAAGGGATGTCTCGAAATAGCCTATTTTGAAATAAAATTGAAATAAGATACGCAATTGGCGCAAATTGCATATCTTGTTTTGATTTTAGAGTGCATTCTAGACATACCTTAAGACGTTCAGCCTTCCAGATTTTCTTTTTTTTTCATTACCAAGCTACAGAACTACCCAGATTACAACTCGATACAAGTTCTCCGATCACCGTGGTGGCAACATTTGTGACTAACTTTCCAAGGCATAACTGAAAATAGAAAGTCCCAATCAGTAGAGAATGAATGCAGTTGGATTCAATAGGATTGACAGCAAATTAAGGAAGTACGGGTTGGATAAATGGACTGTAAGGAGCAAGATGGACTGTAAGGTGGCTGGAAAGCTGGTGGGATTGTCAGGCCCAACGGGTAGTGCTCAACGGCTTGATGTCAGGTTGGTGGTCGGTTTCTAGTGGAGTGCCCCAAGGTTCAGTTCTAGGACCTGTTTTGTTCAACATCTGTATTAATGCCCTGGAAGAGGGGATGGATTGCACCCTCCACAAGATTGCAGATGACACTAAACTAGGGGGAGAGGTAGATACATTGGAAGGCAGGGATAAGGTCCAGAGTGACCTAGAGAAATTGGAGGGTTGGGCCAAAAGACATTTGAGCAGGTTCAACAAGGACAAGTGCAGAATCCTGCCCTTGGGAGGGAAGAATCCCAAGCATCGGTACAGACTAGGGACCGACTGGCTAAGTAGCAGTTCTGCAGAAAAGGGCCTGGGAATTCCAGTGGATGAGAAGCTGGAGATGAGTCAACAGGGCGCCCTTGTAGCCAAGATGGCTAATGGCACATTGGGGAGTGTTAGGAGAAGCGTTGCCAGCAGATCCAGAGATGTCATCATTCCCCTTTATTCGGCACCAGGGAAGCCACATCTGGAGTATTGTGTCCAGTTCTGCCTCCTGCCCCCACTACAGAAAGGATGTGGATGCATTGGAGAGCGTCCAGCAGAGGGCATCCAAAATGAGGAGGAGGCTGGAGCACATGACCTGTGAGGAGAGGCTGAGGGATTTGGGCTTATGCAGTCAGCGGAAGAGAAGAGTATGTATTAAATGTAGGAAAAATGAATGCTCAAAATCCAGGGGAGAGAGAGAGAGGAAGAACGAACCAACTCTGGTCTCAAGAACTCAAATGGGATGTGTATTGTCGTAGGCCAGGACAGCAATACAGTAAATTCAGGATTCACTGGTGTAGTGGCCTGACAGGTGTCCTACTCCATCAGAGGTAATAAACATTCGGCGGTGTGCGTTTGTACCCAGGACAATGGACTTGGCTCAGTCACTAATATGGATTCACTAATATGGCTCCCAGGCCAGTCAAAGAGTAAAATAGAGGTTCCCCAACATTTATAGGGAATGAACAGAAATGAACAATCTACGATACGCACCGTAGGTATCATCTTACGCATTCCTAACACATTGGGTGCCTCCCCTTGGACTTTCCTCCAAAACATCCCTATTCGCCATCCCTTGTTCTGCTTTCTCTCTTGTTCCAAACTATTTTATCATGTGCTCAGTGGGGAGTCCTTGTACTGTGCTGATGGAATTGGAGCTTACGCTATGATTTTTTTTAAACTTTTGAGCATTTTAATTTTCTTCCTATCAAAGAGAATAATTTTCTCTTGTTCCAGCAGATGAAATACATCAGGTGAACAGAGATTTCCAAAGATCAGGAGGTCTTCCTACATTAATTCCCTTTCCAGTGAAATTTCCTCTATTGCTATGTTAACATTCCTCCTGTCTCTGCTATTTTCCCTTTTGAATCCATTGGGGTTTTTTGACTTCCCCTTTGAGGCTAGAAATAAGACTGTCGTCGTCGGATTGTTTTTCCATTTGAAAAATAAACATCTTTCCTCAATGCCATAATTTCAAATTCCCACCAGCAGAAATCTCAAGAGAGGTAACATCAACTCACAGGAAAGAGAAAGACATAAATAACCGCCACACGGAAAAACAACGACATACAGCAAGAAGCGCCGCATGATCCAGACAGCCAGGTAGAACCCCAAAGCTCCATTGACTCGGATAATTGAAGGCTATAGGTAGTAGAAGGGACTGGGAAATGTCGTGCAAAGACTGTATCTCACAAAATCTGAAGGAAGGGTTCATGGGATGGAGCAGATGTGAGAGAGAAAGGGGTTGTCTGCAGACTGTCTCTAGCAAAACATGCCCAAGAAAGAGCAGTGGACATCTCTCAGATTTAGAACATCAGAATGGACAGAGTGGGTCAGACCAAAGGTCCAACTAGCCCGGCATCTGCCCACCATGGCCAATGCCAGGTACTTAATGAGCACATGAGGTAATCATCAAGCAACCCATTTCCTTCCACCCATTCCCAGCTTTCGGCAAACACCCTGAAATTGGGCCCTACCATTCTGGCTACGAACCATTGATGGACCAATCCTTCACAAATGCATCTTGATGACTGGTTCCGTGGGTGTATCCTTTGTTTTCCACCAAGTGAGTTTTATTGCTCATAATTTTTTAAATGTCTCTCTTCTGAAGTTTAATACAGACAAAGGCAAAGTGCTCCACTTAGGAGGGAACAATCCGTCTCTCACACACAGAATGGGAAGCGACTGTCTAGGAAGGAGTCCTGCAGAAAGGGATCTAAGGGTCAAAGTGGACCGCAAGCGAAATATGAGTCAACAGTGTGATGCTGTGGCAAAAAAAGCAAACATGATCCTGGGCTAGATGTATAGGAGTGTTGTGAGCAAGACACGAGAAGTCGTTCTTCTGCTCTACTCTGCACTGATTTGGCCTCAGTTGGAGTCTTGTGTCCAGTTCTGGGCACCATGTTTCAGGAAAGATGTGGAGAAATTGGAGAGGGTCCAGAGAAGAGCAACAAGAACGATGAAAGGTCTAGAGAACATGAGCTATGAGAGAGGACTGAAGGAATTGGACTTGTTTAGTTTGGAAAGGAGAAGACTGAGAGGGGACATGAGAGCAGTTTTCAGGTATTTAAAAGGGTGTCACAAGGAGGAGGAGGAAAAATTGTTCTCCTTGGCCTCTGAGGACAGGACAAGAAGCAATGAGCTTAAACTGCAGCAAGGGAGGTTTAGGTTGGACATTAGGAAAAACTTCCTGCCTGTCCGAGTGGTTAAACACTGGAATAAATTGCCTAGGGAGGTTGTGGAATCTTCATCCCTGGAGATATTTAAGAGCAGGTTGGACAGACACCGGTCAGGGATGATCTAGACGGTGCTCTGTCCTGCAATGAGGGCAGGGGACTGGACTTGATGATCTCATGAGATCCTTGCCAGTTCTAGGGTTTTATGTTTCTCTCTGTCCGTGTTCGTTACTCTGGATTTCTGTGTCTCTGCCATACGTTTATGTAGAACCAGTGTCATTCTACCATTGCTACTTCTGGTGCAGACACAATTTATATGACTGCACCAGAAATCAATGCATGAAAAGACCAGAAGGTTGAATGTATCTAGGGGTGTATCTAGACTGCAGGGTTTTGTCGACAAAAGTCTACTTTTGTCGACAAAACTATACCTGCGTCTACACTGATGCTGAGTTCCGTCGACATAACATCAACAGAACTCAGCAGGTTTGTTGACGGCTATCTATCTATCTATCTATCTATCTATCTATCTATCTATCTATCTATCTATCTATCTATCTATCTATCTATCTATCTATCTATCTATCCCCACACACCCCCTCTATCTATCTATCTATCTATCTATCTATCTATCTATCTATCTATCTATCTATCTATCTATCTATCTATTCCCATACACAAATCTATCTATCTATTGGGTCTATAATGCCATCTTTTCGCTCCAATTTTTCATTTTTCTCCAAGCATATTCTCTCTTCTCCACAAAAACACTTTTATTTCTCACCCCATGAGTTTTCATTTTTCATTGGATACATTTCATGATGTGGGATTGGATTCCAGTCTCAGTAAATCCACACAAAGGTGATGATGTTTTTCCCTGGAATAATGGAGATCAGGGAAGAAAAACATGGGTGTGTTTGTGGGGGGATCTTTGCTTCTCAGCTGCATTGATCAATTGCCGTACGTTATTTTATTGATTCTGTTGGGAGAGGAGACCTGCAGAGCTCTTCAAACAAGCCTCAGCCTGAGCCTCTTTGTTTTCATACTAAACTGCATCTGGGAAGCATAAGTCTCAGCTCTGGTAGACCTATCCACGCTATCTTTGAATCAGCTCCACCTCTTAAAGAAATGAGGTTTCCTCTGCTGATGGACAACTTCGTTTTCCTAGTGGAGTGACGCAGTGGTGAGAGACATGGCTGCCGGTTTCCCGATATTGCGCAGCATGGGGTTGGGTTGGGAGGGAATGAGGGTGATACACAGAGGGGAGGGCTCTGCGGTGGGGCTGGGGGTGAGGGGTTCGGGGTCTGGGAGGGGCTCAGAGCAAGGGCAGAGAGTCGAGGAGGACAGGTGAGGGATGCAGTGCGGGGCTAGGGCTGGGCCAAAGATTGGAGTTGCAGGGTGAGGGCTTTGTCTGTGGATTTTCCTCCAACCCTCTCCCTGCTGGCAACACTGAGTTCCAGGGTGGTCTCCCCCGCCAGCCAGGACTGTGAGTGCCGGGTAGGGGATAAATGGGGCAATTTCCCAGGGTCTGGGCAATTTGAAAGGGCCCATGTGCCAAGGCAGCTGCTTCTACTGTGCGGAAAAGAGGCTTCTGATGTGCCCCATGCAGGATTGGGGGATATCAAAAGTGTCTCTGAATCCAGCCGGGTTGCACCTGCCCCAGGGCATGTCTGGGAAGGTGTGCCAACAGGTGCTTGAATCTTCTTCAGGCTGGGTGGGAGCATTGGGACCCCTGGCTGAGGTGAGCCAGGCCAGGAGGCAGGGCCAGGAGAGGAGCCAGGCCAAGAGGTCCAAGGACACCTGCTCCAGGTTGTGACCACCTCAAATGGAGGATGAGCTCTTCAGCAATAACGAACAGTTTCCTTTTTCTAGGTACGAACGATGGAGAAAGCTGCAGGAAGAAATGGAACGCCCATCAATCAATTCATCCTTTTAGGGTTTGGGAACAGCCCAGAACTACAGCCCCTACTCTGCCTTGTCTTCCTAGTGATCTACCTTGTGACCGTGGTTGGGAACCTCCTCATCATTGCGCTAGTTGTGACTGATCGGCACCTCCACACCCCCATGTACTTCTTTGTGGGAAACTTGTCCTGGTTGGAGACCTGCTACAGCTGCACCATCCTGCCCCGGCTGCTGGCCAGTCTCCTGACAGGGGACAGGACCATTTCTGTTCAGGGCTGCATCGTTCAATTATATTTCTTTGGTGTCACATCAGCTACAGAAAATCTGCTGCTCACGGCCATGTCCTACGATCGGTATCTAGCCATCTGCCATCCCCTCCGCTATGCTGCTCGCATGAACGGCCGTTTCTGTTGCCAGCTGGTGTCCGGATCCTGGATAAGCAGCTTTCTGGGCTGCACCACGGGCCATATTTTCTTCTTGCAATCAACGTTCTGCGATTCCAAAGAAATTGACCATTTCTTTTGTGATGTATCACCCGTGATAAAATTGTCTTGTAGCGACACCCGGACTCACCAAACCTTCACGTTTACTATCTCTGCCGTGGGGACAATTATACCCTGTCTACTGACCCTGGCGTCCTACGTTTGTATCATCACGGCCATCCTGAGAATCCCGTCCAGCACTGGGAGGCAAAAGGCCTTTTCCACCTGCTCCTCCCACCTCATTGTGGTGACTGTTTACTACGGGACCGTGATCGCTGTCTATGTGGTTCCAACAGATAATGCTCCCAAGATCCTACACAAAATATTCTCCGTCTTCTACACAGTCCTGACGCCCATGATCAACCCCGTCATCTACTGCCTGAGAAACAAGGAGGTCAAAGAGTCCCTCAGAAAAACTATTGTGAAACTGGTGGCGCGCAGAAACTGGCATGGAGTCTGAAAGGATGGAGTTTGGTGTATGATAAAATAGAGATGAACTGATACAGTTTTTTTCCTCCCTCCTTCTCTTCCTTCCTTCCTATCCCCATTTCCCATCTCCTCCCTTCCTTTCTGGCCCTACAAAAGAAGTGGAATATTTTAGAGTGTTTTTGTTGTCGTCTTCCCCTTTCCCTCTTTTTTGGGTGATAAGGAAAAGGACAAATCTGTGAGACAATCTGGGGGGAAATCTTACCAAATACATCCCACGAATACTGGTGGATACGGGGGGTTCTCCAGGCATCCGCAAAGGGACATTTGATTGTGGGGCTGGTCTGCTATGTTTTTGCCTCCACTCTGTACTAACATTCCAAGGTGTGTGTGTGGGGGGGGGGGGGGGGGGGAGTACAGCCTCTCCCCTAGCTACGAACGAGTTATGGAGGAAATGCTTGGCCCTAACGGGATTTGTTCGTAACTCAGACCCCATTGAGTTACATACATACCGCACTGTTCGTAAGCGCATGTTGCGTTCATAACTTGGGGACCACCTTTATGACCACTGCATTGGATCTTTGGTCGTAAATGCGGACGGTCGTAACTCAACCATGCACAACTCATATGCTTTGTTGTCGTGACAGGACAAATAAATCAAAGAAAGCAAAGGAAGCTGGAGAGCACCATTAGTTCACTTGGTGGTACCTGAAGGATGTACAGGTTTAATTAAAGATGAGACCCAGTTCAGCGAGGGCTAACATAAAGGGAGACTTTAGGGCAGTAAAATGGAAGACAGTGAATGGTGAGGAATTTTGATAGATCACACCAGTAATACACTGTGGTGTATTGGACTAAGTACAGGGTAATTGTGCTTAGAGACCCTCACCACCTCTGTGTCTTTGATACACTTGACATCTCGTCCTTGGAGAAGAGCGACATGAATTCAGGTCTGGGACGCCATGTGCTTGATCGACTAGGGTATGTCAAGCACCATCACTGCTCTTCAGAGCCCAAGAAAAGTGACGTATGTCATTCCATTTCTGCGAAGAAAGGAGGAACCATGCTGCATGCTGCTGAGATCCAGGAAATTTCAACACACACATGGCTAGGGCCCTGGGATCTAACACATCTGCCTGGGAAATCATAGCATCATAGAATCCCAGGGCTGGCAGAGTCCTCAGGAGGCATTGAGTCTGACCTCCTACCCAAAGGAGGAGCAACTCCAACGCAATTATCCCAGTCAGGGCTCTGTCCAGCCAGGACTGAAACACCTCTAGGGATGGAGATTCCACCCCCTTCCTAGGGAACCCAGCCCAGAGCTTCCCCACCCTCCTAGGGAAATAGTTTTTCCTAATATCCAACCTAGACCTCCCCCATGGCAACTTGAGACCATTGCTCCTTGTCCAGATGTAGGCCTTCATGTTCTGTCATTGTTCCGGGACATTCTCAACCAGGCACACAACAATATTCACTCCTGAATACCCAGCCATGAGCCCCTAGGAATACAGAGACAATGATGAACACTCCCGTACACACAAGCGCTCCTAGATTAGGCACCAATGTACCACGTTCTAATCCACCAATGCGTGGCCAGTGACAAACTGTGAGACAATGACAAACATATTCACATCTTGTAGGTTCACCTACACACACACAAGGGCACAAACACGTATGCATACTGCTTTAGCCCTAGAAATAGTCCAAATAATGTACACTGGCAAAAACATATTCACATTTAGAATCCCAGGGCTGGAGGAGACCTCGGGAGCCATCGGGTCCAGCCCCCTGCCCAACGCAGGACCAACCCCAACTCAATCAACTGAGACTTTATTCCCACCTTAGGGTTCTATGATTCAATGACTCTGAAAATCTCAGCATAGCTTCTCTCACATGCCCCGCTGTCACACCAGACAGAAATACCCTGTATGCAGAGCAATCAAAGTTGACTCATGTTTTGGAGTGCTTATTTTCTGTACATTTTATTCCTTCATTTCATTGTATTTGGATGGCAGGCACACCCATCATTGAAACCCAAATATCTTTCCAGACAATAGGGCTATGTCCAGACTGAATTGCTTTTCCGGGATACCTGTGGGATCTTGGAAAAGCAATGCCACAAGGAACGCATCTGCTTTTCCAAAAAAATAGTCAAAAAAGCAGACACGCTTTTTCACCATCCCTGTGAACCTCAATCTATGGGGCACAAGGGACGAAAGAGCAGGTTTTTCCCAAGTGTGGCTGTGACGTAGTGTGGGTACCTTGCTGGTTTCTAGGCTTGGGCTGTGGGTGACCCCCACTGGCTGCTGCCGGTACCACGGCCCAGCCGAGTAGCTGATGGGACAGGGAGGTAACCTGTTCTACCAGTTACCCCCCAGGTCTCCCTGGAACAAAGGAACAAAGGAACAAAGGAAGGTGGAATGCCACCCCTGGCTGGGGGGCAGAGCTGGAAGGGACGGTCTTTAGTTTCTGTCTGGGAAGCAGGGGAGAAGGAGCTAGGGAGGGGGGCTGTGATTGTATGGCCCAGCCACCCCCCATCTCAAGGGGGGGCACTGAGGCCTCTTAGCCCCAGTTCCAGATAACATCTGCGCTGTGCTGTATCCTGGAGAAGCAATAAACTCCCTCTATTCTACTGGCTGGTGGAGTCTGTCTGTGCCATTACGGGGGTGCAGGGGACGGGAAAACCCCAATGCACCATCAAGTGGCTCCGCGTAGACGTGCCAAAATTCGGGAAAGCCTCTTTTGAAAGAAAAACGGAAAAATGACCTGCAATTTAACTCTGCAATGTAGGCGTCACCTAGATGTTTTTCTTTGTCTTCTACATGGGTGAAGATCACATGGGAAGGATGCTGATATACAAAATCCCAGCCCCAAAAGTCTGTATTTAACGTTCAATGCCACTGAAGGGGATTAGGGGGATATATCCATAGCTCCACTGGGTTCACCTCCATTAGAAGCTCCACCTCTTAAAGAAATGAGGTTTCCTCTGTTGATGGACAACTTCAGTGGAGTGACGCAGTGGTGAGAGACATGGCTGCCAGTTTCCTGATATTGCACAGCATGGGGTTGGGTTGGGAGGGAATGAGGGTGATACACAGAGGGGAGGGCTCTGCGGTGGGGCTGGGGGTGATGGGTTTGGGGTCTGGGAGGGGCTCAGAGCAAGGGCAGAGAGGAATCCTTTCAAGTAGGGATAAGAGATCCTCTGGAAAAGGGCTTTATTCCGGAGGATCGCGCCAGTCTAGACGCTTTTTTCCGGCTTTTCCCCAAGCCGGAAAAAAAGCGGCAGCCATGTTTATTTAAATCCCGCGGGGGATATTTAAATCCCCCACGGATTTCCCTATTCTGAAGTTGGAAATTAACATGCCTCTTCCGGAGAAGGGGCCAATGTAGACGTAGCCTACATGTCTCTGTCACCAGAGGCATGTAGTTTAGACATACCCATGCTGACCTATGAGCTTTATCCTAGGTTTTTTTTTTTTAATTTGGGAGCACTGAATTCGCCCCTTCCAATGAAATAGAATTAAGATTGTTGAATTTTCATGTATCAGAGGGGTAGCTGTGGATCTGCAAAAGCAACAAGGAGTCCTGTAGCACCTTAGGGTATGTCTACACTACCCTCCTAGTTTGAACTAGGAGGGTAATGTAGGCATACCGCACTTGCAAATGAAGCCCGGGATTTGAATTTCCCAGGCTTCATTTGCATAAGCGGGGAGCCGCCATTTTTAAATCCCCGCTGGTTCGAACCCCGTGTAGCGCGGCTACACGGGGCTCAAACTAGGTAGTTCGGACTAGGATTCCTATTCCGAACTACCGGTACACCTCGTTTATTCTTTTACGTAGGGACTGTCCAGTTTGGCTGATGCATATAGCAGAGGAACATTGCTGGCACATGATGGTGTATATCTCATTGGTAGATGTGCAGGTGAATGAGCCAGTGATGGTGTGGCTGATCTGGTTAGGTCCTGTGATGGTGTTGCGGGTGTAGATATGTAGGCAGAGTTGGCACGGAGGTTTGTTGAATGGATTGATTCCTGATTTAGAGTTACCATGATGTGGTGTATAGTTGGTGGTGAGAATTTTCTTCAGGTTGGCGGGTTGTCTGTGGGCGAGGACTGGCCTGCCTTCCAAGGCCTGTGAAAGTGAGGGATCATTGTCCAGGATGAGTCGTAGATCACTTATGATGTGTTGGAGAGGTTTTAGGTGAGGACTATAGGTGATGGCCAGTGGCGTTCTGCTGGTTTCTTTCTTGGGCTTGTCCTGCAAGGAGACTTCTGGGTACACGTTTGGCTCTGTCAATCTGTTTCCTTATTTCCCCCATGCGGGTATCATAGTTTCAAGAATGCTTGGTGAAGATCTTGTAGGTGTTGGTCTCTGTCTGAGGGGTTGGAGCAAATACGGTTGTACCTCAGTGCTTGGCTGTAGACAATGTATTGTGTGGTGTGTCCAGAATGGAAGCTGGAGGCATGAAGGTAGGCATAGCAGTTGGTAGGTTTTCAGTAGACTTTTATCGACAAAACTATACCACACTGCCTTTGAGTTATGTCGACATAACATCGACAAAACTCAGCAGTTTTGTTAACGTATGTAAACCTCATTCTACGAGGAATAACGCTTTTTGTCGACAGAGTTCTGTCCATAGAAGGCATTATTGCATCTACACTGTCCTTTGCGTCCACACTGTTATGTCGACAAAGCAGCTTGCTTTGTCGACAGAACTGGATGTAGTCTAGACGCTCTTTGTCGACAGAAGCTTTGTCGACAGTATCTGTTGACAAAACTTCTGTTGACAAAACCCTGTAGTCTAGACATACCCTCTGGACAGGACTCCTTGTCGCTTTTGAAATTTCGTATAATTCTAGCAGATCTACTCATCGAAAACCTCAAACAAAGCAAGAATGCCACTGATCGCAGGAGAGATGTGGGCAATAACTTCCTTCGTAAGGAGACATTTAACTTTTTCCAGTTGCTTTGTCTTTGAGTTAATAGTTCTCCCATTTCTGTTGTTTACCCTTGGGCATCAGTTGCTTTCGATAACTTCTCCTGGGGGGGTTCGTAATGAGACTATCCTTGCACCGTTGTTTTGCCCTTAAAAAGAAAATTATCTTCTTATGCAAAAACTTTGAATTCCCACCAGCAAAAATGTCAAAGGAGATGACTTCATCTCCCAGACAGAAGGAATTGCCCGCTAGGAACGACATATATTTCTGTGAACAGCAATAACAAGAACACACAGCTAGAAGTTCTGTGAGATCCACACATCCAGGTAGGAGCCCAAATCTGCATTTGCTCAGATAACTGAGGACTAGCAATAGGAGTGGAAAATGTAGTGCAGTGTCTATAACTTTCTCTCTTAATGCATGACTGACGGGTTAGTGTGAGGAGCACATGGCAAATGATCACCGGTGAGAAAGTGAAATCAGCACAGTTACATATCTGCTCAGGCTTCCACCATGTGAGAGAGAACAGGACTGCGTGTAAATCAGTGTAGATGGGTTATAGGAAAACCTGGGTTTTATGTCGAGTATTGTGCCCAATTCTGGGCCTCCCCATTACAGAAATTATGTGGGCGCATTGGACAGGGTCCAGTGGAGGGCAACCAAAATGATGAGGGGACTGGAGCACATGACCTACAAGAGATTTGGGCTTATTTAGACTACAGACAAGTGAGGGGGGATTTGAGAGCAGCCTTCAATTCCGCGAAAGGGGAATAAGAAAGGGCATCAGCTGGCTCTCATATTAAAACATAAGAGTGGCCAGACTGGGTGAAAGCAAAGGTCATTCTAGACCAGTGTCTATCTTTGATCAGCGGCCAATGCCAAGGGCTTTAAGCGCAATGAGAAGAACAAGCAATCGATCCATTGCCAGCTGATGGCAAGTGAGATGAGGGCCACCATTCTTGTGCATCTGGGCAAATAGTCATGGATGGCTCAGTCCTCCCCAAAAGTATCGGGTGTGTAACGTAAGAGTCTCGTTTCTCGCCGTGTGAGCTCTATTGTTTGTAACAATTTTGAAAACCCTTTTTTCCTTGGTTGCTCTTTGCGTGTGTGTGCTATTCTGGATTTCCATTTTCTATCACATAGTTGGGATGGACCAAAGTCAACCCATTCTTTCCACTGCCGGTGTAGACTCAGGTTATATTAGTGCACCATAAGACAGTGGATGAAAAGACTGGAATTTAGGATAGGTCTACAAGCGTGCAAGGGAAAAGGAAGGAAGAAATCACAAAACTATGTGTCCTGATTTAACAGTGAGGATCTGCTGCATCTCTTTAAACTAATCTGTAATTTATTGCCCAAAACCTTTGGATAAATAAACTCTCTCTCTCTTTCTTTCGTGCTCTGTATTTTTTTCTCATTCTGCCTCTTTCTTTCTTTCCTTTTTTCCTAAAATTTCTCATTTTCTCTCCCTTTTGGATGAAAATGACTCACCATTTCTCCCTTGATGAGTTTTCATTTTTATTTTTCTCCTATTTCTTTATACAGCGTTGGATTCTGATCTCAGCGGCACTTGTGTAAATCCACATGAAACTGACTCAATTTACCCTTGTGTAACTGACATCAGGAAAAAAGAACCCAGGGGGTGAGCTTTGCTTTTTGTGCAAGTCTCTTTGTTTCTCAGCTGAATCAATCAGCGCTCTAAATCAGTGTTTCTCAACCTTTTATTTAATAAAGTACCCCTTTTTCAAGAAACTAATTATAAGTAACCATTTTTTTAAAAAAATTATAAGTACCCTCTTTTAAAAAATAAATGTATATTAGTACCCCCAGTACCTACAGTTTTCAAACACAGAAAAAAAAATTCTATCATTGCAACACAACTTAATCGTAGATGGTTGGGCAATGAAATTTTTGGAGATAAAAAGTACCAAAATAATAAAGCACTGTAAAACTTAAAACAAACATTCAGTATTCTACAAATGTCAGTTGTGTTGACATACCCCCCCAGTCTTCTCTTGAGTACCCCTAAGAGTACCTGAACCACTGGTTGAGAAACACTGTGCTAAATTATTGTTTTAATCAGCTGGAATGAAGGGCAGCTGGTTAGAACTTCCTACACACAGCTTCTTTGGTGTTTTGGTTTGTGTTTTATGGGGGATGGTTATGCTGCATCTAAGCAGTGCGATTCCCTGCCTGGGTAAACTTCCCCACAATATCGTGGATGGAGTTATGGTGCTAAAACTATCAGCGAAGTCTCGGTAGCACAGACTAGCTGCCTGACACAATCGTATCTGAGATCTTAGGAACGTACACAAGTGGCCACTACAAGGCATTGTCTGGGCTGTCAAATTCAAATGGCTAATTTTATCCTGCTAGCGTGCTCAAATCTAGTGCATCTCCACCCGGCCAAGCTGGGAATTTCATCTCCTCTGGCTGAACGCCAAATCGCTTCCGTTTACAATCTATTGACATTTTACGTCTTTTAGCTTTGTTGATATGACACTGATCTGATAAAATTACTTCAAAACCCTGGTTAAAAGTCTTTATTGAATATTCAGGGGAACTTAAGGGTCTTAGACTGGGCATTTCTGCAATTCATTAGGGTTCCAAACTCTTGGCTCATCTTGGCTGGAAGTGTAACACCTAAATGCAACACGTCTTCCTCTGTTTATTGACATGTTTCCAATGGAGAGATATAGGAGAATGATGTGTCCTACTCCAGGTTGGGTGCACTCCATCAATATTTAACGGTTTTCTTTTCCTAGATACATTTTATGGAGACGGCGGAAGGAAGAAACCAAACGCCCATCTCAGAATTCATCCTCCTAGGGTTTGGGAACGGCCCCGAACTGCAGCCCCTGCTCTTCATGCTGTTCCTAGTGATCTACCTTGTGACCGTGGCTGGGAACCTCCTCCTCTTTGTGCTAGTTGTGACTGATCGTCACCTTCACATCCCCATGTACTATTTACTGGGCAACTTGTCCTGGTTGGAGACCTGCTACAGCTGCACCATCCTGCCCCGGCTTCTGGACAGTCTCCTGACTGGGGACAGAGCCATTTCCATTAAGAATTGTTTTGTGCAGTTGTATCTCTTTGGCGTCCTGTCCTCTACAGAAAATATGCTGCTTGCGGCCATGTCCTTTGACCGGTACATAGCCATCTGCCACCCTCTCCGCTACACTGCCCTGATGAATGGCCGGGTGTGTTGCTGGCTGGTGGCCGGGGCGTGGCTAGGTAGCTTTCTTCTCAGCACGATAGTAGACAGTTTGTTGTTCCAATTAACCTTCTGTGGTTCCAAAGAAATCGACCATTTCTTCTGTGATTTTGCACCCATCATAAAACTGTCCTGTAGCGACACCCGGACTCTGGAGCTGGTAACCTTTGTTGTCGCTGCCGTAGGGTTCACTGCCCCCTGTCTACTGCCCCCAATATCCTATTTTTTCATCATCTCCACCATCTTGAGGATCCCGTCCTCCTCCGGCAGGAAAAAGGCCTTTTCCACCTGCTCATCCCACCTCATCGTGCTGGTAGTTTTGTATGTGACCACGATCACCGTCTATCTGGTCCCCACAGCCAACACGCCCAAAGTCGTACACAAAATATTCTCTGTTTTCTACACAGTCCTGACTCCCTTGCTCAACCCCATCATCTACAGCCTGAGAAACAAGGAGGTCAGCGAGTCCCTGAGAAAAGCCCTTCTGAAACTCTCTGATTTTGGAAACAGGCATAGAATCTGAAAGGACAAACTTTTGCACAAACTAAATAGAGGTGGACTGATAAAATGTTTTTTTTTAAATACAGTCTATCTGAATCCTTGAGAACAGGGTTACTCTTTCTTTCTTTCTTTCTTTCTTTCTTTCTTTCTTTCTTTCTTTCTTTCTTTCTTTCTTTCTTTCTTTCTTTCTTTCTTTCTTTCTTTCTTTCTTGTTGCTCAGGGCTAGGGCTGGGAATTTGTCAGATGAAAGAGTCTCGGCAGGTGTTTGAGAGGTATGGGGGACTGAATGTAGGCTTTGGGGAAGCTGAAGTAAGAGCTGGAGGTGAGGGGTGCAAGAGTTGGACAGGGGGTGCAGGCCTCAGGGCAGACAGTGGGGAGGAAACAGCATCAGTTGGACTGGTGTGTGTATGTCACCAGATAAATACCTCCCCACGAGGCAACTTCCAACCTCCCAACGAATTCAATCCTCCATGTGTTGTCATCCTTTTAGTAGACACAACCTGGTGGACGTCACTCCGGTCATCTGAAGAAGTGGACTGTGCCCACGAAAGCTCATGATCCCGTCGACCTGTTTTGTTAGTCTATCAAGTGCTACCAGACCATTTGTTGTTTTTTCAGTTTATCTCAGTATAGTACAAACATTCCACCATCCTGCGTATCAGTTTAATCAGACACGCCCAAAGTCTTTGTAGTTCAGAGAAAAGTCTCTCGGTTATTTCACTACAAGGGGCTTTATGTCAGGCCCAATATGGGGCACAAGAAATAACTGGCTGCTCCACTTCAGACAAGGGCTGGCAATAGATTACCTGTGTGAAAGGTGAAGTAGCATCATTACAAGGAAACCATCTGACTTTGAGAAGAAATTTTCTATTTCGTCATCCACCATGTCGGAAAGAGTAGGAGTCCCTGTTCCTTGAAGGGGAAGACAAATGAATGTGCATGATGTGACCCCCATAGTCTTCATAGCGATATTACTATGATACCATCATGGGTCAGTGATGATATCTTGTGTGTAAGATGGGTCAGTAGAGGTGTCAGTGGCAAAGTTATGATTTGCTGAACATAATTATCCTACTTCTATGCCAGTGCCATAGTTGCATCTCAAGTTATGAAGAGTGACTATGTATCTGTATTTGAAATATAGTTACGCCTCGTAGTTCACTAAAGGTAAGACGTTTTCAGCCCAGGTAGATGCTGGAGGAGGACCTATTCAAGGTAATGAGCCACTAGAGAAACCAATAGGACTTAAGAGCAGCTGATCTCCCACCTTGGGGACCTTCCTTCCTTCCTTCCTTCCTTCCTTCCTTCCTTCCTTCCTGCCTGCCTGCCTGCCTGCCTTCCTCCATCCCATTCTTCTTTCCTTTCTTCCTCCCTTCCTCCCTCCCTCCCTCCCTCCCTCCCTCCCTTCCTTTCTTACTTCCTTTCTTCCTCCATCCCCCTCTCTTCCTTCCTTCCTTCCTTCCTTCCTTCCTTCCTTCCTTCCTTCCTCCATCCCACTCTTCCTTCCTTCCTTCCTTCCTTCCTTCCTTCCTTCCTTCCTTCCTTCCTAGCATTCATCTCACATACATTTCATACCCATTTCTTTATACCAATTTTCACACAGAAAGAGGCATTCTTGATTAAAAGTGGGCTTTTCCCCCCTCCCCCCAAACTCACATTTCAATAAAGCATTCTAATTCCTCTACCCAAATTGTGCAACAAATTCAGCATCTTTGGAGTAGTCTCAGGTCTCCTCCACTCCAATGGGAGCCAAAGCCATTTGCCCTTTAGTGATTAGGGTATTCTGTTTTCAATTCTGACTGAAAATTAGGTGGCAAAAGTTACCTCAGCAGTGAGTGGGCACTTTTAATTAGGCGGTTTTCTATGCCTCTGTTGCTGGAGAAACAAATATCAATTGTCATTTGGGGTTGGAAGTGTCAATGTTCGGCCATGGGAAATTCCTGTCTGTTGTATCTCTTTGAAGGGAGCAGGCAGCATTAGAACACCTGTATCTGTATTGCTATAATGTAAACATAAAGCTGAACGGCCAAAATGTGAATGTTCATGAGACCCGACTTCCCTCCCTAGCTAAATAGGAAGAATGCATGAATGAAAATGACAAGAAAATGAACCCCAAAGGCAGTAAGCAACAGTGCTTATCTCTGCCTACATAGTGTCACCTGGGTCTCCCTCACTACAGAGAGGAATGTGTTATGGCCAGAAAAACAACACTTTTGCCAGCAAAATCGAACACGAATGAGTTGAAGAATAAAATCTCTCCGAGTCCCCCTGGCATTTTTTGTACTGTCTGCCAAGTTTGGGGTCCTGCTTTTTTGAGAAAGTGGCTCGTCATTTCCCGTCTCTCCTTGTCATTGGTTAGATGTGTATTGTTTCCCTGAGCACCCATTCCCCCCTCCTGCTGTCCCCTTATGCACGAGTAGATGGGGTGCACAGACAGACATACAGGGAACGTTGGGTCCTCTGGTGCCAGCTCTTTTGGATGAATGGCTGATTTGATCAGCTCCAAAAGATTCATGACCGGTACTCCAGGGGTCTGGATAGCTTGAACAAAAATCAATTTAAATCTCTCAGGACTTAGCATCCCACCCCATTAGAACTTTTTAGACTGTCTTTAGAGCACACAGTGTGTGTGTATGTGTGTGTGTGTGAGTGATACCCACATTGAATAACTTTCCTGGATGAGGCGGGCAAGATTTCATTCACCTACACTAAAAACAAAGATATTGTGCTACAGAATATCTGTCTAACTCTCTATAGATCTCTGCATCTGTCTATTTGTCTCTCTAGTTAAAGTTGTTTCATTTCATATGAATAATGAAATAGGCATTGACACAGTGGTCTCAAATTACAGTGGGGAAGGTCTAAGTTGGATATTAGGAAAAATTATTTCCCTAGGAAGGTGGTGAAGCGCTGGGATGGGTTCCCTAGGGAGGGGGTGGAGTTTCCATCCCTGCAGGTTTTTAAGTCTTGGCTTGACCAAGTCCTGGCTGGGATGGTTGAGTTGGGTTGGTCCTGCCTTGGGCAGAGGGCTGGACTCGATGACTCCTGAGGTCTCTGCTGGCCCTGGGACTCTATGGCTGCATCTAGACTGGCAAGTTTTTCTGCAAAAGCGGCCTCTTTTGCGGAAAAACTCGCCAGACATCTACACTGGCCGCTTTGAATTTGCGCAAGAACACTGACGATCTAATGTAAGATTGTCAGTATTCTTCCGCAAATACAAGGACTCTCCTGTTTGGGAAAAAGCCCTCTTGCGCAAATGCTTTTGCACAAGAGGGCCGGTGTAGACAGCTGAGAACCGTTTTGCACAAAAAAGCCCAGATGGCAAAAATGGCGATTGGGGCTTTCTTGCGCAAAACCATGTCTAGACTGGCACGGACACTTTTCTGCAAAAAGTGGTTTTGCACAGAAGCATCCGTGCCAATCTAGACGCTCTTTTCCACAAATGCTTTTAACGGAAAAATGTTTCCGTTAAAAGCATTTGCGGAAAATCATGCCAGTCTAGACGTAGCCTATGACTATAACTCTGTAAGAGCACCCAAAGCAACCTAGAGACGTTGACTACAAAAAGGAGGCTGCAAGTTGAGTTTAGAGGCCTACAGAGTTTTGGAGCAGCCAAGTGGAGGTTTAGCGAATCCCACTGAGGTAGAATTATGGGATTGCGGCTCTTCTAATGGTCAGGAGCCAAAGGCCATTTTTTGAGTATGTTGCCTCGCATCTGGGAATAAACAATCAGGGTTCTAACCCCAGCTCCCCAGATGTGTGTGTGTGTGTGTTTACATATTTACAGTGTTGTAATTATCCATGGGCAGCATGGATTGGTTACAAAAGAAGCCCAAACGTAGCGATTCTTCTGTGTGCTACATGTGATAGTAGAATCCTAGAATTCCTGGGTGGGCAGAGACCTCAGGAATCATCGAATGCACTCCACTGCTCAATGCAGTATTATTGCATGTCACATTATTTTTGAGATACTGGAGAACTTTCATGTCCACAATGGCCCAGATTGTCTTTTCGGTAATGCTGGTGTGAAAAGAGTAATTCCACTGACTAGAGTGGGCTTACCTGACTCACTAGCTTCATGATAAATACATTGTGCTGTAACCACAATGCAAAGAGAGGAGTTACACCAGGAAAAATTTGGACCATACCACTGAAAACTCCCTGCAACTTTCTAGCAATATTTCAGAGGACACGACACGATCAGTGTTGTGGTTAATTAATACCCAGAGGCCCTAATTGCAAACCCTTCATCCCCATTGGGACATATGAGCTAAGGCACAGTTTAGAGTCCATCGAGAACTTCTTGCGTTGTGTTTGTACATCAAGAGTTTATTACCAAATTCCCCAGTTGCTGCAAAGCAACAAACTGATCAGGCTTGGGGCAGTCAGCTGGGCTTTCCAATATTTCAAATTCAGTGACTCTGGCTACTATCTAAATGTTAGTAAAACATAAGGATAATTTGATAGCTTTGGCCCATTACTTAGTGGACACATGTCTAAGCCATGGAGACAGCTCCAGACCTAAGACCTGGGAGATATGTGTGAAGCTAATCAACGGAGCATCAATGTCTTCCGATGAAGAGAGACCTGTTACTTATCGTTAGTTTTGTCACCAGTTCAGCACTGGGGAGGCCACATCTGGAGTGTTGCTTCCAGTTCTGGGCCCCCCACTACAGAAAGGATGTGGATGCCTTGGAGAGGGTCCAGTGGAGGGCAACCAGAATGATTCAGGGGATGGAGCACATGACCTACGAGGAGAGGCTGAGGGATTTGGGCTTATTTAATCTGCAGAAGAGATGAGTGAGGGGGGATTTGAGAGCAGCCTTCAGCTTCCTGAAGGGGGGGTTCCAAAGAGGCTGGGGAGAGGCTGTTCTCAGTGGGGGCAGATGGTAGAACGAGGAGCAATGGGCTCAAGTGGCAATGGGGGAGGCCAAGGTTGGATATTAGGACAAACGATTTCTCTAGGAGGGTGGGGAAGCACTGGGATGGGTTCCCTAGGGAGAGGGTGGAATCTCCATCCCTAGAGGTGTTTAAGTCCCAGCTTGACCAAGCCCTGGCTGGGATGATTGAGTTGGGGTTGGTCCTGCCTTGGGCAGGGGGCTGGACTCAATGACTCCTGAGGTCTCTGCTAGCCCTGTGATTCTGTGATTCTATGACTCCATATCTTTGGACTGGGGAGATGTGAGTAAACGTACAGTGGTTATGGAATGTACATGGATACAGTGACTAGCAAGCTGTAGCAATAAACTTTACCGACACGGGTTACTTTGTCTCTTCAGTGTATTTGCTCATGAACCAAGGCGGGTGAAGCAATTCGCTGTATCATTCATCGACACAAAGTAACGTTGTTTTGATTGCAATATAATTAAAGAGAGACTGATGATTTAGACTGGTTTGTGCACGGTCTCCGCTCAATCTCTCCCCAGGAGACAACTGCTCATCATGAGCCAGCCCCTAAAATATAAGTTGTATCCAGTTAGTGGATACAGAACAGCTGCCAAACCGTTCTTTACCTCTCTACGCCTCCTTTGCTCCAACCTCGGATTCTGATCATCATGAGCCAAAGTCATTTGTAGATAAAGGGACAACTCTCAGGTATTGACTAGAAGGGGTCTTGTGACAGGCCCCACATGGAGCAAAGACAACATTTCTCTTCTCCTTCGCTAGAAGCTAGAATCCGTGTCTTCCCTGTTCGCTTCCAGAATCCACAAGGACCGGTGCAAATCAGGTGTCCAAGCAGGAATTTTCAAAGGAGCATAGAAAGATTGGGTGCCTAACTCCCTTAGGTTCCTTTATGATTCCCAGCCACTGTCAACACATGCATTGAAACTTCTTTCAGGTGGCAGCTTAGGGCATGCTTTTCAAGTTCCAGGTCTAGGACACATGCTGAGCCGTGAGCTTTATCTTAGATTTTTTTTAACTTGGGAGCACTCAATTCACTCCTTCCCCTGAAATACAATTGAGATTGTTGAATTTTCATACTATTCTAGGAGATCTACACCTCAAAAACCTCAAATGAAGCAAGAATGCCACTGATCGCAGGAATTCTGTGGGCAATAACTTCCTTCACAAGAATACATTTAACTTTTGTCTTTGAGTCAATAGTGTCCCATTTCTGTTATTTACTCTTGGGCATCAGTTGCTTTTGATGACTTCCCCTTAGGGGATTCGCAATGAGACTGTCCTCGCACTGTTGTTTTGTCTTTTAAAAATTAATAATAACTATTCTCTTACGCAATAACTTTGAATTCCCACTGGCAAAAATGTCAAAGGAGATGACTTCATTTCTCAGACAGAAGAAATTGCCAGCCAGGAACGACATATATTTCCGTCAACAGGAATAACAAGGAGACACAGCAAGAAGTACTGTGAGATCCACACCTCCAGGTAGGAGCGTAAAGCTGCATTTGATCAGGTAATAACTCTTCAGACTAGCAATAGGAGTGGAAAATGCAGTGCAGTGTCTATAACCTCTGAATGCGTGACTGACGGGTTAGTGTGAGCCGCGGATAGCAAATGATTATTGGTGAGAAAGTGAAACCATCACAGTTAAAATGCAATGATCTGATTTCGAAAAGAAAAAAAATATCTGCTCAGACATCCACCATGCCAGAAAGAACAGGACTATGTGTAAATCAGTGTAGATGGGTTATAGGAAAGCATGGGTTTTATCTGGAGTATTGTGCCCAATTCTGGGCCCCTCTATACAGAAATGATGTGCATACATTGGAGAGAGTCCAGCAGAGGGCAATCAAATGATTCAGGTGCTGGAACACATGACTTATGAGGAGAAGCTGAATGATTTGGTTTGTTCAGTCTGCAGAAGAGAAGAGTGAGGGGGGATTTGAGAGCAGCCTTCAACTTCCTGAAGGGGGTTCCAAAGAGGATGGAGAGAGGCCGTTCTCAGTAGTAACAGACGGGAGAATGAGGAACAATGGTCTCACGTTACAGTCTAGATTGGATATTAGGAGAAACTATTTCTCTAGTCGGGTGGGGAAACACTGGGCTGGGTTCCCTAGGGAGAGGGGGTGGAATCTTCATCTCTAGAGGTGTTTCAGTCCCGTCTTGACCAAGCCCTGGATGGGATGGTTGGGTTGGGATTGGTCCTGCTTTGGGCAGGGGACTGGACTCGATGACTCCTGAGGTCTCTGCCAGCCGTGGTCTGGCTCTGTCATTAACATAAGAACAGCCATTCTGGGTGAGAGCAAAGGTCCTTCTAGCCCAGCAGTGCCCAATGCCAGATGCTTTAGATGCAATGAGAAGAACAAGTGATCGATCCATTCCCAGCTGATGGCAAAGGACTCTAGTGCATCCTGGCAAATAGCCTTTCATGGCCCAGACCTCCATAAATGTATCTGGTGTATAACGTAAGTGTCTCATTTTTTCACTGTGTCTAAGCAGTGTGATTCTCTGCTTGGGTAAACTTCTCCACAATAGCATGGATGGAGTTATGGTGCTAAAACTGTCTGCGAAGTCTCGGTAGCATGGACTGCCTGACACAATCCCATCTGAGATCTTAGGACCATACACAGGTGGCCACTGCAAGGCATTGTCTGGGCTGTCAAATTCACACTGCTAATTTCATCCTGCTAGTGTGCTCAAAGCTAGTGCATCTCCACCCGCCCAAGCTGGGAATTTCATCTCCCCTGGCTGAACGCCAAATCACTTCCCTTTACAAACTATTGACATTTTACATCTTTTACATTCATTGGTGTGACACGGATCTGATAAAGATACTTCAAAATCCGGCTTAAAAGCCATTATTGAATGTACGGAAAAACTTAAGGGTGTTAGACAGGGCATTTCTGCAATTCATTAGGGTTCCAAACTCTTGGCTCATCTTGGCTGGAAGTGTAACCCCTAAATGAGATGCATTTTCCTCTGTTTATTGACATGTTTCTAGAGGAGAGATGCAGGAGAATGACTTGACCTACTCCAGGTTGGGTGCGCTCCATCAATATTTAACGGTTTTCTTTTCCTAGATACATTTTATGGAGACGGCGGAAGGAAGAAACCAAACGCCCATCTCAGAATTCATCCTCCTAGGGTTTGGGAACGGCCCTGAACTGCAGCCGCTACTCTTCATGCTGTTTCTAGTGATCTACCTCATGACCGTGGTTGGGAACCTCCTTATCGTTGTGCTAGTTGTGACTGATCGGCACCTTCACATCCCCATGTACTTCTTTGTGGGGAACTTGTCCTGGTTGGAGACCTGCTACAGCTCCACCATCCTGCCCCGGCTGCTGGACAGTCTCCTGACTGGAGGCAGAACTGTTTCCATTAAGGGCTGCATTGTGCAGTTGTATTTCTTTGGCGTCCTGTCCTCTACAGAGAATATGCTACTTGCGGCCATGTCCTTTGACCGGTACATAGCCATCTGCCACCCCCTCCGCTACGCTTCTCTGATGACCAGCAGGGTGTGTTGCTGGCTGGTGGCCGGGGCGTGGCTAGGTAGCTTTCTCCTAAGCACGATAGTAGACAGTTTGATGTTCCAATTAACCTTCTGTGGTTCCAAAGAAATCGACCATTTCTTCTGTGATTTCTCACCCATCATAAAACTGTCCTGTAGCGACACCCGGACTCTGGAGCTGGTAACCTTTGTTGTCGCTGCCGTAGGGTCCATTGTGCCCTTTCTACTGCCCCCAATATCCTACTTTTTCATCATCACCACCATTGTGAGGATCCCTTCCTCCACGGGCAGGAAAAAGGCCTTTTCCACCTGCTCCTCCCACCTCATCGTGCTGGTAGTTTTGTATGTGACCACGATCACCGTCTATCTGGTCCCCACAGCCAACACGCCCAAAGTCGTACACAAAATATTCTCTGTTTTCTACACAGTCCTGACTCCCTTGATCAACCCCGTCATCTACAGCGTGAGAAACAAGGAGGTCAGCGAGTCCCTGAGAAGAGTCGTTCTGAAACTCTCTGATTTCGAAAACAGACAGAGAATCTAAAAGGGCAAACTTTTGAATAGAGATGGACAGATAATGGGGGTTTTTTTAGATACAGTCCATATGAATCCTTGAGAATAGGCTTACGCCTTATTTACCTTCCTTCTTTGTTCTGCAAAATATATGTTCATTTTTATGGCTCTTTCTTTCTTGCTTTCTTGTTGCTGGGAATGTGGGGGATGAAAAATTAAAAATGAAAAATGAAAAAGAAAAAGAAAAAGAAAAAGAGAAAAGAAAATTAATGCATTAAAAGGAATATAAATTGAACAGCAAAAAACAGGAATCAACTCTCTGCCCATATAGGCCAGGTCTTCCTGAAATTGAAGATTGACACTGCTGTGATCGATCTTCTGGAGTTCGATTGAGTGAGTCTAGTTACAACTGGCTAAAACGAACACAGAAAGTGCTCCTGTTGTGGACCGATACTCCTGCTTCTATGTGGAGTACAGGTAGCTCTCGTCAGTCTTCCCTTTTAGTGTAAACCTGGTCTTCTCATCTACAAGACCTCTGTTGCTACAGGAGGAAGTTTCTTTTATACATAAAACATTTCCCCCCAAAATTTGATTTTTCTCCTAGGTTTTGGGGCCCCGCTTTCTTGACCAAAAAAGTCACCATCTCCCATCTTGCCTTGTAATTGGTGAGACGGCCTAGTGCTTCCCAGATCATCCATTCCCCTCCTGCGGTCTCCTGATACAGGACCGTAGGGGATGCACAGACAGATGTGTAGGTAGCTTCTCTTTTTCTGACTCAGGCTCTCCCCATCCCCCATCGTATTATTTAAGATGGTAGTTGGAGAGCTCGTATGGTATGTGTGTGTGTGTGTGAGAGAGAGAGAGACCCACATTTAATAACTCCCCGCCCCAAACCTGAGGTGGGAAATATTTCATTGTCCAACATTAGAACCAAGTTCATTGGCCTATGAAAAACTCTCTCCCCTGCCCCCTTTTTCTCTTCTTCTCTTTCTCTCTCCTGTTGGTCATAGAATCACAGAATCACAGTACTTGAAAGGACAAATATTAATCTATAGGAAAATAGAGATCAACTACTATTCTCTCTTAGGGTATGTCTAGACTACATGGCTCCATCGACGGAGCCATGTATACTAGTTTACCCAGCATAGGCATTAAAATAAACATGGCTGCCGCACTGTGCCAACAATCAGCTGATCCAGCACAGCGCAGCAGTCTAGACGTGGATCTGTCAGCTGAGAAAGCCTTTGCTGACCGATCCTGTAAACCTCATTTCACGAGGCATGAGGGGTCGGTTGGCAAAGGCTTCCCCAGCTGACAGATCCGCGTCTAGACTGCTGCACTGTGCCGGATCAGCTGATCGTCGGCACAGCATGGTGGCCATGTTTATTTTAATGAAGCGAGGATTATTTAACTCCCCGCTTCTTTGCCTATGCCGGGTAAACTAGTTTACATGGCTCCGTTGACAGAGCCATGTAATCTAGACATACCCTAAGGCTGTGTCTAGACTGGCAAGTTTGTCCGCAAAATCATCTGCTTTTGTGGAAAAACTTGCCAGCTGTCTACACTGGCTGCTTGAATTTCTACAAAAGCACTGACAATCTCATGTAAGATCATCAGTGCTTTTGCGGAAATACTATGGTGCTCCCATTCGGGCAAAAGTCTTTTTTCGAAAAACTTTTGCGCAAAAGGGCCAGTGTAGACAACAGAAATTTCTTTTCCGCAAAAAAACCCTGATCGCGAAAATGGCGATCGGGGCTTTTTTGCGGAAAAGCGCATCTAGATTGGCCATGGACGCTTTTCCGCAAAATGTGCTTTTGCGGAAAAGCATCCTGCCAATCTAGACGCACTTTTCTGAAAATGCTTTTAACGGAAAACTTTTCTGTTAAAAGCATTTCCGGAAAATCATGCCAGTGTAGACGTAGCCTAAGAGAGAATAGCAGTCGATCTCTATTTTCCTATATATTAATGTTTGTCCTTTCAAGTACTGTGTTTCTTTCTGAAGTCTCACTGAGTCTCCCTGGTATTTTAGTTCTTCTTTCCCATTTTTGGGCCGTCTTTTTAACCAAAATATATTGGTCTTCCTGTACCTGGGGAAGTGTCTACCGTTCCTCCAATTGCCCTCCTGGGGGCGATACAGGACCAATGATACAGGGCCATACGGGCTGTCTAGACCATGGGTTCCCAAACTGGGGAGCATGCCCCTCTGGGGGGGGTGAAGAAATTCCGTGGGGGCGTGAGGTGACCCAGCCACACACACACCCTTGTCAATTCCACCCCAAGTTTTGCTGCTATTTTTTGGGGGGGGGGTGAGGGTTTCTCAAAAATCAAAAGTGGGCGTGATGTCAAAAAGTTTGGGAACCAGTGGTCTAGCCTGCGTATATCGTTTTTTGGCTTCATATATCACGCTTTCTTTGAATGGACAGCGGATTTGGACATTCTGAGGTGACTTATGAATGCGACTAAAATTAGGTAAATAATACAGCAAAACCAATCAAAATCTTTCAATACTTAAATGCGTTTAGGGACCCTAACATGTGACCTAGTGGTTAGAGCATTCCTGAGGGTGGGGAGTTTGTGTGTATTCACACATTTAATGGCAGTGTAAACAAGGAATTTGAAATTTGTTCATGCAGCAGTTTAGGGGCGTTCTTCCCTATGGTTTAGAGTTCGAAATGGAGTGCTTAGATTGACCTGAGCGCTTTAGACATGAATGTTTTAACTTGGGGATATTTAATTTTCTCCTTACTATAAAATGGTTCGTTTTAATGATGATTCTAGCAGGTCTGCTCATCTCAGACATCAGCTGAACAGCAATTTCCCTTGAGATCAGACGTTCTGTCTCCATTTATTTTCTTCCAAAGGAGACATTCCTTTTTTCTTTCTATTGCTTTGCTTTCGGGGCAACGGTTCTCCGATGTCTGTGATTTCTCCTTTGGAATCCATGATTTTGCCTTTGAGATTTGTCATAACACTGGCCTGGAATGGTTGTTTTTCCATTTGCGATTTAAATCTCAACTCGCCGCGATGTAATAATTGGAAATTCCCACTGGCAGAAATATCCAGGGAGATTATATCATCGGCTATAAAGCAGAAATTGCCAACGGAGAGAGACATTTATCGCCGTGAAATGCAATAACGGGCAATATAACATGCGGATTTGTAGGATCGAGACATCGAGGTGGGTTCAGTGAGATAACTGAACCCTATCAACCATAGAAGAGAATGGAAAACATGATGCAAAGGTTGTAATTTCTCCAAAAATCTCAGTCAAGGGTGAGTTTCCGGGGGAAAAGGGCAATAGATCATTCAGAGCAAGGTAAAGAAGCCAAGTTGCAACAGAAGACTCTGACACAGACTAGAAAAAGCCTTCTTTGGCATCCACCATGGTGGAAACCAGCAGGGCTTTTTCTAGTCTGTGTCAGTCCAGGGGGTAGCACATAAAAGCAGATGGGTTAGGGCAAAAGATGCCAAAGAAAGAACAGTGAATGGCTCTTTGATTTAGAACGTCTGAACTTAATAATGGCCATATTGGATCGGACCACAGTCCATCAAGTTTGGTATCATGTCTTGTGACAGTGTCCAAAGCCAGGTGTCCCATAGGGAGTGAACAGAATGGGGAACCCTAACCCTAATCCTCCACTATCGCCCAGCCTGACCTCACCTCCATGTTTTTATTAAGTTCATCGGCACCATGTGCGTTTTATTGCTTGTAAAATCAGTTTTTAAAAGTTTCGCTCCCTCTTCTGTATGAGTGTGAGATTCTGGATTGTTCTTTCTGTTTCATCGGGTTTAAAACAAACAAAAGGACGTTTTTCTTCACTCGGCGCACGGTCAACCTGTGGAACTCCTTGCCAGAGGATGCGGTGAAGGTTAGAACTTTAACAGGGTTCAAAAAAGAGCTAGATAGATTCATGGAGGTGAGATCCATCAATGGCTATTAGCCAGGATGGGTAGGAATGGTATCCCTAGCCTCTGTTTCTCTGGAGGTAGGTGACAGGAGAGGGATCATTGGATGGTTCCCTGTTCTGTTCACTCCCATTGGGGCACCAGGCATTGGTCACTGTCGGCAGACAGGGCACAGGGCTAGCTCTTACGTTCTTATGACAACGTACCATTGCAGCTGGAGAAACAGATGATATGGGCACATTGGAAGTCAAAGGATGAAGCTATCAGAAGGTAGGATAAATGAAGAAATGTGCAGGGAAAAGCAAGGAAGAGATTTTCCACTTTTTGGCACGGATACCTTTGCTTTAACAGCAAGGATCTGCTACTTCTCTTGAAACAGATCTGTATTTTTTAATTGCTCATCATTTTTTTCTGAAATAAACAATCTTTCTCTCTCTGATTTACTCATTGTATTTTTATCTCATTCCATCTATCCATCTTATCTTTGTTTCTCCACTTTTTCCTTCAGGCAACTTCTCCCTTCTGGATAAATATGGCTCTCTGATTTCTCTCTTGGTGAGTTTTCATTTTTATTTTGCCAACTTTCCTTTGTACGGATTTTGGATTCCCCTCTGAGTTCCACTTATGTAAATCCATATGAAGCGGACACAACCTGCCCTGGCGTAACTGAGAGCTGCGGGCCGTGGTTAGGTTTTCGTGTGCGGGCTGTGGTTAGGTTTTCATGTGTGTCTATTTCTTTTTCTTT
Organism: Pelodiscus sinensis; assembly: GCF_052426305.1. Taxonomy (NCBI): domain Eukaryota; kingdom Metazoa; phylum Chordata; order Testudines; family Trionychidae; genus Pelodiscus; species Pelodiscus sinensis. The sequence goes on along the minus strand of NC_143081.1, from coordinate 15,017,989 downwards.
CAAGTGGTACTTTTTTTTTTCATTGAAAACGCTCTGGCAGAAGTCAGCTGGTTAGAACGTTGTGTGGAACACGGCCGGGTGGGTGTTTTGGCTCGTGTCAGGCAGAGTGTGTTTATCCCATATCGTGGAGGTGTATTTCCCTGCTCTACACACAAGCTTAAACAGAGCTAAAAATAGCGGTGTAACCTGGGCACACACACTAGGCCTGAGCCCAAGCCCTTCTGAGACCCCAAGCGGCACATACACTGTGAATGGCTAGCCAACTACAAAAACACTTTCTCCTCTCTTGGGGTGCGTCTTGACTGGCAAGATTTTGTGCAAAAGCGGCCGCTTTTGAGCAAAAACTTGATGCCTGTCTACACTGGCCACGAGAATTTGCGCAAGAACACTAACTTTGTAATGTATGAAATCAGTAGTTCTTGCGCAAATACTCTGACGCTCCCGCTCAGGGATAAGCCCTCTTGCACAAGTATTCTTGCGTGTTGTCAACCTGTGGAACTCCTTGCCAGAGGAGGCTGTGAAGGCTAGGACTATAATAGAGTTTAAAGAGAAGCTGGATAAATTCATGGAGGTTAGGTCCATAAAAGGCTATTAGCCAGGGGATAAAATGGTGTCTTTGGCCTTTGTTTGTCAGAGGCTAGAGAGGGATGGCAGGAGACAAATCGCTTGATCATTGTCTTCAGTCCACCCTCTCTGGGGCACCTGGTGCTGGCCACTGTCGGTAGACAGGATACTGGGCTAGATGGACCTTTGGTCTGACCCAGTACGGCCGTTCTTATGTTCTTATAAGACGGCCAGTGTAGACAGGCAAGTTAATTTCTTGTGCAAGAGAGTGTGTAGACTGGCACTGACATCTCTTGGACATTAGGAAAAAATTCCTAACTGTCAGGGTGGTCAAATATTGGAATAAATTGCCAAGGGAGGTGGTGGAATCTCCCTCTCTGGAGATATTTAAGAACAGATTAGATAGACATCTGTCAGGGATGGTGTAGACAGAGCTTGGTCCTGCCTTGAGGGCGGGGGGCTGACTCGATGACCTCTCGAGGTCCCTTCCAGTCCTATTATTCTATGATTCTATGATTCTATGAAAAGCAACTGTGGCAGTGTAGATGCTCTTTTGAGCAAATACTTTTAATGGAAAAACTTCTCTGTTAAAAGTATTTGCGTGAAATCATGCCAGTCTAGACGCAGCCTTGGTGTTCACACCTCCACATCAGCTTCTAAAAGTGGGCCACATCCTTCCTGACTGAGTTGACTTCCTTATCTCTGGCCTTCCTCTTGATTGGTACTCCCTTCCTCTCATGTGCTTGCATATTTATACCTGCCTCTGGAATTTCCACGACATGCTTCTGATGAAGTAGGTTTTTGCCCACAAAAGCTTATGCTCCAATACGTCTGTAAGGTGCCACAGGACTTCTTGTTGTTTATACAAAGGTGAGTAATCCAAGTGTCTGCCTGGGCTGACGTGTTCACACGGCTAATTTTATTCTGCTAGGCTGATCAAAACTAGTGCATGGAGGTCTCTCCAAGGTGGGAATTTCACCTCCCCGAAGCAGGGCAGGCATACCCATGGCTAATCTCTATACAACTTCATTGCCAACCTATTGAGTTTCGTGATGTTTTCTAGCTTAATTGGCAGGACAACAATCTAATAAAGATATTTCAAATTCCCAGCCTTCTCGCTGTTAGTTAACGGTCAATGTCTCTTGGGAAGTCCGATGGGACATTTCTGTAGCTCAATAGGTCTCCGTACTCTTGGGTCACTTCTACCACAAGCCCCAACTCACTAAACGTACGTCTAGACTACAGGCTTTTGTCGACAGAGGCTTTGTCGAAAAAGAGCATCTAGACGACAGCCAGTTCTGTTGAAAAAGCAAGCTGCTTTTTCAAAAGAGAGTGTAGATGCTCTCTTTTGAAAAAGCACAGTATGGATGCAATAGCGCCTTTTTGCGACATAACTCTGTCAAAAAAGGCATTATTCCTCATAGAATGAGGTTTACCGCTGTCAACAACACTGCCGTGTTCTCTCAACTTACTGTTGACAGAACGCGGCAGTAGAGTAGACTCAGGTATAGTTTTGTCGACAAAAGTCCACTTTTGTTGACAAAACCGTTTCGTCCAGACACACCCATATGAAGGAAGCCTTCCTCTGTTGACCGGCAACTTCTTCTTTCTGGTGGGGAGGTGCAGTGACAGGAGGTTACCTACACCTGGTCTCTGCCAGTGTAGCCGACTGCACAACCTGACCATGTGCACTCCATTGTTCTTTAATGCTTTTTTCTGACCAGATACGTACTATGGAGGCAGCAGAAGGAAGAAACCAAACCGTCATCATGGAATTCATCCTCTTAGGGTTTGGGAACAGCCCAGATCTGCAGCCCCTTCTCTTCCTCGTGTTCCTAGTGATCTACCTTGGGACCGTGGCTGGGAACCTCCTCATCATCGCACTGGTGGTGGCCGATCGGCACCTGCACACCCCCATGTATTTCTTCCTGGGGAACTTGTCCTGCGTGGAGACCTGTTACACCTCAGTTATCCTGCCACGGCTGCTGGCCAGTCTCCTGACTGGAGACAGAACCATATCGGTTCAGGGCTGCCTTGTGCAGCTGTATTTCTTTGGCATCACGGCCACGGCAGAAAATCTGATGCTCTTTGTAATGTCCTATGATCGGTTTTTAGCCATCTGCCACCCCCTCCGTTACGCCGCACTGATGAACGGCCGGGTGTGTGGCCAGCTGGTGGCGGCGGCCTGGGGGATTGCAGTGCTGCTCTGTACCATTGTAGACAGTTCCTTCTTCCAATTAACGTTTTGTCATTCCAAAGAAATCGACCATTTCTTCTGCGATCTTTCACCCGTGATAAAACTGTCCTGCAGTGACACCCATATGCTGCAAGCTATGGCATTTGCAGTCGCTTCCATAACACTTGGGGCCTGTTTGCTAATCGTAGGGTCCTACGTTTGTATCCTCTCCACCATCCTGCAGATTCCATCCACCGCCGGGAGGCAAAAGGCCTTTTCCACCTGCTCCTCCCACCTCATCATGGTTGCAGTTTTCTATGGGACCCTGATCGCCGTCTATGTGTTTCCAACAGCCAGCACTTCCAAAGTCCTAAGCAAAATATCCTCGGTCTGCTACACAGTCCTGACTCCTTTGATCAACCCCGTCATCTACAGCCTGAGAAACAAGGAGATCAGCGAGTCCCTGAGAAAAGCTCTTCAGAAACTGGCTTGTTTCAGAAACAGGCACAGAAGCTTAAGGACAAATTTTAACGAATAGTAAAATAATGTTGAACAGAAATGGTTACTTACTTTTCATCTATTTATCTATTTCAGTGAGGGGTGTAATTTTCTATTTAAATACAATCATAGATTCCCAGGGTTGGCAGAGACCTTAGGAGTCATCGAGTCCAATCCCCTGCCCAAAGCAGGAACAACCCCAACTCAACCATCCCAGCCAGCGCTTGGTCAAGTGCTTGGGACTTAAACTCATCTAGGGGTGGAGATTCCACCCCCTCCCAGTGCTTCCCCACTCTCCTAGGGAAATAATTTTTTCCTAATATCCAACCTAGACCTCCCCTGATGTAACTTGAGACCATTGCTCCTGTTCTGCCATCTGTAAAATAGCCATAACACTATGGCTTCTAGTGCGGACAGTGAATTGTGGTGATAAAGGTGTCTTATGTTGGTATAGTCGATTGCCCCTGATAGCTAATAGCCTAGTAGCTTCATACTGGGTATCAGAGCAACTGCTCTGAAGAAGTTGTACAGTTTGGACAGTACCAATACCACAGAAGTCCACAAGGTTCTACCAATACCATGGTACAATTTGTGTGGGACAGTCTCTCTCACTCAGGGTATGTCTAGACTACAGGGTTTTGTCAACAGAAGTTTTGTCGACAGTATCTGTCGACAAAGCTTCTGTCGACAAAAAGCGTCTAGACTACAGCCAGTTCTGTCGACAAAGCAAGCCGCTTTGTCGACATAACAGTGTGGACGCAAAGGACAGTGTAGATGCAATAATGCCTTCTATCGACAGACCTCTGTCGATAAAAGGTGTTATTCCTCGTAGAATGAGGTTTACATATGTCAACAAAACTGCTGAGTTTTGTCAACGTTATGTCGACATAACTCAAAGGCAATGTGGATGCAGGTCTAATTTTGTCGACAAAATTTTGTGGACTTTTGTCGACAAAACCCTGTAGTCTAGACACACCCTGGCTACATCTACATTGGCCCCTTTTCCGAAAGGGGCATGTTAATTTCAGAGATCGTAATAGGGAAATCCGCGGGGGATTTAAATATCCCCCGCGGCATTTAAATAAATGTCCGCCGCTTTTTTCCGGCCTTTAGAAAAGCCGGAAAAGAGCGTCTACACTGGCCCCGATCCTCCGGAAAAAGCGCCCTTTTCTGGAGGATCTTATTCCTACTTTGAAGGAAAGCTTTGAAGTAGGAATAAGATCCTCCGGAAAAGGGCGCTTTTTCCGGAGGATCGGGGCCAGTGTAGACGCTCTTTTCCGGCTTTTCTAAAGGCCGGAAAAAAGCGGCGGACATTTTTATTTAAATGCCACGGGGGATATTTAAATCCCCCGCGGATTTCCCTATTACGATCTCTGAAATTAACATGCCCCTTTTGGAAAAGGGGCCAATGTAGACGAGCCCCCTCAGTGACTTCTTTATTCCTTAGTTCCATCTGTTGACTAAGAATTTATATTCTGCCCCCTAACATCTGAAAAGAATAGATCAGTTTTGGGGTCCAGAGTTGAGAAGCACTTAACCAACATAGATTGGTTTTGTCATCAATTAGTTGAATTTTTCTTTCAGTAGTTCTCCAGCCATGGGCAATGACCCCATTGTGAAGGCACTGAAGGGATGCAGAAAAAGATTTGTTCCTTGCTCCCAAGAGCAGAATCCATGGGGTTCTTCACAGTAGCAAAATTCAGTGTTTACAGCATTGGGGCATTAGGGTAAGACTGGGGAAGGTCTAGGTTGGAAATTAGGAAAAACTATTTCCGTAGGTGGGTGGGGAAGCCCTGGAAGGGTTCTCTAGGGAGGGGGTGGAATCTCCATCCCTAGAGGTGTTTAAGACAAAGCTTGATCGAGCCCTGGCTGGATTGATTTAGTTGGGGTTGGTCCTGCTTTGGGCAGGGGGCTGGACTTGATGTCTCCTGAGTGCTCTGCCAGCCCTGTAATTCTATGATTCGATGATTCTAAGACTGGCATACTTCAAGTCAATTCTGGTTGGTAAGAGACGTGCTCATTTTAAGTCATCCAGGGGTGAGATTTCTCCAAAGCACTGTTAATCCCCAAATGCCACTGACTTTGGAATTCCAACCTTGATTCAACGACTGTTATTCACTGAAGCCTAGAAAAGTAAGACTAAATGGGCACGTTTACACTACAGTGTTATTTTGAAACAGCTCACGTTATTGCAAAATAGCACAGGAAGCGTCCACACAGCAAACTCGTTATTTCTAAGTTATTTCGAAATAGCGGGCTTCTTCCAGAAGAACAAACCCTCATTCCACCGGGAAGAACGCCTGTTCTTCCACAGAGCATCCACACTGCCCACTCACTCTTGTGCAAGAAGTAAAGCGTGCTAAGAGAAGGCTTCTTGTGCAAGAGCTATGCTCTTTTCTAACAGGTGTAAGCTCTCTTGCGCAGGACCTCTTGCACAAGAGGGCAGTGTGGACGCTTGGCAGGGATTTCTTGCACAAGAAACCCATATGGCTAAAATGGCCATCAGAGCTTGCTTGCGCAAGAGAGCGTCCATCCCACAATGGATGCTCTTGCGCAAAAGCACAGCTCGCACATGGCAGGGTGGACGTTTTCTTGCTCAAGACTTCTTGCACAAGAACCCCTGCGCAAGATGTTCCTGCGCAAGAAACCGCGAGGGTAGACATAGCCTTGGAGTTTGACCTCTTCCACATCATCAGTGCTTGATCCTGCCATTAGGGCAGAGGACTGGACTCAATGACCTCTCGAGGTCCCTTCCAGTTCTAGTCCTCTATGATTACATGATTCTTCGATTAGTTCATTTATTGCTCTGCACCTTCGTTTGGGTCACGTTTCTTCCGTGCATTGGAATTCTGAGACTCAGAGCCAATTTGTTTCAGATACAATGAAACTGTGAGAAACAACGGGGCCTTTGCAACCAAAAGGATTGAGGCTCCTAGTGACTTGGGAAGTCCCATAAGATGCCTTAGTACCATTAATTTTACCCTGTCCCTCATTAAAACAACAGAGCTTATCCTCTTGTGACGGCGTGCTGGGGCGCCCCCAACCCTGCACCCCCATCTGCAGCCAGATGTGACTCTCATCCAGCCAGTAGAATAGAAGATGTATTAGTTCTCAGGGACATAGCGTAGCATACGATCGGTGTTAGCACAGGTACTGAGAGCAGGCAGCCTTATTCCTCTTGGGGGGAAGGGGCTTATGGGCCCTGAACCCCCCTTACCTGCTCTCAGTCTCCTCAGGTCATCCTACCCGGCAGAGACTAACCCACACTCCCAGCAACTGGTCCCTCTGCCCCTAGTCAACCCTACCTATACCTTGTCTCTTTCTCTGGGAACAGAGTTATCTTCTCAGGCTGGCCCTTAGGCGTCTATGGCCAATACACACTCGGAGCGAGTCATCGGGAATCACACATCACACAATACAGACAGGCAGAAACAACGTTACACAGTAGACAGCGCCCCCACTACATCACGCCCCCTATCCTTGAAATTAACAAAAAAAGTTCACTTGGATTCTATGAATTGGCGTGTAGGTCTAAAATTGATGCACAGAACGTCTCGGGGCCGCCTTGTCACTTTTTATTTCAGGGATCGGACAGGGACGTCAGACCTGTGTAGAAGGGACAGAACACATTTGTTCAGGTCCCTCCGTGGGCTGGACTTTGCAAACTGCTACAGAAAAATTGAGCCCCCATGGTACAGCGTAGTGAAGAGGAGGTGGGCGAAACAAGCGGGAAAAATGGACTTTTTACACCTACTGGAGGAAGGGATTCTCAGGACGGTGAAGTAGGATGTTCAAGAGAACAGGGGAAGAATGCAAATAAGCAGGAAATGGAAAAGCTGTAAATTCTGACCCGTGGGTGCTGCTGCCGGGCAGTTTTGTCAGTGGGGATAAGTGGCAAAGAACATGATCAATTTCAGTGGGGAACCAGAACGGGAGGTTGTGCCATTGATAACGTTTTAACGTCCGTAACCAGCCAGCCACTTCTCCAGGATACAGGCGCTGGCTGTTGTTCATGAACTCAGCGGTCTACAGACCAGTAAATACATGCAGAGAGCTGTCTCCTCTCTCGTCACATCTGTCAAATAAGCCCAAGCCCTGGAATGCCCCTTCTTGATGGTGTCACCCCTGCGGGTACCACCCTAGCTTAGTGCCCTGCTCTCAGGGGTCTCCCCTCCCAGGGACCCCCATACCCCAGCCCTGCCTCCGTGACTCACAGCAGGGGTCATCTTGCTCCTCTAGCAACTGCAGCCTGCTCCGCGTGGGCAAGGGGTGGGGACCTGCACTGGCTGTGTCCCTAGGACCCTCAGGCCTTGCCTCTGGCCCTGCTGCCTGGGAGAGGGGCCAGGCCAGGGTTCCCCTCCCCAGCTCTACCCTGTCTCAGCAGTCCTCCAGCCCCCCTGGCAGCCAGGTCCCTCCTGCCCCCCAGCCAGAGCGAGAGTGAATCTGTCTGTGCCCTTCCCTGAACCCTCACTGATACAGCCCAGCTGGGCCCCCATTAGCTGTCGCTGCCCCAGCTGTGGGGCTCTGCTCTCAGCCTCGCCCCGGGCTGGGTGTGACCCTCACAGGGCTAGTGTGGGGTAAAAGGTCCCCTACCTTTGTCTCCCTTGCCTGTCTAAGTCTTGCATGTCTGGTGTTCCGGTTTGTGTGTGTTTTGGCTGCTCTTTCCTAGCCTGGCTAGTTCCCTGGCTAGTTTGTGTGTATTTTGTGTGTGTGTGTCGGCAGGGGGACCTGCTGCCCTTTCCTAGCCTGGCTAGTTCCCTGCAGCCCTAATGCCTCCAGCCCTACCACCTGGGGATGAAGCCAGAGCCCCCCAGCCCTGCCCTGTCTCAGGAAGCCTCCAGCCTCCCTGGCAGCCCAGCCCCACCTGCCCTCAGCACGAGCAATTACGTGTCTGTCTCCTCCCTCCTGGAGCCCTTATTTATACAGCCCCACCTGGGCCCACAGGGACTGTCCCTGCCCCAGCTGCAGGCTCTGATTTCCCAGCCCTCACTCAGGGCTGGGTTTGACTCCTACAGGGCCAGCCTAAGGCAACTCCCCGGCAGGGGCAGAAGCCTCAACTCAGGGAAGGCCTGAGGCAGTGGGGACCCAGATGGTTCTGGGGACCTGCCTGAGGGCTGGCTGGGTCTTGGGGGGGCTCAGGCTGGGAGAGAGACCCCCACCAGAAGGGAGAGGGCCTGGTGGGGACCCCAGGCCCTTGAAGAGAAGAGCAGGCTGCTCCAGAGAGTGGAAAGCAGCAGAAGGGGAGAGACACCAGCTGAGGGGGAGGCGTGTAGCACCCCATAGGAGATAGTTAAGGGGGAGGGTGTATGAAGGGGTGTCTGCCCCACACTGGCCCTTGAAGGGTCAGACCCAGCTGGGGAGAAGGCTGAGCACAAAGCCCCACAGCTGGGGCAGGGACAGCTAGTTGGGGCCCAGCTGGGCTGTATGAAGAAGGGTGCTGGGAGGGAGGAGACAGACACACTCTGGCTGGCGGCAGGAGGGATCTGGCTGCCAGGGCAGCTGGAGGTTTCCTGAGACAGGGCGGGGCTGGGGAGGTCTGGCCAGGCAAACATCCAGGCTGCAGGGCCCTTGCCAATGTGCAGTGGCCCTGTCAGACAGCAGGCTGGTCTCACGTTGCAGTGGGGGAGGTCTAGATTGGATATTAGGGCAAACTCTTTCCATAGGCGCACAAGGAAGCCCTGGGCTGGGTTCCCTAGGGAGGGGGTGGAATCTCCATCCCTAGAGGTGTTTAAGTCCCAGCTTGACCAAGCCCTGGCTGGGCTGATTGAGTTGGGGTTGGTCCTGCTTCGGGCAGGGGGCAGGACTCAATGACTCCTGAGGTCTTTGATCACCCGGGACCTCTATGAACTCTGCTCACAAGGAGGTCACACAAGCCAGCCTGACTTCCGGAGAGCATTTCCTTTCTAGGGTGGAATTCAGACCCAGTACACACAGGAACACACACACTGAGAGGCAAAGCAGCTGCTTTCTGAAACGGGAGGTGTTGCTGTAGGCCAGTGTTTCTCCACCAGTGGTACAAGTCCCTCAGGGGGCTTGAGAGAAGGCTGGGGGGGTATGTTCACACAAATGGAATAGTTGTTTTGAGTCCTACAGCACTTGATTATTTTTTGCTCCAAAACTTTAAATGGCCTTTTCAAGGATTGAACTTGCAACCCTGCATTTAGCAGGCCAATGCTTAAACCACTGACTTATACCAACCTGGATCTCCTCCACTGTAACTTGAGACCATTGCTCCTCGATCTGCCACCTCTGAGAGCTGAATCCTGCCTCAGTTGGATTCTCCAAACGTCCACTTGGCTGCTCCCAAACTCCATAGGCCTCTAAACTCAACGTGCAGCCTCCCTTGTGTAGTCAAAGTCTCTAGCTGCCTTAGGCTTCTGGCACAGAATCATACAGTCACAGAATCCTAGGGCTGGGAGAGAGTAAGGAGGCACCGAGTCCAGCCCCCTGCCCAAGACAGGACCAACCCCAACTCAATCATCCCAGCCAGGGCTTGGTCAAGCCGAGACTGAAACACCTCGAGGGATGGAGACTCCACCTCCTCCCTAGGGAACCCATCCCAGCACTTCCCCGCCCTCCTAGGGAAATAGTTTGTCCTAATGTCCAACCTTGACCTCCCCCACTGCCGCTTGAGATCGTTGCTCCTCGTTCTCCATGGGGTTTGCAATTAGGGCCTCTGGGTATTAATTAATATCAGTTTTGATTGTGTTCTGTCCCCTGAAATATTGCTTAAAAGAGAGTTTTGAAAGCATGGCCCAATTTGTAACTCCTCCTCTTTTTTTGTTCAGTGGTTACACCAAGGGGCCCTCTGAGCCAGAGTGTTTTCATCACACAGACAATGAGCCATATTTGGAGAAGAGATACACCCCGGGGTTAAGAGGAATTATTCTGAACATACACCACTGTGATCTACCTAGACTCTAGGCCACTGTGTGCAAGGTTTTCCAGCATCTCAGAAGGAGAACACAGAAGATTTGGTACGTTTGGGCTGCCACTGGAACCAATCCATGCCGTCCATGGACAGGAAACACGGTTACAACACAGGCTGTAAGATCACACTGATAGATCAGAGCCCTGATGCTTTATTTCCAGACTCAGGGCCAGAGTGTTCATGGTATTTATTTGCTAGGAACCTCCTGAGCAGAAAAGACGTGGCTGTTCTGCCGTTGGACACCGCTACCAGGTGTTTTTATGCCCATTGGTCTATGACATGTATCTATCACGATCAAAAAGATGCATGGTACTGTGGTGCACCTAAACTGAGATATAAAGATGCTTAATTTCAAATAACATGCATAGTATCTTTTCCCACATCTAAAAATCAACACTTTTTCCTATGAATCTAGCAGATCAACATAGAATCATAGAACCATCGAGCTGGAAGAGACCTTAAAAGGTCATAAGTCCAGCCCCCTGCCCTAGGCAGGACTAATCCCAACATGTATAATACATCAGGTAAAAAGCTTCAGAGGGGTAGCTGGAAAAACTTAAAAAACAATGAAAAAACGTGGCGTCAGTCTAGAAGCAGGGGAAGTTTTTTCGAAAAAACCCTGTAGTCTAGACACACCGTTACAGTATCAATATTTCTATAACGAAATGTATGAATGATCACTGCTCCAGAATTAGTATAGTGAAAGGAAGGAAGGTTACAGAAATCAGAGTAAGAAGTCCTCCAACTTGACAGTATTTCAATGCTATTCTGAAATAACGGCCTGCTGCGTAGATGCGGCCTAAGTTATTTCGGAAGAGCGCTAGTTCTTTCAAAATAGTGTTGCAGTGTAGACATACTAAGAACTACATGAATTCATTGCTATTTTACCATACATTATATTGTGTCCTTTGGACTCCTGTTTCAGAAAGCAACCATATGACAAATCGTTTTCCTCACAGACTCCTTGACCTCCTTGTTTCTCAGACAGTAGATGACGGGGTTGATCAAGGGGGTCAGGATTGTGTAGAAGACGGAGACTATTTTGCTTAACATCTTGGACGTGTTGGCTGTTGGAAAGACGTAGAGAGTAATCACGGTCACGTAGAAAATGGTAATCACGATGAGGTGTTCATCAGAGTAGCATACCGGAGGGGCTGGCATATGGCTACATACCGGTCGTAGGACATGGCCGCGAGCAGCAGATTTTCAAGAGATGACAGACAACCAAAGAAATACAATTGCACCAGGCAGCCCTTAACAGAGACGGTTCTGTCCCCCGTCAGGAGACTGGCCAGCAGCCGGGGCAGGAAGGTGGAGCTGTAACAGATCTCCAAGCAGGCCAAGTTCCCCAGCAAGTAGTACATGGGGGTGTGAAGGTGCCGATCAGCCACCACTAGCGCAATGATGAGGGCGTTTCCGGCCAGAGTCATAATGTAGATCACTAGGAACAGCAGGAAGAGGAAGGGCTGCAGTTCAGGGCCGTTCCCAAGCCCTAAGAGGATGAATTCTGAGATGAGCGTTCGGTTTCTTCCTTCTGCTTTCTCCATAACATGTGTCTAGAAACAAGAAAAACGTTCAGTTTTGATGGCGTGTCCATGGGCAAGTTGTGCTGCTGGTTACATGCTAGAAACCTGGAGTCAGTAAATTCACCCACCGCATCTCTGCATTGGGGAAATGAAGCCATCAATAAACAGAAGACTCATCTCATTAATATCTTGAGCTTCCAATTTAGGTGAATGAGGAGCATGGAAGCCCAATGAATTAAAGAAATGTGACTCATCCGGCATGCTTAAGTCATCAGGTGCATCTACACAGCAGTGTTATTTTGGAGTAACGGATGTTATTCCGAAATAACATATCATGCCTCTACACAGCAAGCCTGTTACTTTGAAATACACTCAAAATAACGGCCTTCTCACTCTGACTTCTCTTAGGGAATCTAGGCCCACCGTCACTTTTAACTCCTAGCACATTCAGGCTAGGTGCCCTGCTCAGTGCTACAGCATGGGCTGAGAGCCAGCTGGATTTTAGCTCAGAGGGTAAAGGCTCCCCTAGTAAGGTCCTGCGTTCAAATCTCACTGGTGGAAGTTACAGAAGCATTGACCCCAAACCCCCTTCGTGAGTCTAGCCCAAAGGACTTAGGCACTAGAGTAGGTGAGATTGAGGGATCTCAACACTGGAATATCCCCGGTGGTTGTGACACTTATGCGTGGGATTGCAAAACCCCTGCTAACGTCTCTTTTTACTTTCGGGTGTTGGGAGAACTTGAACTGGGGGGGGGGGGTCTCCCTTGGCCTTGGGGAATTCTCTGGCTGCAAACAAACAGCATCCACCCTCTTGCTCAATTCACACCCTCCAGCAAGCATCTTATAAATGCCCACCAGATGTGAACACCCAATTCCCATGACTTTTGCTGAAAAACAGAGAGAAAATGTTTGTGTTTTTCCAAAGTGTCTTTACATGAGAATGGGAATGAGTTCCAGGGAGCCAGCTGAGGTAACAACGCTGGTGCCATACTGCAAAAAATGGAGCAGCCACTATTCGAAGCTGGTGGGGAGCCCAAAGTTAAGTTTTTCCCACCCTGCACAAATAGCCTCATTGCTACCTTTCTGGTTACCCAGACGCTAACAACTCAGTTCCCTTAAAGCAGTGTTTCTCAGCCTTTACAAAAAAAGGCTATTATAAGTATCCCCAATACCTACAGTTTTCAGACACACAATTTTTTTCTACCATTGCAACACATTTGTTTAAACAACTTAATCGTAGCCGGGCGGGCGATGAAATCGTTGGGTGTAAAAAGTACAAAAATAGTAAAACGCTGTGAAATTTAAAACAAAAATTCAGTTTTCTCCAAACTTCGGTGGTGTTGACATACCCCCAGACTTCTTTTGAGTACCCCTAAAGGTACTCGTACCACTGCCTTAAAGCAACCCAGCACTCACGTCAAAATGAGATATAGATCTCACTTATCTCATGCACCAAAGTTCTACCAAACCAAAGAGATTGGACACACTACCTCCCAAGTCAATGCGTATTTCAGATCGGATGCCAAATACAAACTATTTCCAATGCTTATTCATGACACTAATATTAAGAACAAAAGAACAAAAGATTCAAATGGATCATGCGAAAGGAACTACATAAATTCATGTCTATTTTACCATACATTAAAATGTCTCTTTTGAATTTCCATAGCTGTTTCTGAAAACAACCAGTTTCAGAACAGCTTTTCTCAGAGACTCTTGGACCTCCTTGTTTCTGAGGCAGTAGATGACAGGGTTAATCAAGGGAGTCAGGACTGTGTAGAAGACAGAGAATATTTTGTGTAGGACCATGGGCATGTTGGCTGTTGGAAACACATAGATCATAGTCATGGTCAAATAGAAAACTGTAATCACGATGAGGTGGGAGGAGCAGGTGGAGAAGGCCTTCTGCCTCCCAGTGGCGGACGGGATCCTCAGGATGGTGGAGATGATACACACGTAGGACGCCAGGGTCAGTAGACAGGGCACAAATGTCCCTATGGAAGCAAGAGCAAATGTCACCAGTTCCAGAGTCCGGGTGTCGCCACAGGACAGATTTATCACGGGGGAAAAATCACAGAAGAAATGGTCAATTTCTTTGGAACCACAGAACTTTAACTGGAACAAGAAAATATTTGCTAGGGTGGGGATGAGAAAGCCGCCTATCCAGGACCCAGCTGTCAGCTGGCCACACACCCGGCCGTTCATCAGAGCAGTGTAGCGGAGGGGCTGGCAGATTGCTAAATAGCGATCACAGGACATGGCTGCAAGCAGCAGAGTTTCTGAAGTTGACAGGATACCAAAGAAATATAATTGCACCAGGCAGGCACTGATGGAAATGGTTCTATCCCCGGTCAGGAGCCTGGCCAGAAGCGGGGGTAAGAGGGCGGAGCTGTAGCAGGTCTCCAAGCAGGACAGGTTCCCCAGGAAAAAGTACATGGGGGTGTGGAGGTGCCGATCGGCCACAACTAGCACCACAATGAGGAGGTTCCCGGACACAGTCACAAGGTAGGTCACTAGGAACAGCAGGAAGAGAAGGGGCTGCAGTTCGGGGCCATTCCCAAATCCCAAGAGGATGAATTCCACGACGGACGTTTGGTTTCTTCCTTCTGCTTTCTCCATGAATCTAGACACAGAAGAGCTTTTTAATGTTGCTGGAGAGCAGCCCGTCAGGTTGTTCTGTGGGATACATGGACAGAAACCTGCAGAAGGTAACCTCCCAACGCTGTGTCTTTCCCCGGTGGAAAGGAAGTTGTCTATAAAGAGAAGAAGACTCGTAAAATGAAGTTACACTTCCACAATAGCTGAGCAAAGAATGCGGAATGCTACAGAATTACAAGAATGACTCATCGAACTCCCTTGAATGCCTCTGGTATCAAATCACTTTTTGGCTGGGACTGCAACCTATCGGTGTCAAATCAACACATGTAGAAGAAATGACAGAAAATCAGCATCTAGGTGGAATTTCCAGCTTAGGCAGATATACATGCACTAACTTGGATTAAGCTAGCAGGAGAAAACTGATGGAGAGAACACAAGAGTGGCAATCACAGAACCAAGGCTCCTAGACCTGGAAGGCACCTTGAGAAGACCTCAAGTCCTGTCCCCTGCACTCACGGAAAGACCAAGCACCGTCTAGACCAGGGCTACTCAACTTTGGAAGCCCCGGGGGCCACAATGACACTCAAAGCACATGCCGAGGGCCGCAATTTAAATGTGTTTGCATGGATATGTAAATAGATATGCAAATAGCTTCTTTCACACAATGCCTCGGTGCTTTGAGCACCCGTGTCCTAGGGGCTAGAAACGCCAACACCCTGTACCCCTCTGTTCCAGCCAGCCCATCCGCTTGCACCTTTCAATGCTCACCCTGCCTGGGAGACAGCTCGCCGTTTTGGAGTGTGTTCCCAGTGGAAGCCATGTTCAAAGGACCCCACCCGGGGGCAGCGTGTTGAGCCCCACGTGAACCCAAACTGCACCGTGGGCTGCAAACCAACAGGTGGCCCACAGATCGGGTGTTCAGTAGCCCTGGTCTAGACCTTCTCCGACAGGCGTCTGTCCAACCTGCTCTTCAATATCTCCAGTGATGGGGATTCCACAACCCCCCTCAGCAATTTATTCCAGTGTTTCACCACCCTGACAGGCAGGACGTTTTTCCTGGTGTCCAACCTAAACCTCCCTTGCTGCAGTTTAAGCCCATTGCTCCTTTTCTATCCTCAGAGGCCTAGGAGAACAATTTCCCCCCTTCTCCTTGTGACACTCCTGAAAACCGCTCTGATGTCCCCTCTCAGTCTTCTCTTTTCTGAACTAAACAAGTCCAGTTCTTTCAGTCTTCCCTCCTAGCTCATGTTCTCTAGACCTTTCATCATTTTGGTTGCTCTTTCCTGGACCCTCTCTAATTTCTCCACATCTTTCTCAAAATGTGGTGCCCAGGACTGGCCACAGAACTGGACACAACACTTGTGAAAACACCTTGCAGTAAGAATTGGTTACCCTGTTGGCCTCTGCCTCCTCATGGAGAGGAACGTGCTAGTGCTTAGCAAGGTGCGATTTTTCTCCAGTCACTTTGTTGCAGGGCACCCTGCTTTAGGTGAAGCTACACACAAGGCGAGATGCAGCAAAAGTGATGAATAGGATGAGCGAAGAGATGAAAACAGATTCATCAGCAAAGCAAAACGCAAGCTAAGCTGGACACACTAGTTAGATGGGCTATGAATAAACAGTTTCTCATCCTGACAGATCAGACCCAAATTTGCTTAGCAGCTTGAATCCTAGGTGGAAAGAGACCACAGGAAGTCATTGAGTCCAACCCCCTGCCCAAAACTTGGGTTTCTCCATTTTTTGTCTACAGGCTAGAAATATTTGTGCCTGGCTCTGGCTCTTCCTCAGGTTTATTCTTTGTTCCATCCAGGAGTCTTTTTGGGTGGGAGTGAAGAAGAACCGATGAGATCCCTCCCGGACTTTTATAGCCCCAGCGTAGGGTGGGAATCCATGGTTGTAAGATCATATTCATAGGGCTGTTCACAGGAAATCCTAGGGCTGGAAGAGACCTCAGGAGGCACCCAATCCAACTCCTGGAATCACCTGCCCTTGTAGAATCATCACAACTCTTATAGGTTCTCTGGAGAGCCATCAGAAACTCTGATCAGGTGGAGGATACACTTCTCCTAAGGTCCTATGGTTTTCCCCAATGGCTCGTTACCCTGAGTAGGCCCTTCCCAAACTACTGTTGAGGCTAAAAGCATCTTGCCTGGTGGGAGTTACCCCGGTGTGACTATAGATACATTAGTTTCAGGGAGGAGCCGAGTTAGTCTCTACAGGATACACTAAAAAAACAAATGGTCTGGTAGCACTCTATAGATTAGCAACATATGTAGCTGGGATCATGAGCTTTTGTGAGCACAGCCCACTTCTTCAGATGACTGAAGAACGCTCCCCTGAGCATCCAGAACTAAAATAAATAGGGGGGACAGGAAAAAAATGGGAGGGGGAGTAGGACAAGAAGAGGCAGGGGGTATACAAATATCAAGGGAAAAGCCGAGCTGGAATGTCACAGGAAAAATAAATAGCTGATAAGCACCTAAAGACTTGATAATCAAAAGAGGCAGATATGGACCATTAGTGGACAATAAGGATACGTCTAGACTATAGGTTTTTGTCAGTAGAGGCTTTGTCAACAGATAGGGCAGGTCTAAACTACATGGCTCCGTCGACGGAGCCACGTAGATTTGTTGTTTTGGCAAAGGCAAATGAAGCCGCGATTTAAATGATCGCGGCTTCATTTAAATTTACATGGCTGCCGCGCTGAGCCGACAAACAGCTGTTTGTCCGCTCAGCGCGCTAGTCTGGACGCTCCCCTGCCGACATCCAAGCCCTTTGTCAGCAGCCCCGGTAAACCTCATCCCACGAGGAATAACGGGGCTGCCGACAAAGGGCTTTGATGTCGGCAGGGGAGCGTCCAGACTAGTGCGCTGAGCAGACAAACAGCCGATCAGCTGTTTGTCGGCTCAGCGCAGCAGCCATGTAAATTTAAATGAAGCCGCGATCATTTAAATTGCGGCTTCATTTGCCTTTGCCTATGTGTCTAATCTACATGCCTCTGACGACAGACATGACAGCCGCTTTATGGACATGACAGTGTAGACGCAAAGGACAGTGTAGATGCAATAACGCCTTCTGTTGAAAGAGCTCTGTCGACAGAAGGCGTTATTCCCCGCAGTTTTTGTCGACAAAACTGCCGAGTTCTCTTGACGTTATGTTGACAGAACTCGGCGGCAGTGTAGACGCAGGTAGAGTTTTGTCGACAAAAGTCCACTTTTGTCGACAAAACCCTGTAGTCTAGACACACCCTAAGAGAGCCCGGACAGAGAAAGATACTGTACAAACAAAGCACCATTGGCTTACTACTGCGCTGTTGTGAAGTGTTGCTTGTCTGTCTATGGGATGGTATAAGAAGTGACCTCAGGAAAATTGCAGAGGGGAAGGGTCCTTTCATTGACTCTGCGGGTATTGAAACTGTTGTCCTTAATCGCCCGGGATTCCTGGGGGCTTCCAAGCCTCTGACAGGCCTGAGCTCTCTTGCCTGAAGAGGACGTCGCCACCCCGGGAAGGCGGCAGCTCCGCCCCAGCCCTTCCTTTGCTGGGAGCCTGAGGCTTTGGGGCACCTGGGATGGGGTGGAGAGCTCCACGCTGGACCCCTCTGACCCTGCAGCCCCTGCTCCAGCCGGAGGACCAGTGCGGGGAAGCAGAGATAGCCACACAAAGTGGTGGTTAAGGAGCCTTTGGGCCCAGCTAGCTCTGCCCTGCAGCCCTGGCCAGGCCTGGAGAGGGGAGAAAAGGAGGGAGCTCGAGGCTGGCTGGTGCAGGGACTGGAGCCGGCTGCCCTCCCAGCGCTGCCTCTGGGCCAGAGCAGATGGAGAAAGAGGCCTTGGGGCTCTGGCCCCACTGGAACCCGGGGCAGAGCAGTGCAGGGACCTGGAGGGGGTTCTGACCCCCGCCCCCAAACTTACAACTGCTGCACCTGGAGGAACATGAGAGCGTGCCAGGAGCAGCCGCAATGTGTCTACAGGCTGGCTGGGCAGCAGCGAGAATAGCAGCAGAGCCTCATCCAGTCCACAGTGGCTGTGATTAGGGGAGCTTGCACTGCACTGATCAGGCATGGGGGTGACCCAGTTTGGGACCAGAACCCCAGTCGACAAGGAATCCCCGAGGCCCCTGCCTGTCCGGTGTACACGTCAGGAGTCTACTTGCTAGCCACTGAACAGCCTGTGCAGAAGCAGCCATTTTCTTGAGCATGTTTAAAACCAACAAAAGGAAGTTTTCTTCATTCAGCACATAGTTAACTTGTGGAACTCCTTGCCAGAGGATGTTGTGAAGACTAGGACTTGAACAGGGTTCAAAAAAGAGCCAGATAGCCATTGATGGACCTAACCTGCATGAATCTAATAACCAGAATGGGCAGGGAAGGAGTCCCTAGCCTCTGTTTGTCCAGAAATGGATGCTGGAGAGGGATCACTAGGTGATTCCCTGTTCTGTTTCCTCCCTCTTAGGCACCTGGCATTGGCCACTGTGGACAGACTGGACACCGGGCTGGATGGGCCTTTGGTCTGACCCAGTCTGGCCATTCTTATGTTCTTCTGGCCTTTCAAATCTATGACTTTATCAACCTAGGTGGTATGGGAATGGGGACGGGGTGCAGGGAAGGCTAACCAGAGGGGCAGGGGAGCATGGGGGCACCCCACCCTGATGCTCAGTAACATGGTGTCAGGTGGCACGCTCGTGACCGCCACCCTCCACTGTGCCTCAGTGCCCCAATTGACTGTCTTCACCTAGTCCACCGCTGGACCGCCTAGAGTCTGTCTCGGGATCTCATCACTGGCATCACCGCCACCCGCCCCTGCTTCCGTCTTACCCTCCTAGCCCCTGCTAATAGTGCTACCCCGACACTCTCGATACGGCAGCAAGGGATACCATGGAAGGGAGAAGGGGGGGCCCGGGACGGATCCTGGTCCAGTCAGTGGGGCGAGCCGCCTAAACGCACTGACCCGCCAACCACACCGGGTTCTGCCCTGGGCTACTTCCCTTCCCCCAAGGGTTCCTCCACCCTGGAGCTCACCTTCCCCTTTTGGGAAAGGATTGCGGATGAGTGAGCAACCGCTCTTGTCCGTGGCTGGCTGCTTTTCTCAGGGCCCGGCCCTCTCCTCTCCCAGGCTCAGGGCTCCCCTTTCTGGCTGAGCTGGCAGGGCTTTTGAAATGGCCACCGCCGCCCCATTCGCCCACTCCCCGGCGTGGGCCGTGATGATGTCTGGTCACAGCCCCGCCTTACGCCGGCGTCCCGGCATGACATCCCCGCTTCGGGATGTCCCGCACCCCACCCCCTTCCTGGGGTGGGGGGAGGGGCCTTTCCTCATTCCCTCTGCCCGCCCCGGGGCTCCCCAACGTCGCCCCGCCTGACGTCAGCCCGGGCAACGTCCGAGCGGCGCGAGAGCAGGTGGCGCAGGGGTGAGCCTCCCCACCGCCGCAGCTGCCCAGCGCTTCACCGGGAGTGGAGGAGGGACGGGACGAGGACGCCCCGTCACACATGGGCGCTCCATCTTGGAAGGTCCAAACAACCTAGAGACCGGATCCGGAGCTGTCCCACGACCGTGTGTGACCTTGAACTGCAGGACTTGGTAGAGACTCCCTAAGACTCCAATCCCTTACCTGGGTCCCACCGTGGTGAAGGGAACTCACCCGTGTTGCAGTCAGCACCCCCTGTTTGTGACCTGCCTTTAGTTGTGGGGACCCTTTTCATTCCTACGTTTCTAATCCCTGGGGTCACCGTTCGTCGACCGTGTTTGCCGAGTCATGACCCTGCCTGTTGGCACCCACGTTCTAGTTGGTTTTATTTCTCTAAAGGGGATGAGACACAGCCCCATGCTAGCAACAAGTTGGGGACGCTCCTCTAGGCTGGTTCCCTTTTGGCCAGGTATACCGGTCAGCAGTTAAAATTTTGGGAGGGGCTTGTTTGTGTTTGTGTGTGGGGGGGGAGAACACACCTCCTGACTTTAGCCACAAGACACTTATGTATGATATCAATGGGGCAGAGGGCTTCATATGGTAAAATTGGGGTGCATGAATCAGTGTAATTAAACTCAGCCCCTTAAAACAAAAGTGAAAGTTCATTGGTTGGCTATTTAATAGCCTGTATCATATCCTAAGAAGAAAGAAATGTGAATGATTTTAAACAGGACGCCTTTGGTTGATACCATTCTTGGGAAGTGTAAAAATTGTGACTGGTGTTATTATATTCTCAGTACAGATCAGGTCACATCTGAAGAGCTGCTTGGCTGGAAGTTGAGTGCCCGGGATGTGAACTTAGCATGGGCAAAGTGCTCTGGGTGTGTAAACACCTCCCAGCCTGCCAGAACAAGAACACCGCAACCAACACAAAGGGTATGTCTAGACTACAGGGTTTTGTCGACAGAAGTTTTGTCGACAGATACTGTCAACAAAGCTTCTGTCAACAAAGAGCGTCTAGACTACAGCCAGTTCTGTCGACAAAGAAAGCAGCTTTGTCGACATAACAGTGTGGACGCAAAGGACAGTGTAGATGCAATAACGCCTTCGGTCGACAGAACTCTGTCGACAAAAGGCGTTATTCCTCATAGAATGAGATTTACCATCGTCGACAAAACTGACAAGTTCTGTTGACTTACTGTTGACTTACTCGACGGTAGCGTTGACGCAGGTATAGTTTTATCGAAAAAAGTCCACTTTTGAGGACAAAACACTGTACTCTATACACACCCATAGTGACATCATCTGACAGGCATGATGAACAGCCTCTTTAACACAATCACTGGCAGGACTCCCACTTCCTTGAGGAGACAGCTGCCAAGAAACCGAACACAGCTCCTGCACCAAGCCAGTAATATTTCCTCCCTTCATTGGCATTTTATACACACACAAAAAGTGTGTGTGCTTTGGATGGCATGGTGTGGTGCTGGGCTGTATGTTGTGTGTGTCATGCTTATTTTTGTGTTTATTTTTTCAACAAAACTCAATTGTATGTCTTGTTTTAATGTAAGTGGTGCCACAGTGTTTGAACATTGTATATATCAATATGTTTAATATTTAATGGAGTATATATAGAATTGTAGAACACTAGAATGGGAAGGAACTCATTGGTATAGACAGCAGGACCAAGCACTGTCTATACCATCCCAGACCGGTGTCTGTCCAACCTGCTCTCAAATATCTCCAGAGATGGAGATTCCACAACCTCCCTAGGCAATTTATTCCAGTGTTTCACCACCCTGACAGGTAGGAAGTTTTTCCTAATGTCCAACGTCAACTCTCCTTGCTGCAGTTTAAGTCCATTGCTTCTTGTCCTATCCTCAGAGGCCAAGGAGAACAATTTAAACAAACGTGATTCTGGGATGCATTAACAGGAGTGTTGTGAGCAAGACACGAGAAATAATTTTTCCTCTCTACTCTCCGCTGATTAGGCCTCGGTTGGAGTATTGTGTCCGGTACTGGGCACCGCATTTCAAGAAAGATGTGAAGAAGTTGGAGAAGGTCCAGAGAAGAGCAACAATAATAGTTAAAAGTCTAGAAAACTTGAGCTATGAGAGAAGACTGAAGGAATTGGGCTTGTTTAGTTTGGAAAGGAGAAGACTGAGAGGGGATATGAGAGCAGTTTTCAAGTATCTGAAAGGGCGATACAGTGAGGAGAGAGGAAATGGTTCTCTTCGGCCTCTGAGGACAGGAGAAGAAGCAATGGGTTTAAATTGCAGCAAGGGAGGTTTAGCTTGCAAATTAGGAAAAACTTCCTGCCTGTCAGGGTGGTGAAACACTGGAATAAATTGCCCAGGGTGGTTGTGGAGTCTCCATCCCTGGAGATATTGAAGAGCAGGTTGGACAGACACCTGTTAGGGATGATTTAGCTGTTGCTTGGTCCTGCCGTGAGGGAAGGGGACTGGACTTGATGGCCTGTCTCCCAGTTCTATGATTCTCTACACAGTCCTGGATGCAGAAAATAAGGGCTAAGAAAGGGGGAAGCCATTCTAGCAGATCCATAGCTCTGTTTACGTTAATGGGACTTCACCTATTTGTATCAGCTGGAGATCTGGCCAGTTGTCTCCAATAGAGCTACGGCTCATGTTCACCATGTTGGGATTGGTGCTCCCTGGTCCAATGGACCTATATCAATTTACATCGGACTCTCATGTGCGCCATCGACTCCCGTGTTGGCCATGTCAACGTAAAACAGCTGGCAATCTGGCTTGGTTTCATCACTCCAACAGGTGAACTCGAGTTGCATCATGATGTGAAAGATTTCCCCCAGACAACAGACTCATTAAGCTGTGTCACTGAATGTAATTACATTTGGGAAAATATTAGTTGAGTGGCCCGGGGCATTGTGAAAAGAGAAGCTTTGGTGATCCAGAAGTTTAATGGCAGTGGGTGGAAGGGAGAACTCCTGAGAAAGTTTTGGGACTCATTTGTACTTTTAATAAACTGTGAACTGGACTGAGAACAACTATCTCCCCTGAGGTTTTGTGAGAACAGGTTTATTCTTCCCACTAGAACACTAGTATAATTTAGATAAAGGTGCGACAGCTTTCCCCAGAAAACATACCGAACCAAAGGCCAACTACAGGGAACCAGATGTGGACAATACACCATGATGCACAAATTCAGCAGTAACACATACTGTGCTAGAAGGGTTAAATGAATGGATTTCTCTATACACACACATAAGCATATCTGTAACACCGACCAGCAGAACCGAACCTGGGACCTCTGGAGCTTAGTGCGTGATCTAAAACCCAGCTGGCTCTCAGTTTGGGCTGTAGAGCAAATTCCTTCTTCTCGCTGTACGTGGTCTCAGTGCCCAGACAGTGCACAAACCCCTGTCTTCTTCTGTGTTGATTTAGATCTTCTAAACAGCGCTCTTGTTTACAACTTGTAGAACCGATTTTCTTGAGCTACAGTAATGGCCACTACTTGCAAACCCACAATAGTCGTGGTGGAAGGCTGGGATTTTCAAATGAAACTAAGAGAATGAGGCACCCAAATCACATTTGGGTAGACATGTCTAATTCTCTTAGGGTCATTCAAGAACCCCATCGCTTTAACCTGCACCGTTCATGGATTTCCAAGTCACGGTGTTGTTTCAGGTCAACGCCACAAGCCAAAAACACAGGGAGGGGTTGGTACTTAACTTCTTTTACAAGTTTGATTCTTATCAGAACGGAATGAACAGGGATCCGTTCTGGTTCGCACACGACCTTCCACATCCCACTGACTTACCCAACAAACCAAACAATGGAGGTGCCAATTGTTCTTATCAGCCTCTTTAACAATCTATTCACTGTCTTCTTTCTCCTTTTTGTCCTCCTTCCCCCCGCCCTTCCCTTATTTATTCTTGGATCTGTACTTTTAATACTCAGGTCATCTGAAGAAGTGGGTTGTGCCCACTCACACTCATGATCCCATCAACATGTTTGGTTAGTCTTTAAGGTGCTGCTAGGGTTTTGTAAGTTTTTCAAGAATCCCAGCCAAAGTTCAGAGTTTATCAAGGATTAGTTCCAATATTAGCTCAACTACACAGCACCATGCTATATGACTGAGAAAACGGTCTAAGTTTCATAATTCTTCACAGATTTTTTTACCCTCCCTCCAACCTCAAATTCATGGTTACATACAAAGTTTAATGTGTGCGTTTTCTAATTTTGGGGAGGGATGTTATGTAGGTGCAGGTGGGGAGGAGGAGCTGTTATTGGGAAGATGAAGCGGGAAATCAAACATTTCAGAAATATCTAAGGCTGTTGGGTTTAATCACAGCCTCTCTTGGCATCTTTGAACTCTCTCCCCCTTTCTATTAACTCAGTCAGGGATGGTCTAGACAGTGCTGGGTCCTGCCATGAGGGCAGGGGACTGGACTCGAGACCTCTTGAGCTCCCTTCCCGTCCTAGTGTTCTATGATTCTATGATTCTATGATTTACTTTTGTTAGAAATTTTTCATGGAATTCTTCTGCTGTTTTTATAGTTTTTTCACTGGAGGCGGAAGGGATGGAGAAACACACCTACACTCTGTTCAGCTTTAAAAACAACAATAAAAAAGGTGGGATTGGGGTTCATTTAATGTGAAGAATGTGGCAATGTGCCACAACACTCATTTATTTCTCATAATAAAAACATCATTTTCATAGAATCATAGAACCATAGCGTACTAAAACTGGAAGGGACCTCGAGAGTCATCGAGTCCAGTCCCCTGCCCTCATGGCAGGACCAAATCCTGTCTAGACCATTCCTGATAGACATTTATCTAACCTACTCTTCAATATCTCCAGAGATGGGGATTCCACAACCTCCCCAGGCAACTTATTCCAGTGTTTCACCACCTTGACAGGCAAGAACTTTTATCAAAAGAAATGTTTAAAAATGCAACCAAGCCAAGACGCTGCCTTGTGGGTGTATTTAATCACAGAAAATCTGATACAGGTTCCAGTCAGGTGAGCAGAAATCTATTTAACTATTCGTATTTAGGGAATCATAGAAGCTTAGAGCAGGCAGACACCTCAGGAGACACTGAGTCCAGCCCCTTGCCCAAGGCAGGACCAACCCAACTCAACCAGCCCAGCCAGGGCTTGGTCAAGCTGGAACTTCAACACCTCTAGGGATGGAGATTCCACCCCCTCCCTAGGGCTGTGTCTACACTGGGCCACTTACTCCGGAAAATCAGCCACTTTTCCGGAATAAGCTGCGAGCTGTCTACACTGGCCCTTGAATTTCCAGAAAAGCAACGATGCTCTACTGTACAAAATCAGCCACTATTCCGGAAAAACCATTCTGCTCCCGCTCGGGCATAAGTCCTTATTCCGGAACACTGTTCCGGAAAAGGGCCAGTGTAGACAACCCAGTAGTCTTTTCCGGAAAAAAGCCCCAATCGCGGAAATGACGATCGGGGCTCTTTTCCGGAAAAGCACGTCTACATTGGCCACAGACGCTTTTTCGGAAAAAGGGCTTTTCCGGAAAAGCAGCCTGCCAATGTAGATGCACTTTTTCCGGAAAAACTAAAAACGGAATAGTATTCCGTTTTAAGCAGTTCCGGAAATTCATGCCAGTGTAGACACAGCCTAGGTGTATATTTTCACTGAAGGCTATTGGATAGCTGACATGAGCAAAACTAAGGCCAACGTCTACATGGCCATGCACTCCAAGGGCATTGCGCAACAGGTCGGACGTGCAAAGCCAGGACCTCCTACTGCAGGGCTGGGACCAGCAATCCCTCGGAGGCTGAGAGGTTGGTTGCATCAGGGCAGCCGTTGGTTTCTCTCTTCACAGAACACGCCGCGCTTGCTCAGCCCCTTTGGAGGCGGACCCCAGGGAGACCCAGCCTGCTGCGGAGCAGGATACAAGTTGGAGGCTGACTCTGGACGGTGCCAACAGCGGAGGGAGAACATGTGCTAGGACCGAGTGCAGCAGCGGCTGGTCCACGCCAGAGGAGACAGGCGTCTTCACAGAGAAAATCCTGTTTCCAAGAGGAGAGACACGCACCTGCGCCGAGGCCCCCGGGTCCTGCCCGCCGTGCCTGCGAAGTAAGGACCAGTCACTTCGGTTGTTCCACGGTAACAAGTGAGCCCCTTTTTTTCCCTGGCTCTATTTCGATCCCACTTTCCAGAGAGGGACATGAATTTGCACTGAGAATATTACCAGTGCCAGGTGGCACGCACGGCATAATTTCACCAAGGGGCAAAGGGGATAACTCTCGGGAAGGCTCCCTGCTGGACCGTGGCTTCTACTAGAGCGATGGCCGACTGCCACCCACAAGGGTCTGGCCTGCGGAGTCCAACGGAGCTACGGGCCATTCCCTCAAGCTGGGAACCTGGTTTGTGGACACCCTCTGGAGCGGGGACCAATTCACACTAGTGGGGGGCTGGATCCTTCACTCCCATGAAGCTACCTCTGGTTCAACCCTGCCACCGTGCTGGGCCTGTGGGACTAGGCCGAAGCCTTGGAATAGGACCAGGAGGACCATAAGGGTGCCGTGTGAAATATGAAGAGGATATTAGCAGGATATCCCAGGGGGTGATGGACCTTGGAAGGGACCTGGCTCGGCCAATAAAGCTGGGTGGCAAGATGGGAGCTGAGAGATGGGTTTTCCTAAATGAGAAAGGCGGGCGATTTCCCCTGCTCAGAGAGATGTGGAGAGCTGGATGTGGTTCGGGGGCTGGAGAGGCTGAGGGATTTGGGCTTATTTAGTCTGCAGCAGAGAAGAGTGAGGGGGAATTTGGTAGCAGCCTTCAACTCCTTGATGGGGGGCTCCAAAGAGGACAGAAAAACAAGGTTTGGGGTGGAGGTTGACAGATCGGGACCCTCCTCGTAGTAACCTCCTGACCCCTTGAGGGTCCTGATCCCCAGGTTGAGAACCCTTGTTTTAAAGGCTGTTATAAAAATGATGGTGACTTATCCTGCCTCACGGCAGGGGGCTGGACGAGTTGACTCTTCGAGGTCCCTTCCAGCCTGACGTTTCTAGGAGTCATTTCTATGACCATCATTGTCCTAAAGAAAGATCACAGATTTGCATGACCTGACCTAAGAAAGCCTGGTCCACTTAGGAGGATGGAAATAAATATTGGTTTGCAAACAGAGCACTAAACATTAAGCCAGCAGGGAGATGTCGGGGGTGATTTTCATTAGAAGGGATGTGTTTAATCCAGGTAGACTCAACGGAAATATTTAATTCCACATTCTAGTTGATGTAGAGATTCGTTTTGGGTGTGTCTAGATGACAGGGGTTTTTCGAAAAAACTTCCCCTGCGTCAAGACCGTTGCCGTGTTCTTTCGAAAATAAATCGAAAGAATGCGACAGGTTTTTTGACCACGGAAAGCCTCGTTTTAGGAGGAAGAACACCTTTTTTCGAAAGTGCTCTTTCGAAAAACTGTGCTTTTTCGAAAGAGAGCATCCAGACTGCCTGGATGAAAATGCGGTTTGCTTTTTCGAAAGTACTGATTGTAGTCTAGACGCCTCTTTCAAAAAAGGCGCGTAGTCTAGATGTAGCCTTTGTTTCCCTCCATACTCAAATTTGTCAACAGCACAATGTTGCTGTGATGGGCCCTTCGTTCCCCATGCTTTATAAAATGGACGTGTGGACATAAACGCACCTCACTGAAAGGTGCTTGGAGAAAATTATTGCATGTGACCGTCCATCTTCATGTCATGATTGGCTGGGTCTGTTTCTCTTATTTTGGTGTGTGGATCCCTCTTGGGTGTGAAATCAGACCCATGGAGTGGGGGATACTTTATGGTTTTTAAATGTATAAATGGAAAGCCATCAAGTGGGGCCACAGTGTCTGGGCGGTCCTATGCAAACAGCCTTTGGTCCTTATGGCTTAGCCGTGGTCGGTAGGGACGGGACCGGTGACTCCCCATCCAATAAGGGAATCTGTAAAAACAATAGGAAATTTGGAGTCTTTTGTCTTTGGCTGGCTGGACACACCCGAGGAAGGTGAACCAGAGACTCCAGGGGAGGGGATGACGCTGTTTTTGAGGGTGCAGCTGGAACAGACACAGTCTGAGGTCGAGTTGATAAGAAATTTGTGCTGAGGATTTTAGTGTCAAAATTAGCGAAGTGTTTTTGGTTACTTTTGAGTTTGTAACCTGCTTGGCTCGGCCTGTTCTCGCTTGTTCCCACTCGAATCCGACTGCCTGTGCTTCATAAAATCACTTTGATTTGCTATCAAGCCCAGTGTCAATAATTGTTGCCTGGAGGGGCAACCAGTGGGCACATTCCCCCGGCCATTGGCAAAGGGGGCTCACTCAAGTAATTCATTTGGGTTTGATCCCATGTGGGGAGCGGTATCCCAGAGAGATGGGCCCTAAACTGCCCTCACCTCGGACCTGAAGTGGTTTGGTGTCTGTGCTGTTTTGGGGAGGGGCAGGGATCTCAGCTTGGGGCCTCGGCCGGGGAAGACGAGCGGAGTTGGCCCAGCAGGACTGGGTGGGGAGGAGCCCCAGAGAGCAGGAAGGCGAGTGGCAGTGGCCGTGTGAGCACCCCGGGAGTTCCCCCCAGGGATCTGCTGTGACCACCCCTCATCACAGTTGCATTTCTGTATCGGGGGTTTTTCGGCCCCAACAAGACACTAGGTAGGTGAGAGCACAGGAACGGTTTTGCTGATATGTTGCGTCAATGTCTGAGTACCCGAAGAACAAACTGTCATTTTCATTCCTGTTGATCTGACCTGGCATGAGGTGGTTTGGGGGAGACCAGAGGTCCATCTGACCTGGCATGGGGTGGTTTGAGGGAGACTGAAGGTCCGTCTGACCTGGCATGAGGTGGTTTGGGGGAGATCAAAGGTCCATCTGACCTGGCATGGGGTGATTTGAGGGAGATCGAAGGTCCATCTGACCTGGAATGAGGTGGTTTGGAGGAGACTGAAGGTCCATCCAGGCCAGAAGTCTTCTCTGAAGATGGCCAATGTCAGATGCAGTAGATGGAACTAGCCAACCAGGGGAGTTTTAAATGATCTGTCTTTTGTCCACTCCCAGCTTCTCTGTTATAGATTTAGGGACATCCAAAGCATGGCGTTGTGTATGTTGTGTTCCCGGACGTCCCATTGATGGACCTATCCTCCCGGAACATATCAATGTTTTTTTATTAATTCTGACCTTCACACCCACCCTGGCACCAACATGCATAGGATGGCTCTGCATCAGGAGAAGATGTACTTCCTTACGTAGGTTTGAAACCTGCTGCCTATTCATTTCATTGGGTGGCCCCTACGGATTGTGTTATGTGAAGGGGTAGACAACACTTCCACACTGATTTTCATCACCCAAGCCATGACTGTATTGACCACTTCCATATCCTCTTTTAGTCATCTCCTCCTTCAGCTGAACAGCCCAAGGCTTTTCAATCTCTCCTCCTTTAAAAGGGGTTCTCTTCTCCTAGGGTGTGTCTACATTGCACTCTACTCGAAATAAGATACGCAATTTGCAGTATGGAATTTGCATATCTTATTTTGATTTTATTTTGAAATAGGTTATTTCAAAATTCGGCACATCTCCAATGAGGCTTGCAGGGATAGCGAAATAGCATGTATGTTATTTTGAAAAATATTTCAAAATAACGGGCGCATTCCTTGGACGTGGGGTAGCTATTTTGGGATACCTCTGGTATCCCGAAATACCTTTGCAGTGTAGATGTACCCCTAATCACTTTCGTTTGCTTTTGCCGTAACTTCTCTCCTTCATATACATCCTTTGAGAAATGGGGACACGCACAGTATTTGGGGTGTGTGACGGGTTCTGTTTTATGATGGGTACAGTACGCCTACACTGCACCCACAGGCCGAAGGAAGACACGCAATTTGCATATCTTATTTTGGTCTACTTTCGAAATAAACTGCTATTCGAAATAAACTCGAGGAGCAAGGGCTACAGGGACATTGGAACAGCAAGCCCGTTAATTCCAAATCTATTCTGAAATAACAGATTCAAAAGAGGTGGAATAGCTATTTCCGGTATCCCAAAATAGTGCCGCAGTCTAGACGTACCCCGGTCTGGCCTTTCCTAAAGGTTCCTAGCTTTCTTTGAATATATATATTTTTGACTCTCCTACGCACTGAGTGGATGGTGTCAGAGACCTCTCCACAATGACTCCATGGTGTGGTTTGTGAGGGCTAGCAAGCAGGGGTGATGTGTGGAGGGGCACAAGGAATCACATGTCCCCGAACACCATGCGTGGAAGGGGTTGGCCAACAGCCAGTGCTGGGAGATAGAGCCTCCAGAAGAAGTCCAGCCCTCCATGGTGGGGAAAGCAAGGCAAGACAAACCTGCTTGCTCTGCTCTGCTGAAACCCCTCTCCGGGACGGGAGGAGGACAGGAAAGGGAACGACAAGGCCAGAGGAGTAAAGCGAATGGGGACCGTTCCTGCACGCCCCTCATCACCTCCTCTTGCTGGTCCTGGCCTCACTATTGCCCCAGGCCCCCTTGGGGAAGAGGCAGGGAGGGGACAGAGCAGGGGCAGAGGGAGGTGAGGACAGGGTTGGGGGGTTGTGCTTCTAATTTTGTGTGTAGAACTGGGATTATTTGTGTTTCCAATTTGCATCCCAGTGGCCTTTGCAGGGATGAATATACTGGGCTACAGCTATCGTGTGCTCCGTTGGGTCCCATCTCAAGCCAGGCCCCTGGGAGGCGGGGGGGGGGGGGGTGAGAACTCCTCCTGGCCGGGGGGGTCAGCTCAGGGGCCAGGGATCCTCTGGCTGCAGGATTGAAGCTGGGAGAAAATGCCCCTCCGGCCCTGGAGACGATCTGACCGTGACCGGGGCAGACAGCTCCTTCGGTCCCAGGACCATGGTAGGGGGGCAGCATACTGGACCCCAGGGATCCTTTGCCCCCTCCCCACCTCGCCCCAAGCCAGAAGAGTCCTGTTTGCTCCAGCCACGGTGACTGCAAACCCAGCCTCTTTCCCCAGCCCTCACGATAAAGACTGGGGAGACTGGGCCTGAGACATTTGCCCCTCGGGTCTCTCTTTAGATCCAAAACTAGGGCTGGTCAGTAGGCGAGGCAGCAGATTTAAAACAAACCAAAGGCAGTTTTTCTTCACTCAGTGCACCATCAACTTGTGGAACTCCTTGCCAGAGGATATGGTGAAGGCTAGGACTTGAACAGGCTTCAACAAAGAGGTAGATAGATTCATGAAGGTGAGGTCCATGGCCATTAACCATTGGAAGAGTGTCCCTAGCTTCTGTTTGCCTGGAAATGGGTGATAGGGGAGGGATCATTGGATGGGATCACTGTTCTGTTCCCTCCCTCTGGGGCATCTGGCATTGGCCACTGTCGGCAGACTGGACACTGGTCTGGATGGACCTTTGGTCTGACCCAGTCTGACTATTCTGATGTTCTTATGAGGAAAAAGGAGATTTTGGTGCATTTACGGACAACACTTGACTATCTGTGAACTCTGTGGTCTTCTGGTTTGATGCACCTTCTGTTTTGTCTTCCTAGTCTCAACCCATGGCGGACCCAGAGCGGGGCAATCAAACAGACATGACAAAATTCATTCTCCTGGGATTCGGGGGTCTCCTTGACCAGAACATTTTTCTCTTTCTGCTGTTTCTAGTGATCTACGTCGCCACCGTGGCTGGGAACACCCTCATCGTGGCACTGGTGGTGGCCGATCCGCGCCTCCACACCCCCATGTACTTCTTCCTGGGGAACCTGTCCTCCTTGGAGACCTGCTACAGCTCCGCCATCCTGCCCCGGCTGCTGGCCAGTCTCCGGACCGGGAACAGGACAATTTTATTTAATGGCTGCTTCACACAGATGTATTTCTTTGGTGCACTGGCCTCTACCGAATGCTACCTCCTGGCGGCCATGTCTTACGATCGGTATTTAGCCATTTGCAAGCCCTTGCACTATTTAGTTCTGATGAATAACAGGTGTTGCGTCCAGTTGGCTGCCGGGTCCTGGCTAAGTGGGTTTTTGGCGACTGCCGTCTTTGTGTTATTCATGTCACAGTTGATATTCTGCGGTCCGAATGAAATCGACCATTTTTACTGCGATCCCGTCCCGCTGATACAGCTCGGCTGCGGGGACAAGCGTCTGATGGTGTTGCTGGATTTTATCATGGCCTGTGTATTCACCCTGCCTCCGTTTCTCCTGACCGTGTCGTCCTACGTGTGTATCATCGCCACCATCCTGCGGATCCAGTCCGCCACCGGGCGGCAAAAGGCCTTCTCCACCTGCTCCTCCCACCTCATTGTGGTGACTATTTTCTACGGGACCATCCTGGTTGCATACACGCTCCTGAAACTCGAGACGCCAAGAATCCTGAAAAAAGTGCTTTCCCTTTGCTACACGGTCCTGACCCCCCTGGCCAACCCACTCATCTATAGCCTGAGAAACAGAGAGTTCAAGGAAGCCTTGAGCAAAGCCATCGCTAAATACGTGACTTGCCTACAAAAATCAAACAAGTCCTAGACAACAGTTAAGGGCCAGGTTTTGAAAGCTGTTTAGGTCCCAAGTAAAAGATGGGTATTGGGCAGGAAGACACTCTTGAAACTCCCATTGGGCACCTAAATACCTTTGAAATCTGAGTTTTTCAGAGTGACCTGGGTGATTTGGGCAAAAAAGTCCAAAATTAATTTGAAAATGTCCCTGGAGTCTCATCTTAAATGAGAAATGGGGATACTCTGTGTGGATTTGTTGACGTCTTGTCTTGTCTCCATATAGCACAGTGAGCAGGCCAGCACAGTGGTTGTAGAGATTTCTGTGAGCTAATGTGCCCGGTAATGTTGTCTGTCCTTGTGTGGAATAATTGTATGTGCACCGAGGCATGTGTGAATGTGCACCACACGTAGAAACCAAAAAAATGACCTAGCTGTAGGTGCTCTGCTAATCAGCTGGGTGGGATTTGATCTCTCCTGAGCAGTACTGGTTCTTTTCTCTTTCTGGGTACATAAACCCTGACCCTGGATGAGGAGGGCGTTCCGCTCCTGCACCCTCCTATCCACTCCAATCCACCAACCCGCTCCCGCACCCTCCCTCCAGCTCCGACCCACCACACAGAGCACTGACATAGTGCCCAAAGTACAAAATCCACTACACATTTAAGCAGACCCCTGTGTTTAGCCCCTGTTTTAGCTTGCTTCTCTCCTCTTTGCAAGGCAGTGGGGGATGCGTTGGTCCCAGTAAATTGCTTCTCTGTGTTAGAAAGTGGAAGCTTGTAATGAAATGCAGAACATCTAATAAAAATAAAGCAAAAGAGATGATGTCATAGAGGGTCATGTGTGTGTGTGTGTGTGTGTGTGTGTGTGTGCACAAATGCCATTTTCTGGGGCTGAAGATGCCTGGGAGGATCCGGTCGGAATTCATGTCTGCGTTGGCCAATTGAGGAGAAGGATGATGGTGAGAGGTAACTGCAAAGTTCCGGTGATTTCTAGGCTGGTGGTTCTCACGGTGTGGTCTGTGGAGCAGTAGTGATCTACGGTTGTCTTACAGATGGGCCACGGGCTCAGGGCTTGACCCTCCCCCACTACAGCAGGTGCTCCAGCCCCATGTCAACCCCTGCCCCCCTCGCTGGGGGAAGAGGTGGGCCTTGTGGGCTGCATCCAGCCACTTCATCCACTACTGCTCCCTTCGCCCTGGCTGGGGGAGGGGCAGAACAGGAAACCACTCATCTGGAGGCTTTCCAAACCGCTCCTATTGGCCGGAATCATGGCCAATGGGAGCAGTTGGTGGGTGGTACCTGGGAATGTCAGGAGGCCCAGAGCCAGGTAAATGCTCCCCAACCTCCTCATGCCCAGACCCTACACCACCGTTACCCTCACACACACCCTTCCTGCTGAGACGTGGTACACCTGCCCACTCCAGAACCTTCCCTCCCACCATGACCCGCACCCCGCTCCTGCACCCTCCCTTTTGCTCCCACACCCTTCCTCCTGCTCCAGCTCACCATCCCATCCCCGTACCCTCCCTTGTGCTCCGACCCACCGCCCCGCTCCCACACCCTCTCTCCTGGTCTAATCCACCGCTCCGCTCCCGCACCCTCCCTCCTCCTCCCGCATCCTCCCTTCTTCTCTGAGCCATCACCCTGCTCCTACACCCTCCCTCCTGCTCCAGCTCACCACCCCATTCCTGCACCCAACCTCCTGGACAGACCCTAACCCCTCTTGCACCCATTTTGTCATCGTTGGTGGTTGGCTGGTGGTCCGTGGAAAGGTCTGCATTGAGCTGGATGGGCCATGAGCCGAAATGATTGAGCAGCCCTGTTCTTGGGGAATTTGACACCTCTGGTGTGTGGGCAGAATTTCATTTTCCTCCACAGAAGTTGTCTGCAGAGTTGCTGGCCACCGATAGGGGCCGCTAGACCGGACGGAGTCCAACTTGCAAATAGAAGAATCCCAGAATTGGAAGTGGCCTCAGGAGGCCATTGAGCCCAACCCCCGGACCAAAGCAGGACCAATCCCAACTACCTCATACCAGCCAGGGCTTGGTCAGGCCAGGAGAGGGAGAAAATCACCAGAGGATTCCTGGCAGCAGCAGGTCTCAGCATGCCCTGAAGGATGAAGGGGAAAGGGAGAAAACTCCACACGAACAATTTTTCTCCCTCTTCCTTGTGACACTGGTAGAGGGATTGGGCAGTTGTAGCTGCCTGGACTGAAACACACACACACACACACACACACACACACACACACACACACACACACAACACACACACACACACACCCCTTGCCTGCCCCATGTGGTCTCCACTTCAGCGGCAGAGCTTCAAGTGCATCCCGGCCAGCCTGTGTCTGAGACTCTGAGATCCTGAGGGCCTCTGCCAATCAACCCTGGAGGAAAATTCCTTCATGACCCCAAATATGGCGATCAGCTGAACCCTGAGCATGTGGGCAAGACTCACAAGCCAGACACCCAGAAAGTTCTCGATAGCAACTCCTATCATCCCTCCATTGACCTATTTCCCACTGATAATGAATGGTCAATTAGTTACCAAGATCATGTTATCTCATCAAACCATCCCCTTCATAAACCCATCTATTTAATCTTGAAGCCAGATAGATCTTTTGCCCCCACTACTTCCCTTGGAAGGCCGTTCCAGAACCTCACTCCTCTGATGGTTAGAAACCTCCGTCTAATCTCAAGTCTAAACTTCCTACTAGCCAGTTTATATCCATTTGTTCTGGTGTCCACATTGGTATTAATCTCTCAAGGCTCCTTCCAGTTCTAGCATGCTATGATTCCATGACATCTACCAGGGATAGTCTAGACGGGGCATGGTCCTGCCAGGAGGGCAGGGGATGGGACTTGATGACCTCTCGAGGGCCCTTCCAGTTCTAGTGTTCTACAATTCTACGATTCCGTGCTTCCCAGGTGTGACGTGCCCAATGCTTGGAGGCTGCTTTGAAAATCTTGATTGCAGTGTCTAATTGGCCAATTCGGGCGCAGCTCTTCACTTTGAGAGCCCAGCCCATCAGACCTGAACCAGGCGCACTGTGCTAAGGGTGGGCTGTTCACTCACTGCAGGAGCCAGGATGGCTCCCCTAAGAAGGGGTAATTTATCTGCTTTGCGATAGCAGGATGAGGCCCTGGCTGCATCCAGCCGGACTTTGCAATCCCTTGGGCGGATTGCATCAGGATGGGTGTTTCTGCCGTGAGTGTGGCAAAGACAGTAGCAACTCGCCAGTGTCAGACAACAGAAATCCCCCTAGGAGCTAGCATCAGGGGAGACCCGCCACCTCCTGCAAAGGATACAAAAGTGTAACGGACGCTGCGGGGAGAAGGAACCGGTTTAGAGAGCAGCGTGGTTAACGATCAGAGGGCTGGACTTGATGACCTCCTGAGGTCTCTTCCAGCCCTGGGATTCTATGTATCAGGGCTGGTCCAGGTTTCTCCCTCCTGTCTCAGCCGCGGGGGCTGTAGCTTCAGCATCCACTTGAGAAACCGGCCTGAAATGTCTTTGATTCTATGAGGATGTGAGGTCTTGACCACCTCCTCATTGGGGGGACCCAGGCCCGTGTCCAAGGAGGCTTCTGGGGATCAATGAGAGAAAAGAGCCTGAATCCTGCTTGGCAAAGCCCAAGAGGTTCCCGCTAGACCAGAAGGCTGAAGAAGCTGTGGGCGAAGGTGAGTGTTACCCCTTGGCTTGCGGCTGTCACCTGGGCGTGGGAATCCGGCTCCCTCCTCTCGCTTTTTTCCCAGACACTGTTGGTTGGGAAACAACGGTCCAAAGTCCAATCGGCAGGAACTTGGATGGGTTTATCAAGCACGTATGTTCCAAACCCTTGCACACCAGCTGGGCCTGTGTCTATAGCTTCATAGAGTTTTCCTCTTCTCCTCACCACTGCTCGATCCCCCTTCTTCTCCTTGCCCCTAGCGCTGCACGGCCTCAAATTTCCCTCCTTCTCCTCTGTTTTCACAGCAAGCGGCATTAGTGCTGCTAGCACTAATATCCATTATTAATATCCAATATTAATACCCTTAATATCCATTCTGGGGGGGGCTTGGATCTGAGGGTGAAGACTTCTGTAACTGGCAGGAGGTGTAAGGCGCAATGGTCCCTCTCTTCTTTTGCATCCCTGTGTGGATTTTTTCCACCTCCTGTGTGGAATAATTTTATGTGCACCAAGGCATGTGCAAATGTGCACCACTGGTAGAAACAAAACCTAGCGGTGGGAGCTCTGCTAATCATCTGGGCAGCGTTTGACTCTCTCCTGTGTGGCTGCCCGAGCTCACAGCTGACAGGGAACACTGGTTAGGAGTAGGGTTACTTTTGGCCACGATCACATTGGGCAAACTTTGCATCTGCTTCCACACTCCCCCTGCCTTCCAGTCTTGGGTTTCCACTTGCTTCCTCGCTTATTTAGCCTGACAACTTAGTCTCTGCGGGTATGTCTACACTACCCCGCTAGTTCGAACTAGCGGGGTAATGTATGCATACCGCACTTGCTAATGAAGCCCGGGATTTGAATTTCCCGGGCTTCATTAGCATAAGCGGGGAGCCGCCATTTTTAAATCCCCGCTGCTTCGAACCCCGTGTAGCGCGGCTACACGGGGCTCGAACTAGGTAGTTCGGACTAGGGTGCCTATTCCGAACTACCGGTACACACATTCTCACACAGCCAGTTCCACATTCTCACACACATCCCAAATGTTTTATCTTCTAATCTAAGAATCAGAGAATCTCAGAGCACTAGAACTGGAAGTCCAGTAACTCACGGCAGGACCAAGCACCCTCTAGACCATCCCTGACTGGTGTCTCTCCAACCTGCCTTTCAATATCTCCAGAGATGGAGATTCCACAGCCTCCCTAGGCAACTTATTCAAGTGTTTCACCACCCGGACAGGTGGGAAGTTTTTCCTAATGTCCCTTGCCTCCCATTGCTGCTTGTGCTGTCCTCAGAGGTCAAGGGGAACAATTTTTCTCCCTCTTCCTTGTAACACCCTTTTAGATACTTGAAAACCGCCATCATGTCCCCGCTCAGTCTTCTCCTTTCCAAACTCAACAAGCCCACTTCGTTCAGTCCTCCCTCATAGGTCATGTTCTCTAGACCTTTCATCATTTTTGTTGCTCTTCTCTGGAC
This sequence comes from Pelodiscus sinensis, assembly GCF_052426305.1. Lineage (NCBI taxonomy): Eukaryota > Metazoa > Chordata > Testudines > Trionychidae > Pelodiscus > Pelodiscus sinensis. The sequence goes on along the minus strand of NC_143081.1, from coordinate 14,980,715 downwards.
CCTCTCCAATTTCTCCACATCTTTCTTGAAATGCAGCACCCAGAACTGGACACAATCCTCCAACTGAGATCAAATCATCTAATATGCACCCTACCTTTCCCCTTATGATTAAAAAAGCACATCTAGAAGTGAAGGGTGGAAATAAATGTCAGCCAATTCCAATTTATCCTTTGCCGATGTTTTAGACCAGTGTTTCTCAACCAGCAGTATGAATATCCTTAGGGGTACTCGAGAGAAGTCTGGGGTGGTGCGTTAACACAATTGACATTCGGAAAAAACTGAATTTTTGCTTTACGTTTTACAGCCTTTTGTTATTTTTGTACTTTTTACACCCAAAAATGTCATCGCCCTCCCGGCTACAATTAATTTGTTTAAACAAATGTGTTGCAATGGTAGAAAAAAACGTCGAGTGTCTGAAAACTGTAGGTACTGGGGGTACTTAGATTTTTTTTTTAAAAAGGGGTAGTTTATAAAAAAATGTTGAGAAACACTGTTTTAGAATGTTTTCTCTCCTTGCTTACTTGTCCTTTAGAACTGATTGAAAATCAGTTTTATGAAAAACATATCCATTTAAAAGTTATTTCCATTTATCAGTTAACATTTTTTTTCAAGCTCCCTAGATTCTTGTCCCTGTTTACCACTGCATGGCATAAAATTAAAAAGAAGAGGAACATTGGGGGAAATGTCACAATTATTTGGCCATAAAGTAACTTTAAAAAGAAATCCCGAGATTTTTTTTAAATTTCTGTATCATAAATATGAGATTTTCCTTTTACCTCTCCATAAATTGTTCAAAATTATGAAGTTCAGCGTGGGAAATGCAAAATAAAACAGGGCTCGTGAAGTGATAATGAAATACCTCAGACGGAATGGGAGGGCAGATTTTCAGATTCATGTTACTTTATATCTCTCGTGAATGTTCCGGTTTACTAGCCTAGATGTCAACAGAGATTTTTGATCATTTGGTTTTCAGAATGTCGCTAGGCAGGTTGGATTAACAGCATCCTTTGGCAGAGAAAGCTGGAAATTCTTAAGCAGTGATCCCAAAGCAGAACCAGGAGGTGGTGGAACAGGGCACACGAAACCAAGCCAGGACATAAAAAAGGCTCAGGAGGGGAGTGTTTGGACCGGCAATGCCCCATTCATGGAGCTTTGCTTTCTGCTAGGGATGAGTGAAATCCCTGAAAGCCGTTTCTCAGACAAAAAAATGGTAGGGTGTTTTCCCAGCCACCCCGAGACTTGCTGAAATCAGGGAACCCAGAACCCGCGGCCATGGGGCAGGTTTGCTGGACAAAGTGGGGGAGTGACTCCATGCAACTGGAAGGGGTGGGATCATGGCCACAAGGGGCGGGGTTTTGGACAGAAGGGGCGGGGCAGCCAGTCCAGGGCTGGGTAGTCAGTCTTCAGCATTGCTCAGACCACGTCACACCCCTCTGCAGCCTGGAACACATGACTTTGGGCTCCACCAATGACTGAAAAGGCCCCTGGTGTGGCTGGCACCATAACGGTGACCAGAAATCCCAGGCTCTTTTGACTGATCAGGCCCAGGGAGAATGGCTCCTTTGGTCTACCTGCTGGCCAGGCGTTAGGTTGTCTCACTCGCTCTCCAAAGTTGTCACCTCCCATGGTGTGGCTCCAACACCGTCTGTGAGCTCTGCCCAGCCTTCCAGCATCTGCCTCTAGCATCTATAATTCTCTTCCAGGTTCTGCCAATGACAGTGGGCAATAGTGAGACACACCCTGCCTCAGTTTCCCCTGTCAGTTACATGGCAATATTAACACGAATGGGGACCTAGAGAGGATGGCTGGCCTATTGCTCCCCTATCCCCTCAGCCACTCCAGGACCTACCCCACCTCCCTATTTTCAGGGTGTCCCTTAGCCTGCCTTTCCTATGCAGGAGCCACCTCCAGTTATGAGACAACCAGTGCTGGCTGTGTGGCTGCTCCTAGGACTCAAACACCTCAACCTACACTCCCCAGGCAAATGCCCTCGCCCCTAAGCCACTCCAGGCAGGGTATGTGCTCAAGTGCATGTGGGGGATGGAGACTCCAAACCACAACCCTATCCTCCTCAGGCAAGTGCTGTATCTCCTAGTCCACCCAGGAACCCACCTCCCTACCTATTGAGTGTAACCCGGGCCACTCCCGTTCTGTTGCAGAGATCGGTTCGTGTTCCCCATGGCAGACGTGGTGCCGAGAAACCAAACCTCCCTCAGCCAGTTCATCCTCCAGGGATTTGGGAAGCTCCCCAAAATCCAGCTCCTTCTCTTCCTGCTGTTCCTAGTGATCTACCTTGTGACCGTGGCCGGGAACCTCCTCATGGTGGCCCTGGTGGTGGCTGACCAGCACCTCCACACCCCGATGTACTTCTTCCTGGGGAACCTGTCCTGCTTGGAGACCTGCTACAGCTCCGCCATCCTGCCCCGGATGCTGGCCGGGCTCCTGACGGGGGACAGGACCATCTCTGTGGGCGGCTGCATCACCCAATTTTGCTTTGTTGGCTTCCTTGCCTCCACCGAGTGCTACCTCCTCGCCGTGATGTCCTACGACCGCTATCTAGCCATATGCAAGCCCCTGCATTATGCAACACTCATGCGTGGCAATTTCTGCGTCCAGCTGGCATCTGTGTCTTGGATAAACGGGCTTCTAGCTACAGTCGTAACCATGTCTCTTATGTCGCAATTAACGTTCTGTGGCCCCAATGAAATTGATCATTTCTTCTGTGAATCTACACAGATGATAAATCACTACTGCAATGACGTTTACCGTATGGATCTCGTCATTACCGTTGTGGCTGCTATATTGACCCTACCCCCATTTGCGTTAACGCTGATGTCCTACGTGTGCATCATCACCACCATCCTACGTATCCCATCCACCACTGGACGGCAAAAGGCCTTCTCCACCTGCTCCTCCCACCTTATCGTGGTGACCATCTTCTATGGCACCCTGATCGTTGTGTATCTGCTGCCAAAATCCAACACCCTCCGGGACCTCAACAAAGTGTTCTCTGTCTGTTACACAATTCTGACACCGATGGTCAACCCCTTCATCTACAGCCTGAGAAACACAGAGGTGAAAGGGGCTCTGAGGAAACTTGTCCATAAATACATGGATTTGACTAGAATTCAGAAATGACACTGTCACTTTTGGAAGATGAAATAAAAATGATGGCAGCTGACTGAGTGTGTAATGCTCGAGTGTTGTGTAGACCCTTATTTCATGTGGGACACTGGGTAATGTGAGCTTCTTATCTCTGAGGATGGGCTAAGGTGTTCCTGTCACAATCAGAACCAGGATATCCGTGTCTGGAATAAAATCGAGCTCCATTGGCCATGTTGAGGCTGGGTAGATACTATCACGGTGAATTCCACAGACTAAAGCAAAGCCTTTGGTCATAGTCATAGAATCCCAAGGCTGGAAGAGACCTTAGGAGTTGAGTCCAAAGCAGAAGCAACCTCAACTCAATCATCCCAGCCAGGGCTTGGTCAAGCTGGGACTGACACCTCTAGGGATGGAGATTCCACCCCCTCCCTAGGGAACCCAGCCCAGCGCTTTCCCACCCTTCCAGGGAAATAGTTTGCCCTAATATCCAACCTAGACCTCCCCCACTGCAACTTGAGACCATTGCTCCTCGTTCTGCCCCCACTGAGAACAGCTTCTCTCCAGCCTCTCTAGAACCCCCCTTCAGGGAGTTGCAGGCTGCTCTCAAATCCCCCCTCATTCTTCTCTTCTGCAGATTACGTAAACCCAAATCCCTCAGCGTCTCCTCATAGGTCATGTAAGTCTCCTCGTAAGTTAGCTCCAGCCCGCTCATCATTTTGGTTGCCCTCTGCTGAACCCTCTCCAATGCACCCACATCTTTTCTGTAGTGGGGGGGCCCAGAACTGGATGCAATACTCCAATTTGTCTAGATCATTCTGGACCCTATCCCTGCTCTCTAAGGGTATGTCTACGAGGTGTAACGATAGTTCGGAAAAGGAATCCTAGTCCGCACTATCTAGTCCATGCTGCGTGTAGCCGCGCGGCACGGAGTCCGCACTAGCGGACATTTAAAAATGGCGGCGCCCAGCAATATGCTATTGAAGCCCGGGAAATTCAAATCCCGGGCTTCATTTGCAACTCCGGTTGCCTACATTACCACCCTAGTTCGAACTAGGTGGTAGTGTAGACATACCCTAATATATCTACTTCTCCCCTTAACTTTGAGTCATCCGCAAACTTGGCTAGGCTGCAATCCATCCTACCATCTAGGTGATTAAAAAGGCATTCAACAAAACTGATCCTAGGACCGATTCTTGGGGCATGCCACTTGACACTGACTGCCAACCTGACATCGAGCCATTGATCACTACCCATTGGGCCCGACAATCTAACCAGCGGTCTATCCACCTTACAGTCTGCCCAGAATGTCTCTGCATGTTCTGACCATGTCAACCATCACATTGGGTACCCAATGCTAGCTCTGTATCCCTGATCATGAGGGACATCTCAAGAGGGCAAAGCTGTATGTTAAAACGTGCTAGTCCCAGCCTCGCCACTGAGCTACTGGTGGCATTTCAGCTCTGCTTCAGCTCAAGCTAACACGAGGGCCAGTTGCAGCCCGGATCTCGCTGAGGGCGGCTGAGGGCTGGAGTCAGCCTTGTACTACCCATGCTATTGCCCCAGGGCGCCATGGCTGGCAGTGCCCGAGCTAGGGTAGTTAACGTTTACTGAGGTGTGTCTATTATGTATGCTACATCCCACCCCCTGTGGGCAGTGTGGACACACCCCTATGGGCTTCTGGAATCTCACCCATTATACATTGAAAATATCCAGGAATAAGAGCAGACCCCCAACTCTGTGCAGGGAAACCGGCTCATTCGCACGTCTGTGGAAGTGCACCCACCAGGTGGAACCCAACACCCTGCACAGGTACATGGTGGCACCCAACAGGCCAGGATCTGGGGTGAGGCTGAGAAGGAGAGCTCTGGGCTGTAGGGGGGGCTCCGGCTTTGTGGGGGCAGATCAATGGCAGCAGGGCCTTCCCTCAAGCAGCTCCCGGTCAGTGGTACAGAATGGGTGGTGGGGAGGGGGGCGCTAAGGCCACTTCCGGTGGCTCCTGACACCGCAGACTATGCTGCTCCCCCAGAAGCAGATGGCAGCAGGTTCCCAGCCAATGGGAGTGTGGGGCTGAGGGCAGAGCCCTATGCACTCTCTGCCCCCCAGTGTAGGAGCTGGGCCTGCTGTCAAACCCCTTCCCCCGCTTCTCACCTGGCCACCCTGCAGCAAAGAGTCCTAGTGCCCCCCATTCCACCTCCCCGTCCTGCTGGCCATTCGCCTCTTGAGCAGCTGCTCATTGCACCTCCCCCTCACTGCTCATCGAATCTTCTGCCGGCTTCTGACTCTTGGCCCAGACTGTCGCTGGAAATTCCCGCATCCCCTGGAGGAACCATAAAAAAATGAGAGAGACTCCTCACGAAGTGGGGTTCTTGTTCGATCACAGGAGCAGGGGAGAGAAACAGGCTGAACCAGTCTTATAGCCCACATCTGGAGGGCAGGCGGCCAGCTGGCTCAGAACTCTGCCCTCTCCAGTTAACTTCACAGCACTTTGGCAGGGGATCCCTTGGCCATCCACGGTTCTTTGCACTGACCGTGTCTCTCCTATTGAACCGAGTTAAACATGGCCTGACTTGCCTGCATTCCCACAAGCTGTGGTGATCATCTCTCACAAGTCCTGCATTTAACGCAAACACAATTTGCGACCCAACAACAGCCAAATTGGCTGCTAGGGGCAAAACCCCCTTGTAACAGGTGACTCTCTAGCAGACCTCAGCAGAGAAGGGGCCAAGCTGTATTTACATAACCACACCCAGGATTTCTTTCCCATTCCAGCTGGTGGTCATGGAAGCATTGATTCAGACCCTACTTACATCGGCAGGGGGGCTGTTGGGAGCAGCAAGTTGTTTCAAAGCTCCCCCATTGCATAGACTTCAAATTACATCATGCAAGCCTGAAAAATTGCTAAGTGCACAGAATTTCCATCCTTAACAAATGTTTTAGTCTGAAGGTCGTGCCCAGTCAGAAAGCCCCTGTGTACAGGAATGCAAACTGTGAAGAAAGAAAGTTCCTGGGGAATGGGAAATGATACAAGAGCCTTACCTAACAAGGGGTGTTCCAATAATAAAATAAAATGGAGAGACATGTTTCTGATACTGAGCCACAAGGGTTTAAGCCCCAGAAAGCCAACTCACCCACCTTCAACCTTGAAAGACAGGTTGGTACCTCATGCTTACGTTTCGTGTGTGTTAGGGCGTATTTACACTGCACCATGATTTCAAAATAGTTCACATTGTTTCGAAATAACAAGGTGAGCACCCACACAGCAAACCCGTTACTTCGAAATTATTTTGAAATAATGGGTTTCTTATTCCAGAATAATAAACCCTCATTTCACGAGGAATAACACCTGGTTTGAAATTACTATTTTGGAATAGCGATAGTGTAGATGCTCCACAGCAGCTATTTCGAAATAGCCCCTCCCCAGAGCCATTCAAAGTGATTACTCCGCACTGCTTCCTGTGGCTCTAAATTGAGGTAGCGCATCCACACTAAGAAAGCCTGCCGTGGACTAATTTCAAGGCTTCTCTGTAGTGTGGACATATTATTTCAAAACAGTTATTTCGGGAGTTATTTCAAAATGCACTTGGCGCATAGACACGCCCTTAGCAGGTGCACACAAAGGGTTACTGCCTGTCCCTATATTGTATTCATGATCGAAAGGAGACATTAACACTGAGATGAACCAGGAATGTTGTAATGCCTTTGTCCTTGTGTCTTTTTGACGTCTGCTCCTCCATCCTGCTAATTATTGGTGCTTCTTAGGAAATTGGAGGTTTTATTGAAAATCACAATATTGCTTCTTGTTCTATCCTCAGAGGCCGAGGAGAATAATTTTTCTCCCTCCTCCTTGTGACACCCTTGTAGATACCTGAAAACAGCTCTCATGTCCCCTCTCAGTCTTCTCTTTTCTAAACGAAACAAGCCCAATTCTTTCAGTCTTCCCTTGTGAGTTATCTTTTCTAGACCTTTCATCATTTGTGCTGCTCTTCTCTGGACCTTCCCCAATTTCTCCATCTCTGTCCTGACATGTGGTGCCCAGAACTGGACACAATACTTCAGTTGAGGTCTAATTGGTGCAAAGTAAGACCGGGCAGCCCCTAGAAGATCATGCAGATGCATACATCCTTTTGTGAACGTAACTCAAGAAAAACCAACTCCTCCCTGCTATGTTAGCCATGTGTTAATGTGTTCTGGGGCTTCTGATCTTTGAGCTGATGACACACAATGTGGAAGTTTCAAACGAATGGAACTTTTCTGTTTTTACAGGTCTCTGTTTCACTTGCATAGGATGGATCCTAAATATTCGTGTAAAATACCCATCACCAACAACCTGATGTTTCACTTCCCTTCAGATTATGAGTGGTTGTTTGTGGGTTTGTTTGCTGCCTGTGTTGCATTATTACTTTATTACTGTTCTATTTTTCGGCACCTTCAAATTAAGGGTAGGCTTCCCAGACAAATAGTATAAGCCTGAGTGTATATCTTTTACTTTACTTTCCAGTATGTAAATATTGTATTAATATCTGAAAGGAGAGCATAACTATTTCCAGTGGACTCATAGATTTGTTTAGCACCTTAAAACTGAGCTAATGTGCAGATAATATGCATGCAAGAGAGAGAGTTTCATGAACTGTAAATTTCTGTAGCATGCTACTGTTTTGGCAGTTACTTCTTTTTTTGAGAGCAGGTTTAGTGGAGATTTTGAAGATTTCATGGTGTATGGGAATAGGTTGTTAAATTGATGCTCTGATGCATATTTTTTGCACTTTTACTTAATGGCTGTGTCTTTGATTTATTTGTCTAGCTGTTTTCAGTATGCCCCATTTTGGCATTTTTATTAGCTTGAGTTGTTAGAAAGGATGACAAAGTACATGCCGTCCAAGGGTAATGTTAATTTTCTTTTTATTTGCTATTAAACATTTTAAGCATTGATTCTTGTTTGAATATGTTTTGTGTCTTCCATATCTACAAACAGTTTAAAATATAGATTTATTGCCCGTTTTTTTTTTTTTTGTTCTGAGGGTGCCTTAATATTGGTGTTGCACATGAGAAAATTCAACCAGCTCAAAAGAAAATTCAACCCACCCAAGGATGGAAAATGTTAGTGGAAACCCTGGTGAACAGCCCCAGAGGAAATGTGTCATCCAGGGCCGGGCACAAATTTTCAGCTTTTCTGGAGTGTGCGCCAAACAGAGACGGGATTAAAACGCCTTGGAGGAGGAGGAGGAGGAGGTGAGCTGCTGGATCTCCTCCAGAATCCTTCCTTTGTTGTTGGTGACGTTCATCTTCGCCCTTGTGAGGAGTTCCTTGACGTCTTCCTTTCCGTAGGACAATGTGAAGGTGGAAAACCTCGTTCGGAAGTCGTGTATTTCACCTGGAATAAAACGGGTAGGTCAGAGGCCCAGTGAGGAAAACAGTGATGCTGCTTTTAACACCTCCCAAGCAGAACGTGGAATACAAGAAATTTCAGAGGCAGGAGGACGTCATGGCCAACTTGTCAGGGTTCTATGAAATCATAGATGGGTTGGGCTGGAATGGACCATCTGAGGTCACCCACCACCAGTTTTCTGAGCTGAGACAGGACCAAGCAAACCGAGACCAACTTCCAGTGTGTCTGGTAGCAGGAGAGCAGGGATTTTGTGATCCCCAGCGCGGCCGGATTCTGGCCTTTAAGTGGCTAAACCAGCACCTACATCCCCTTTGGGAATCTAGAAGAGAGATGTACAATTAAGTTACCACTGCAATTCTTGTTGTTGAAGAGCGGGAAGTGCATGACTGTAGGAACATCCTTTCCCTTGAAGATGTAGCAGTCGGAGGGGTTATTTTGGCTTTTGATCTCTTCTGGATTTATCTTGGGAAATGGGATCTGATTTGTCTCACAGTACTTGGCAGTTTTCTTGAGGGTCTAGGAGGGAGGGAAAAGTGATTTTAAAATAAATTAATTACAAAAATACGATCTTCCCCTGATACAATGGGATGCCACCGATATGCACAGGCTACAAAGTTAAAAACACCTCTACACTAAGGAATAAAAATAGAGATGTAGCCGTGTTAGTTTTTCCTTTTGATTTTGCAAGATCAGACTATGTAGCACTTTAGAGACTAACGAGATGGTTCAATAGGTGATGAGATTTCATGGGCCAGACCCACTTCCTCAGATCATATTCCGGAAGAGAATTGGCACAACCATATATACCAAAGGAATACAATGAAAAAAGTGAACACGTTATTAAACTGACAAATCAGATTTAGTACAGAAGGTGGGGTGAGGGAGAGGCAGGGAGGGAATAGCGATTTATGAGTCAATGAATGGCTAATCAGGGGGTGATAAGTGGGAAGCTATCTTTGTAATGGTTAAAGTAATTAGCATCTTTGTTAAGGCCCATTCGTAAAGTGTGACATTTGGTATTCTGAAGTGGGATCGGAGAAGAGAGGTCTGTAAAATGTGGTGTTGGAGAGTTGTCTATGAATGGGCCTTAAAGATGGTGATCCACTGTCAATCAGAGCTGCGATCTCCTGTACCCATGGAGACACAGGTAAATACAGAACTGTGGGGGCCACCAAGGGCTATCCCTGATGGACCGGATCTGGTTCATGGGCCAATATTTGCCTGCCCTAGACATATATCCACACATCTCACCCAAGGGTCACCCAATGAAATGAAAAGGTAGCAGGTTTAAAACAAACAAAAGAAAGTACTTCATGCAGCGCACACTCAACCTGTGGAACTCCTTGCCAGAGGATGTTGTGAAGACGAGGACTTTAACAGTTTAAAAAAGAGCTAGATAAATACATGGAGGTTAGGTTACTTCCATCAAAGATTATTATCCAGGATGGGTAGGAATGGTGTCCATATCCTCTCTTTGTCAGGGGCTGGGAATAGGTGGAAGGGGAGGGATCACTGGATGATTCCCTGTTCTGTTAATTCCCTCTGGAGCACCTGGCATTGGCCACTGTCAGGAGTCAGGACACTGGGCTGGATGGACAAAGCAACTTTCAGGGCACCGGCAGGACTGCTTCTGACCACAGCACAACCTCGTAGGATCGTGGATCACAGGCTGGGTGTTTGTGCCGCGCCGGAGCCTGATGGGGACATAGTGCAACGTCACAAGTAGTAAGAGACGCTACCTCGAAGGGGTCCCCGGCACTGAAGTCAAAGGAGAGGATCAGTTTCACCCCCCTCGCAGGGCGCAGCACCAGGGGGTAGGCGGAGTTAATAGCCAGGCCGGCGTCGATCAAGTTGAGGACCTTCTCCTTCACCAAGTCAGTGGTTTGGGCGATGGCATCACCTGCCCAGATACAGCCACGTGTTGGTCTAGGCCGTGATAGTTCCTCTGGGTCTCAGTGAGGGGGGGGGCCCAAATTTCTTAAAGCACCGAGTGAGATTAAGGCCTGTCATAGAATCCTAGAACCCTAGATCTGGGAGAGACCTCAGGAGGCAACGGGTCCTGCCCCCTGCCCAAAGCAGGACCAACCCAACTCAATCATCCCAGCCAGGGCTTGGTCAAGCTGGGACCTAGACACCTCTAGGGATGGAGATTCCACCCCCTCCCTAGGGAACCCAGCCCAGCGCTTCCCCACCCGCCTAGGGAAATCGTTTCTCCTAATCTCCTACCTAGACCTCCCCCACTGCAACCTGAGCCCATTGCTCCTCATTTTGCCACCTGCCCCCACTGAGAACAGCCTCTCGCCAGCCTCTTTGGAACCCCCTTCAGGAAGTCGAAGGCTGCTCTCAAATCTCCCCTCACTCTTCTCTTCTGCAGACAAGACAAGCCCTAATCCCTCAGCCTCGCCTCATAGGCCATGTGCTCCAGCCCCTGAATCAGTTTGGTTGCCCTCCGCTGGACCCTCTCCAATGCATCCACATCCTTTTTGTAGTGGGGGCCCCAGAACTGGACACAACACTCCAGATGTGGCCTCACCAGAGCTGAATAAAGGGGAATAATCACTTCTCTAGATCTGCCGGCAATGCTCCTCCTAATGACCATCAGGAGGAAGGTCCCATATCCGGCCAGCTTACTCACTAGCTTAAAGGCCTGAAAACCACAGCAGGGCCTCAACCGAGACACCTGATTAGCCCACCTGCCTGATTGGCTGCAGGGAGCTGCAGACCTGCTCTTATGACCAGGGTGGTCCAACCCCTATCTTCAGAGCGCTGTGTGGGCTATAGCAGAGTTACTCCCCCCTATCCACAACCCTTAGGGCTCACCATACTGTATAGACACGTCTTTCCCCTCCCCTGAAGGCCGTTGGTCTAACCGTGTAGGGCTGGTCTCACTCTCTGCTGCCCCTTGTCACACGCTATGTTGTGTAGCAGCCCCTTTCCTGTCTCTCAGTCCTCACGGCTTCCTTTGGTCCACTGGACAATCCCACCGGCCCTCTCTCAGTCCTTTCCATTTCATCGGTTTGCTGTCAACACGGAATGTCAGAAGCCAGCCCCCTCCCACCGCAGTGGTACCCCCAGCTCCAATGCATTGTGCTTACGGCAATTGTACAGAAAGTTATTGGTTTTCCCCCACGTCCAGGAGCTGATGCACCTGCCGATTTTCCATATCAATTTACAGGGGTGTGATACAAACTCTACAAAACAACAAAGAGCAGAATAAAAACTCAAAGGGAAAAAATAAGTGCTAACCAATAGCAAGCGGAAATCTGCAAAGATACCCTCTTGTTTCCTAATATCCCACCTAGACCTCCCCCACTGCATCCTGAGACCGTTGTTCCTCGTTCTGCCATCTGCCCCCACTGAGAACAGCCTCTCTCCGACCTCTTTGGAAGCCCCTTTAGGGAGCTGCAGGCTGCTCTCAAATCTCCCCTCACGCTTCTCTGCTGCAGGCTAAGCAAGCCCAAATCCCTCAGCCTCTCCACATTGACTGAAATTCCTCAATGAGAGGTTGATTTTTTCTAGGCCTGGTTCTAGCTCTTTTCTGCACCCTTTTGAATTTGTCAGTGTCATTTCAGAGGGGGTTTGAGGTGTAATTCCCTCCCCCCTCCCTCACTGTGCCCATGGCTAGACTCGTGTGGGAACGTCTCCAAAACTCGTTATTGCAAAGCATCACATGGTGGTACGTCATAGGAAACACGGCGTATTATCCTCTCTATGGAAAGAGCATCCAGGCCGCCTCGACCGCTCCTTCTTCTTACAGAAACCAAAATAACCAATGCCACCTAAATACATTTTAAAAAAGAGTTTTCAGAGGAGATACAAAATTATTGACTTGCTTGGCAGTGTGAATGATCGATTCTCCATTTGAGGCCAGTCTTCCATATTTTCTTCCAAGGTATTCTCGTCCCAAGACTCTCTGCTTTCCAAGCAGTGCTGGAAGGGCTCCTCCATATTCTCGTCTGCTTAAATGACATGTGGGAATGAGGTTAGATGTGTGGAAGGCAACGGAAGGCTCGTTTCGATGAGCTCAGGTGTGCGGGGATGCTCAAAGTCATTTTAGGGGCCCAGTCTCCCATGAAAGACAACAGGATTTTGCATCCCGACCTTTCCACCATCTCAACCTGTGTGTGTTGGAACGGCCCTGGGGGATGTGTGAACATAGGGACAAACACAGCCGTGTTCCCATGGAAGCAAACATGCAGAAATTCTCCCGCCTTATCACTGGGATTTCCTAAGGAAAATCTTGTCCCTCCGCTTCACTTGCCTTTCATGATTTCCATCATCTCCCTGAGGACTTCTTCGGACTCTTCCTCAGTTGAGGCTTGAGCCTGACGCTCCAGAAGGTCGAGAAGAGCCAGACAACGGTGACAGGTGCAAATGGAGCCTTGGAAGGACAGAGAACATAACATGAGCTATAGGGCAGGTGTCTTTTCTGGGAGCCCCCAGACGTGAAAGACTCGTGGGTCTAGTGCCTCAAATCTCTTGGAAGTGGGGATGCAACCGCCAACATTGGGTCGGATGCATTGCTCCTGAATCTGTCTGTACCTGTTGTCCTAGAACATCAGCTCCTATCTCAGGCTATGTCTAGACCTTATCCTGGAGGAGATAAACACACCAGCTGCTCACAGGTGCAGTCTCTATGGACTGCCAGCCTATAAATCTAGGAATCGATTTGAAAAGCAGCCTAAGTGATTTAGGCACCCAATTTGGACTTGAATTCAATGGAAATCCAGCATCCAATTCCACTAAGCTATTTTTAAAATCCTGTAATTGACACGGATGTAATTTGAAAACACCTTGCGAAACTGATGCTTGGATTTTCAAGGAAGTCTCAAGGCCTTAGACGCCTGATGTCCTTTACATTTAAAATTCTCTTCAAAATCCTGTCATTCATGAACACTTTGTTAGCTGGAATGGCAGCGTCCTGGGGGAGGGGGAGTTAACAAACGGCATGATTAATGACCCGTGTAGCCAGAAATGTTATGACTTACTTCCTTCACGCATATTCGGCACTTCGTCATATGATCTGTCTATAAGAAACAATCAAACAGCCAGTTAGGATTATGTGACTCTGGGTATGTCTAGACTATACCTCTCTGTGGACAGAGAGATATAGCTTAGGCACGTGGAAATTCCTAATGGAGTGAGGATTTAAATATCCCACGCTTCATTAGCATAAATATGGCCATCACTTTTTTCAATCCTTTATGCCTCAAAAATGAGATTTACAAGATCTGTCAAAAAAGGGTTTATTTTCAACAGATGCATGTAGCGACTGCTGGGTTTTTTTTTAAAAAAAATCTCCATTTCGGAAAAAAGCGGCGGCCATGTTTATGGCAATGAAGAGATGGATATTTAAATCCGTGCTTCATTAGCAATTTCAATGTGCCTAATCTACATCTCTCTGTCCACAGAGAGGTGCAATCTACACACAGCCTCACTGACCTCCTAAATTTCATCATCTGTCCCTTCTATTAGCAAGATCTCCCTAGTGAATAGTTACTCCCCGACCAATTCTGTCTGCTTTAGGGCATGGCGGTTGTGGGGGAAGCACATGAAAAGAGACACCCGACCGCCTCCTCAATGGATCAATTTGATCAAATGATGCCCATTCGGGACACTTGGTGCATTTAAGGCAAGGTCTTCCATTGCATTCAGTGACCTGTATGATACCTAGAACCTTGGAATTTGGGGCTGGTCATGGAGGCTGGGAAGGAACCCTGAACCGAATGAATTCACTGTAGAGCTGGTTGTAACTGTCCAGCATCACGTTCTGTGTCCGAAACGGCCAGTTCACTCAACACTGACACTTTCCAGGATGACCGGTGGAGTTTGACAAAGTTTGGAACATCTCAGCATCGCTCAACATGCAGCGCCTGCTTATTGCAATGCCATGTCATAGAATCATAGAACCATAGAGCTGGAAGAGACCTTACGACGTCATCAAGTCCAGCCCCCTGCCCTAGACAGAACCAATCCCAACTCAATCAACCCAGCCAGGGCTTTCAGAGTAGGTAGGCTTCAAACTAGAGCTTATCAGAACTGAGTGTTTCAATTTTAGCCCCCTGTTTTTAATTTATTTTAGAAAGAAAGGTAACAGTTTGCAGGGGCGGGGGCTGGTCTAGGTTGGAGATTAGGAAAAACTATTGCCCTAGGAAGGTGGGGAAGCACTAGGATGGGTTCATAGAATCATAGAATCACAGAACACTATAACTGGAAGGGTCCTCGAGAGGTCATTGGGTCCAGTCCCCTGCCCTCAAGACAAGACCCAGCACCATCTAGACCATCCCTGACAGGTGTCTGTCCAACTGCTCTTAACTATCTCTAGTGACAGATATTGCACACCTTCTCTAGGCTACTTATTCCAGTGTTTCACCACCCGGACAGGCAGGAAGTTTTTCCTAATGTCCAACCTCAACCTCCCTTGCTGCAGTTTAAGCCCATTGCTTCTTGTCCTGTCTTCAGAGGCCAATGGAAACAATTTTTCTCCCTTCTCCTTGTGACACCCTTTTAGATACTTGAAAACATCTCTTTAATTTGAACTATCTACTCCATGCCACGTGCATGGATTTCAGACTAAGGGGGATTTAAAAATGGCGACACCCAGGCTTCATTTGCAACTCCAGGCTGCATTTGCAACTCCGGTTGCCCTCATTTGCCTACCTAGCTCAAACTACCGAGCTAGTGTACACATACCCTGAGGAAATATTTTAGTCCTGTTGTGATAAGTCTACCTACCAGACACAGACTCATCATAGCTTCTCGTTTCGGGAGTTCCTGTAAGAAGCAAACACAGATCCCATTACGATAGTTTAGTTCCAACCCCCCCGACACCCATCTCATGCTTCTTCCATCGTGTCTGGTAAAAAACTCAGTCATCTGCATCTGTAATATCTGTTACTGGACCATTTGCTAATCATAGAATCACAGAACACTAGGACTGGAAGGGACCTCGAGAGGTCATCGAGTCCAGTCCCCTGCCCTCATGGCAGGACCAAGCATCTAGACCATCCCTGACAGGTGTCTGTCCAACCTGCTCTGAAATACCTCCAGAGATGGAGATTCCACAACTTCTCTAGGCAACTTATTCCAGTGTTTAACCACCCTGACAGGTAGGAAGTTTTTCTTAATGTCCAACCTCAACCTCCCTTGCTCCTGCTTAAGCCCATTGCTTCTTGTCCTGTCCTCAGAGGCCAAGGAGAATAATTTCTCTCTCTCCTCCTTGTGACACCCTTTTAGATACTCGCTTGTGGAAGAGATGTTTAGATCCCCTCTTGAGGGTAAGAATTAGCATGTATCAAGTTTCTCAGGGAATCCGGATTTGTTTATTTTGGCTTAGTAACTTGCTTTCATCCATCTCTGTTCACTTACATCCTATTTTTATACTTAATAAAACACGTCAGTTTATCAGTAAAGCCCAGTGTAAATAATTCTCACAGGAGGGGGCAACCAGCGTGCATCTCTCTCTTTCTCTGGTAAAGAGAGGCAAGCCCCTCTTTGGGGCTATGTTTTTGGGGTGCTGTTAGTGGCTTATAGCTGAGCTAATTCAGAATCTGTGTTGATGTGTTAGGGGACTGTTACCCCAATCCTGTGCCTTGCCTGAGGGAGACCAGAACAGCTGGCCAAGCAGGGTAGGCCAATGGGGCGCCCCAGAAGACAGGCTGATGGGCTCAGTAGCATGAAACCCACCTTCTATGCATGCATGCAGAGTCTACACTGGAGGTGATGGTTTAGACATAGCCTGTCACAGTGGTGCAGATCACAACCCCTATCATGTAAGTGGAGTCATGGCAGGATAAAAACCCAGTGAGAGTTTTAAGGAAAATAGTCCCATGTGTTCTGAAATACAATGACCCACCTGGTTCGTATGTTGCACTCTGCATTTCTTTTTTCCATCCTCCAACAAATTTGTCCCGAACCAATTCTCCATGACAGAAATCGAAACACAAGCATCATTACTCATTTCACACAGCTCAGGGCAATAGCCACATCAGTAAACAAAACACATTTCAGGTTTGAGGTTCTCTTTGATTTAGCATCAGGGACTTGACTTTGATCTAATTTCCACCATTTTCATTCAGAATGTTTACCTGGTGGGAAACACTGAACATTCGGACATATCCTTTTTGTCACGAATTGGTTCAAAAAGTCAAAACTTAAAAAAAAGGTTTTCAAGAACTGCTACTGAGACAAAAGTCAGATCACAGTTCTCAAACTCGCCTTGCTAAAATGTCTTATTTCGTAAGCAGTGCAGCCTCAGAAGGTAACAAAAAGGTAGTATCAACGATATGCAATGTAAAATAGAATGCACTCTAGGATATTTCAACGAGTGAGCTCAAGAATGACATTTGAAGCCAAACGATAAAATAAAAGTGACTTCATTTTGATGTTGCTGCAGTTTGAGAATTCACTGTTGAAAATATGATCGGAAGAAGCACATTCCTCGCCTTTTTTTAAAATCGTTATTACAAAACAGGCTTTTGTGGAGGAAAATTGTGTAGGCAAAATACTTGTGCCAGCTCTTTTCAGGGGCAATTCCACTGAGTGCATTGGCTGTACATTCGACGTGTGCTTCTGTGAATGAAGACTGGTTTTCACTGGGCAGTCACAGCAGGGTAAAACAAGCCTGCAATTAGAGTCAAGCTTTCACATGTATAATTATCTTGGTTTAATAATGGAGATACTATCTGATCCTTATTATTTGCAAAACACCACCAGAAATTTTGAGGCCAATGCTTGAGCCTTTGCTTCCCTTTAAAATCGTCAGTAACCAATCATTCGGTTTACTTTTCCCTAGCCCGATAGTACAAGGGGTTTGCTATCACGTACACTGCTAGGAAGGAGGGGTACTTGCACTATTTTCCTGGCCATTTTCCCCAAATCCAAATCTTTGCTAAATTACAATGAAGTTCTAAATGGGGATTTCATCTAAACGGGACGGTTCAAAGCTCCCTAAAGAAACCAGATTTCCATGAGTTTGCAGAGCGAGACCCCAGAGGGCCAGTACATTTCCCCAGCTATCGCTTGCTGAGTCCAGGAACCTCATAAGAACATAAGAGTGGCCCTACTTGGTGAGGCCAAAGGTCTATCCAGCCCAGTGTACTTTCTGCCCACAGTGGCCAATGCCATGTGCCCCGGAGGGAGGAAACACAACAGGGAATCCTCACTTGATCCCTCCCCTGTCACCCACTTCCAGAGAAACAGAGGCTAGGGACCCCATTCCTACCTGTCCTGGCTAATAGCCATTGATGGACCTAACCTCCAGGAATCTACCTCGCTCTTTTTTGAACTCTGTTAAAGTTCTAGCCTTCATCTCATCCTCTGGCAAGGAGTTCCACAAGTTAATTGTGTGCTGACTGAAAAAAAACTTCCTTTTGTTTGTTTTAAAGTTAAGTTCATTTGGTGACCCCTAGTTCTTATACTGTGGGAATAAATAAATAACTTTTCCTTATTCACTTTCTGCACACGTGTCATGATTTTATCGACCTCTCTCCTATCTCCCCTTAGTCTCCTCTTTCTAAGGTAAAAAGTCCCAATCCTTTTAATCTCTCTTCTTACGGGACCCATTCCAGGCCCCTCATCATTTTTGTTGCCCTTTCTCTGAACTTTTTCCAATGCCAATTGATCCTTTTTAGGCGTGGATACTTCTTAATTGCTGATTGCTGATGCTTCACAAGGGAAGGCAAATGATAACAACAACAGCAACAGGTTACAATTGTGCATCGGGGAAGAAATTCCTTCCTGACCACAGCTGGGGACCAGCTGAGACCCTGAGGCATGAGATTAGACTATGCCCAACTCTTCCTAACGTTCATGGAAATTACGACCCAAATCCGCCGGTCAGCTTTGAGAATCTGTGCCTTAATTCACAGAACGGTGGACCTTGGGAGCAGCAGAACCAGCCAACCCAGAGCATTCTGGAGAGACATTTGCCCAACTTGTTTGGAAATACTTCCAAAGAGGAGGACACCCCAAGTCATCAGTTCCAACACAATTGATGACTTGACCCAACCTGCAATGCACAAAACGCCCAGTACCTGAGACAAACTTTCTGTTTTCCTCCCTGCTTCCAAGGGCGCTTCCCCATAAACCTGAAAATCAGAAGGAAAAGGTGTCATTTACAAACGGTGCAGGTAGAGTTCATTGAGGACTTTCCCCATAATCCCATGCAAGGAGTTGCTTTGACAGCAACAGCATTGATGGAGAAGTCAATGGGGGCACTGGTAGGCCAGTTTTTGATGGGTTATGTGTTTTTGCAACTTGGTTTCCTTGGGATACTTAGCAGATGTTTATTTTTTTGTGAGCAGGGCTGGTCAACCTCCGTCCAGTATCATATTTATTTTATTTCAAATCTGAATGATCAATGCTGATTTTGACAACATTTCACTTTCGAAACAAACACAACCAATTGTGCTTATCAGAATGGAACCCTTCAACTGTTCATGTTGAAATGTGTCTCATTGAACTGATGCATGGATTTTTGTAATACGTACTAAGTGAAACTCTACCGACAATGTTTCAAGAGCAGAGACAGGGAAGGCGATGTTTACATTTTATGGAACAGGAACGTTTTACATTGGCCTGAAATGAAATTAAGGTAGAAACTGGGGGGTGGGGGGAATGGTATGGGATGAAGAATGAGGGTGGGGGGGAGGGTTGGGTAAATGCAAGAAACTGGCCAGAATTCTGAAACTTGGATTGACCTACAGGGTAGGGGGCTGGAAACATTCTTAATGAGTCTATAATATGAGGGAGATCTCATAATGCATTAGAAGAATATGGTGGACCTGCAATATTTGTATATCAATCTATCCCCATCCATCCATCCATATCCAACCCCATACATACATACATCCCCATATCCATCCATCCATCCACCCAACACCATCCATCCATCCATAACCATATGCATCCATCCATCACCTTACATCTATCCAACACCATATCCATCCATCACCATATCCATGCATCCATCCATCACCATACCCATCCATCCATCCATCGCCATCCACCATATCTATCCGTCCCCATCCACCCATCTATTAAGAAACAGGGGCTGGAATGCTCACCTTGCAGGTAGCAGATATTTTTCTCTTCTACCTCCTTTTGCAAATTCCCATCCTCGAATTTGCTTCCCAAGTACTTGGTGCTCACAAATGCCCCCAGGCCAGGAAAGCCAGACTCGTGGGGAGTGAATTCAAACCAGGTCTCTGTGAAACACGGACGAGGTTTGTTAGGAGTGGGTTTTTCACGAGCCAAATGCTTGTTACCCCTTTCTTGGCTAATGGGAATAGCGATTCCACGTACAAGGGTTTATGGCAGAAGAAAAAGGAAGAGACAACACCAATATATACTTTTTCCATAGAGTACTTGACATTTCAGACAAAGATTGACTCTCACACAGAACACTGGTGTGTTTTGTTTTACCTAGGCCGTGTTCCCGTGATTTATGCAGGTTTGCTTCCACTGCCGCGTAGATGGGGTAAGGATTTGTACCACTCGTGGAAGACTCCTTGTGCTCCGATAACTTGGTCTGATCCTTCTGGAAAGGTAAGAATATATTAGCACAAAAACATTTCAGTGATATTCCAAGCAATTCTAGTCCTGACTAATCAGGTGAGGCAACAACGGGGATGGGCAATAAAACGGTGACGGTTAACCCATGGTGGGCCACTATATTCATCTGCCCCTCTGCAGGTTCAGGTGATGGCAGCTCTTATTGGTGAGGAATGGTGATCCATGGCCAATGGGAGGTGTGATATCCCATACCTGTGGAGACCCAGGTAAATACGCAGGGGCGGTGGCCCACCAGGGACTAATGCTGGCAGACCGGATCCGGCCTTGGGCTGGTAATGTCCCACACCTGGGCTAGGAAATAGAGAGGCCCTTTCTGCTGAGATCATCTTTGTCACTGTGGCCTTGTTCTAGTGTGCCCGGTACGGACAAACACCACAATCCACATCTATCGATAGTGGTGACTTGCAAATGGACCTACGAGAACAAGACCCAATTTTTCAAAAATATGTCTTCCTACAAAGGAAGATCAGCTTATAGCTGGTTTTTCACAACAATGTAATCTAGGTAAGTAGAGGCTGGTTGATTTTCCAGAAGAGTTAAGGCTAAGGGGTGGGACCATTACGATGAAGGCCCTATAGTTTAAAAAAAACCAAAAGTTTCAAGACCATTTTATTATATTTAACATGTGTTTTAAATCATCACACAAATTAAAGTTGACTACTCAGCCCTTTTCTGAAGCACTACATCTACATCCTTCTTGGAATTTTGCACCATTCTATTAATGGGCTTCTTGACTGCAGTGCGGGTACGCTTATAAGGGGTTTTTTTCAACAACGTAAGCAAGGTAAAGGAGGAGTGGAGGGTGTTTGATTTTCCAGGAGAGTTAAGGCTAACGGGTGGGACCATGAGGGTGAAGGCCCTATAGTTAAAACAGAAAGCAAAAGTTTCAAGACCATTTTATTATATTTAGCTTGTGTTTTAAAATCGTCACACAAATGAAAGTTGGCTACTCAGCCCTTCTCTGAAGCACTATGTCTACATCCTTCTTGGAATTTTGCACCATTCCATTAAGGAGCTTCTTGACTGCAATGCGTTCATCTGTGGTGACTTCTTGTGCCCTTACTTCCTCCAGCCTTTTAGCTGAGATGATCATTCGCTCACGCCCATGATCGGGCAGAAAGCAACTTTCGGAACATGGCATTTGATTCAATGAGGGAAAAGAATGGTCAAGTGTAGACGCAGACCGAATTATTTCAGAATAGCACACATTATTTTGAAATAGCATTAGATGTACTCTTAGTGTTCAAATTGTCTGTTCTCTTCCAATCACATCACAGCCCCATGGCTAGCAGGGCTTTACTCAGTTTAATTCTCAGTATTTTATAAGACAGGGATCTTTAACAGCTAGGAGTCGAATCCAGAAATGGCAGCTGTCAAATTGTAAGAATCACGTCTGTGTACTTTTTCAGGTCACATAATCAACATTTGTCTTCTTCTCTGAAGGCTTCAACGTAAGGCACCTTCATTAGTCAATTTGTGGACTAAAGTCTTTCTTTTCCTAGTATGTTTTCCATGATTGATCCAAGTGTAGCGTCTATTACTGGATAACGATCTTCTACTCTTTTAGCAGATGCTTGGATGGCATTAATGTTCCAAATGATTTCAACGGTAGACTTACAAGAGGGGGAAGGGTCATAGTCCTCTCTGAAGACGTGTCTACACTACAGAGAAGACTGACCCTCCGGAGGTCGATTTTCTAGTGTTAGATTCATTGGGTCGAGTGTAGACCCGTAAATCGAACGCTGAGGGCAGCCCCCACTAGTGTCCTCTACCCCACATTCTGTGAGGAGGAAGGGAAATGGAGGGGAGCCTGCATTCCTATTGGCTTCCTGCAAACGTAGACACTGGTGGCTTGGCTTATGGTAAGCCCAATCCAGCTATGCATTTCTCTGAGCTGGATGGCAGTCCTGAAGCTGACATGCCTGGTTGTCAAAAATCCACACTTTTTCCCCCCAGTCTCCATTTCTCTAAGGGTACGTCTACACTACAGCGTTATTTCGAAATAGCTATTTCAAATTTGGTGTTATTCCTCATGGAATAAGGTTTACCAAATTCAAAATAAGCCCTCCGCTATTTCATATTAATTTTGAAATAGCGGTTTGGCTGTACAGACACCAGTACAGTGATTTTGAAATAATGGCTGTTATTTCAAAATAATTTTGCTGTATAGACATACCCTAACTTCAGTTTCACACCATTGAATATGTCGGGTTTTTTTCCTCCTGCTAAGTTGAAGAAACCATTATTAACAATTCATGCCCATGACAAACATTCATGTCTTCTAGTTCTTTTAATCAATTAATACTTTGGAAAGTCGAGGATTTTAGGAGTAGATGCTCGGGTGAGGGTTTTTTAAAACAAATCAAGTGATGTAGGGCAAATTCCCACGCTTTTTAATGGGAATTGTGTATCCAAATCCCTTAAACAGCCTTGGAATACTCAGACATTTTAGTGGTTCTGGGAGCATATAGTCTGAGATGTACAAAGTTGCCTAAGGGTTCAGATTGGCTGGACAATATTTTGCTCCTAGATCCCATCTATTATAGCGACAGAAAGAGAGAGGGAAATATACTAAGTAAATCCATTGACTTTCCAGTGGAGCCACTCTGGATTTACTCATCAACCCACCTGCTGCAAGGTCTTGTAGACAACGAAGGAGGCCCAGATGTCGGTCAGAGAGAAGTGTTCGTCATCAGCTGCCTGGTTCACTAGCGAGTACGCCTCTTGGCGCCTCCATGCATCACTGTAGAGTGAGTCACAAAGGTTTTCTTCCAGCTTCTCCACGTTCTTCGTCCAGTTCTGGTCTTTGTAGAGGGCGGACATGCACCTGGTAAGGAACCAGAAGAGATATGGCTGAAACTAAGGGAACAGGATGGGGGATTCCTTTTAACCCTTCAGGCGTTTAACTTTTAATACAGGGAATGCCGAACGTTGTGCTGGAATGAAACCCAGGCCCACCATGTGGTCTGTTATCATAGCCTTAGGAAATGTAGGGATTTTGCTGACTTTGAAGAAGCCACCTGCACCAGAGAGGTAACAGGAAGGCTTTCCATGGAGATAAAATGTCTGGGTAGATCCTCTTACAGCCTCGTACAGTCCCAGCATGTCACGGCATTCGGTATCCAAACCACAGAGGTCTCAATGGCGCTCAGTCATATTCATAGGTGATATTGACTAGCTCACCCTACTACCTTGAATATGGAAAAACCCAAATAATGATAGAACCTTAGAACAAGAGAACGGGAAGGGACTTCAAGAGGTCATCGAATCCAGTCCCCTGCCCTCACGGCAGGACCAAGCACCATCTAGCTCATCCCTGACAGGCATCTGTCCAACCTGCTCTTAAATATCTCCAGAGATGGAGATTCCACAACACCCAGGCAATTATTGCAGTGTTTCACCATCCAGACAGGTAGGAAGTTTTTCCTAATGTCCAACCTAACCCTTCCTTGCTGCAGTTTAATCCCTTTGCTTCTTGTCCTGTCCTCAGAGGGCAAGGAGAACAATTTTTCTCCCACCTCCTTGTAACACCCTTTTAGATACTTGAAAACAGCTCTCATGTCCCCTCTCAGTCTTGTCCTTTCCAAACAAAACAAGCCCAATTCTTTCAGTCTTCCCTCCTAGCTCATGTTCTCTCAAACTTTCATCATTCTTGTTGCTCTTCTCTGCACCCTCCTATTTCTCCACATCTTTCTTGAAATGTGGTGCCCAGAACTGGACACAATACTCCAACTGAGGCTGAATCATAGTAGAGTTGAGAAGATGAATGACTTCTCGTGTGTTGCTCACAACACTCCCCGTTAGTGCAGCCCAAATTTATGTTTGCTTTTTTTGCAACAGCATCATACTGTTGACTCATCTTTAGCGTATGGCCCACTCTGACTCCTAGATCCCTTTCTGCAGGACTCCTTCCTAGACAGTGGGTTCCTGTTCTGTGTGTTTGAATTAATGTGGAGCCCGCCAGTGGAGGCTAGCTATTAGGACAAACGATCTCCCTAGGAGGGTGGGGAAGAGCTGGGCTGGGTTCCCTAGGGAGGGGGTGGAATCTCCACCCCTAGGGGTGTTTAAGTCCCGGCTGGACCAAGTCCTGGCTGGGATGATTGAGTTGGGGTGGGTCCTGCTTTGGGCAGGGGGCTGGACTCCATGACTCCTGAGGTCTCTGCCAGCCCTGAAATTTGATGAAAATTTTTTACTGCCCCCCCCCCCCCCACTCCATGCAGGAAAAGTGACTCATTCTCATTTCCACAAACATGCACCTACCAGGTGGAGCCCGACACCCCACACAGATACATGACGGCGTCCAGCAGACCCTGTTTCTGCATCTCCACCAAGGTGCCCAGGAGGGCTATCATGGCCCGCAGGCCCCCGCCCGATCCTAGGATGGTGATATTGGGGGTGTGAGCCTGGGGGAGGGAAGAGAGGAAGGACATATGGACAAATTAGAACTAGAATTGCTGTGGCAACGCTGCTATTCACCCCTCGGTACTGATCCAATGAAGATGCTCCAAGACGGGTTTGCCATACATTAGGAAGCATCCTTATCGGGTGCCCACCTACCAGCATCCCGTTCTGGAGTCAAGCGGGGCAGACATATTTTAGCTTGTGTTTCAACCATGGGTGGCACGTATCAGTGTCAAGGGAAGGTGTTGTCTTCCCACACAAGTGCCGCAGAAAAGAACAGAAGAATGGCCAGACTGGGTCAGACCAATGATCCTCCAAACCCAGTGTCCTGTCTGCCCACAGTGACCAATGACAGGTGCCCCAGAGGGCGTGAACAGAACCGAGAATCTTAACATGATCCCTCCCCTGTCACTCACATCCAGACACACAGAGGCTAAGTACACCTTCCCTGCGCATCCTGGCTAATAGCCATTGAGGGACCTAACCTCCATGAATCTATCTAGCTTTTTTTTGAACCCTCTTAAAGTTCTAGGCTTCACCACCTCCTCTGGTGAGGAGTTCCACAGGTTAACTGTGTGCTGCGTGAAGAAAATATTCCATGTGTTTGTTTTAAACCTGATGCCTATTCATTTCTGTTGGTGACCACTTGTTCTTATGTTGTGGGAATAAGTAAATAACTTTCCCGTCTTCACTTTTTCCACACCAGTGGCACTCAGGACCCTTGGGCTAAGGTGGATCTTGGGTCTGACCCAGTCCGGCCATTCTTATAGATCACAGGAGTATTTCAGAAGCTTCAGGGGGTAGCCGAGTTAGTCTGTACAGGATAAGCTTATAAAACGACAAATGGTCTGGTAGCACTTTATAGAGCAACAAAACATGAGCTTTCGTGGGCACAACCCACTTCTTCAGATGATTGGAGTTTTGAGTTTCGGATGTATAGACCCAAAATAAATAGGGGAGAAGGGGGGAGGAAAATAAGAGGGGGTGGGAAACAAGGAGCAGAGGGTATGGAAATATCAAAGGGAAAAACAGGAAGGCAGAGCTGGGAATCAGTAAGCACCAGAAGACTGGGTAGTTAAAATGAAGCAGATAAGAATCAAAGGCAATAAGGAATCTACACAACGAGCGGTTTGCATCTTCATTGAATGTCAGATTGATAGCGTCCCAACCATCCCTCATCACGATTGAGGCCATTAGCATGTGAAGTGAACTTGTGGATGACTTGTAATTCCAACGCCTCTCGGTGTATGTGACTAGTAGAATTGGTTGAGTTTGGGACTTTATGGCATGGTTCCTCCTCCCTATATGTGATGCTGGAGCAACTTGAAAGAAAAGGGGTAGGGGAACGGGGCCCAACCAAGCCATGGGAGGGCTAGACACAGACACAGGTGGGCCAACTCAAAGTTGTAGGAACTTGGCGTTCATGAGATTGATTGGGTCTATGAGAGCCTGGAGCTTTCTCGGGGTTAACCCCAGAAAGCCTCTTGCACTTCTAAGGGAGTTACTCCGTTCAGAGTCGGGGTGAGAAGCTTGCACGTTTTTGCACTGAAGACCTCCAAGTTTGATCCCTGCAAAGGGGCGAGGGTGTATAACATCCGTGGCCATGGGCTGCCTTTGAGGTGCTCTGGGAATGTGGGGTTGCATGGAGCAGAGTTTTGGAGGCTTTCCTCCTGCTGTACCAGCCCCCTCCATCACCAGACGCATAGCTAATATTCGAGATTGTTCCCCTTAGCACTGTCGGGGGTAACGGAGGCCTACCTCATCACAGGAGATGCCAAGGTCCTGGAGACATTTCAGGACTTTTCCTTTCCGGTTCCTGGTAGCGTTTTTCTCGCCCTCCGAGAGCTCCTGGGAAAATCGGATCATTCTCGCTTCCTGCCAAAAGTAAAAGAAAAGGCCAATAAATTAGCTCATCTTTCCCAGAGTTGCCAGGAAGTGGAAAATCATGGGTGCAGAGAGCGACATTACCCAGGATGCACTCTGTCTATTTGTATCCTGGCTGTACATAGAAACCTCAGCCAAATTCAGGGATACAGGTGACCACATGATATTTCAGAAAGAAATCGACGTTGGGTGGGACAGCACAAGTTCATAGAAGGAAAATAATTTTACCTTTTTTGACTCAGACCTTTCCGTAGCGTCTTGCGGATTTTCCCCGTAGAGGTGGAATTCTTCCTTCAGGAACCTTCAGAGAGCGCCTCGAAGAGGGACCAAGCCAATCTCTATCTTGCTCTTTTCTTCTTTCTGTGGCAGGTTCGGACAAAAGGAACATTTAGCAGAGTCCCACAGGGACATCAGGTGGGGTTTTCCAAAGGGAGTTAGGAGCCCAAAAATTCCACTGACCCTCAGCCTGGAAATGATGGAGAAAAAAAGCCAATAAAAACTTGGTTGCCACTTTCCAAACACAGCCAATAATGAAAAAGTGGCCAGTGCTTCAGGCAAATGAGCTTATGAATGTGAACGTGACCAAACAGGAATATGTTCCATGTAAGATATCATTGGGAAAGTTTCAATTTAGTGACTATGATTTTCCCCTTTCTGTGCATGTGTTATTCTTGTATTTGAGGCTAGAAAAATGAAGTAGAAACCGGTGTTACTAAGGTCATCGTGTAACTAAGGGTCATCAGTAATACTCAGGGCACTTGATGACTTGAAGATATCCCACTTGTCTAAATAATTTTAACTTGTTCTTTCCATCTTGGAGCTGCTGAACTTACCCAATTTTCACTGGCTTTCACTGGTAGGCAACCCGTCGCTACCAACGTTCTTGGTGAAAACTGGAACAAAGACATCATTAAGTGCCTCTTCCCTTTTCTATTGCAAATTCGCTTTCACCTACGCTCCGTCCACTTTCAAATACTCAACCAGTTCCTCCCTCGTCGTCAAAGTCAGCACCAGAACAGACTTCCCCTGCCTAGAATTCACTGCCTTCTGGAATTAAAAAATATAGCTCTCCGGTACCTTCCCAGAGTCTGATGGATAATCTGTGTCGTGCTGGGTTAATTTCCCAACATACGTCGGGACAGTAGAAGTCCCCCATCACCAGCACATCCTGCGCTTTGGATGGTTTTGTGAGTTGTTTGAAGAAAGACTCATCCACCTCTTCTGCCTGGATAGGGGGTCTGTAGTAGACCCCTAGCACAACATCCCCCTTGTTTTTACCCTTTTTTAACCTAATCCAGAGACTCTCAACACATCTATCTCCTACGTCCATCTCCACCTCAGTCCAAGTGTAAACATTTGTAATATATAAGAACGTCAGTGCGGCCAGACTGGGTCAGACCAAAGGTCCATCCAGCCCAGTGTCCTGTCGGCCCACAGTGGTCAATACCAGGTGCCCCAGAGGGAGGGAATACAACAAGGAATCCTCACGTGATCCCACCCCTGACACCCACCTCCGGAGAAACAGAGGCCAGGGACACTCTTTCTACCCAGCCTGGCTAACAGCCATTGATGGACCTAACCTTCATGAAGCTATATAGCTCCTTTGTGAACCCTATTAAAGTTCTAGCCTCCATCACATCCTCTGGCAAGGAGTTCCACAGGTTGACTGTGTAGTGGGGCACATATAGAATCATATGTGCTGGCAGAGACCTCAGAAGTCATCGAGTCCAGACCCCCTACCCAAGGCAGGACCAACCCCAACTCAATCATCCCAGCCAGGACTTTGTCAAGCCAAGACTCAAAAACCTCTAGGGATGGAGATTCCACCCCCTCCCTAGGGAACCCAGCCCAGTGCTTCCCCATCCTCCTAGGGGAATAGTTTTTCCTAATCTCCAGAAGAGACCTCTCCCACTGCAACTTGAGACCATTGCTCCTTGTTCTGCCACCTGCCCCCACTGAGAACAGCCTCTCGCCGGCCTCTTTGGAACCTCCCTTCAGGAAGTCGAAGGCTGCTCTCAAATCCCCCCTCACTCTTCTCTTCTGCAGACTAAACAAGCCCAAATCCCTCAGCCTCTCCTCATAGGTCATGAGCTCCAGCCCCCAAATCATTTTGGTCACCTCCGCTGGACTCTCTCCAATGCGTCCACAGCCTTTCTGTAATGGGGGACCCAAAACTAGACACAATATTCCAGATGTGGCCTCCCCAGAGCTGAATAGAGGGGAATAATCACTTCTCTGGATCTGCTGGCAATGCTCCTCCTAATGCCTCCCAATATGCCATTAGCCTTCTTAGCTACAAGGGCTCCTGTTGATTCATCTCCAGCTTCTCATCCACTGGAATCCCCAGGGCCTTTTCTGCAGAACTGTTACCTATACACAGCAACACCCCCTTCTATTTTTCCCTGCCTATCCTTCCTGAGCCAGCTGTCCCCTTCTACACCCATATGCCAGTTGCGTGTCTTGTCCCACCGGGCCTCTGTGACAGCAGTGAGGTCAACGTTGGGTTTATTTACTAGCGCTTCAAGTTCTTCCTGCTTTTTCCCCGGACTCCTTGCATTTCAATACAGGCCTCTCAGATACTGACTTGGGTCGCTCCACCGTTCTAGCTCATTACTGCTTGGTCCCTGCTACCGCAGCCCAGGGTTCCTTGTAATTGCTTAAACATGGAGACACAGACTTACTGTGGGCTTTGGTCTCCTGCTGCGGTTGGACCGAGGTTAGAGACTCCACACTAGGTTAGCCAGTCTGAGTCCAAATATTCTCCTGCCCTCCCTCGAGAGGCAAACCCTATCCCTGCTGAGCCGTGCTTCTCAGAAGAGCATCCCGTGGTCGAGGGAAGCAAAGCCGTCCTGGTGACAGCATCTCAGGGTGCACCTGTCTCTGCCTGGGCCCTACCTTTCACTGCAGGGTGGACGCAAACCCCACCCACACGCCAATCCCCGTAGACACTTCTGGTCTACTCGGGGTCGTACCTCCATGCAGCATTGTTACTGCCTGACATGAGGTAGACTCGGGATCCTACCCCAGAGCAACTCCCTGGAGAAAGGTCCCCGACCCAGACCTTCTTCGGAACGCCCCTCCCAGCGTGTGCGCCCATCTCTCTCACCGCTGTCTCCAGATTTTTGGAGTCTTCCCGATGGGGGACCCAAGCGAGGAGTTTGAAAAGGAGCCTTCCAGGGTTCGGTGCCCAAATCCCACAAGCGATCCCCTAATTCCCTTAGGTTGCACTTGCCCATCCCAGCTGCAGTCCTACACCCTCTTTATTTTTTTCCCCTTTCAGGAGACACCTTGAAACAAGCAAGTAGCCTCAGTTTCCCTCTCTATGTGATCTGACCCCAGCCCACTTGCCTGCTTTGAACGTCGAAATACTGCAGTTCGTAGTGATGATCTGAGCCACTGAAAACACCGCTCCAGGACTCAGGGAGCCGCAGTGGGGTCAGGCGAGCCCTCGGCTGCAATCTCCACATGACATACTCTCTCCAACATGCAGGAGACATTAGTGCCACCCCCGCTCTAACCACTAGACCCCGCTCCTCTCCCTGAGCTACGGACAGGAGGCAGGACTCCCAGCTGAGCCAGGTGATGGAGCTGAGATTGGTCCTGCTCGGGACAGGGGGCTGGACATGATGCCTCCTGAGATCTCTGCCTGCCCTAGGGTGCTACTTGAATTCAGGAGACCATCAGCTGGCTTCATTAACTCACCTGGCACTGGGCTCCCAGCGGAGGGGCGGCTGCAGGTCTGGGCTGAGGCGCGACGTGCTGTGCCGTTATATGGAGGCTGGCTGGGCAGGTGTCCAACAAGGGACGGGCAAGGATCTGAGCAAACAGTCGGGAAGAAAGGATTCTCAGGAACTGGGCGAGAAAGGTGCCCTCTGAAAGGAGGGTGGGGAGTGCAGACGTGCCAGGTTTGGGTGCATCAGGGGACAGGGGAGGTGGCCAGATTCCTGCCCGTGGCCCGGGCCCTGCGGTACATGCCCTGGCAAGCCCAGGGAGCCACCGCCCGGCCAGCGTGGTGCCGATGTGCTCCAGAGTGCCACCAGCCAGGAAACGCTGACTCCTGCCCCCCACCTCAGAACCCCTCCCTCCCTCACCCTGACTCCTGCCCCCCATGCTCAGCCCCCTGCCCTGAGCCTCTCCTCCCTCCCCCACCCTGACTCCTGTCCCCCATGCTCAGTCCCCTGCCCTGAGCCTTTCCTCCCTGACCCACCCTGGTTCCTGCCCCCCATGCTCAGCCCCCAACCCTGACCCGACCCCTCCTCTCTCTCCCACCCTGACTCCTGCACCCCACCCCAGCCCCCTGCCCTGAACCCCTCATCCCTCCTCCATCCTGACTCCTGCCCCCCATGCTCAGCCCTCTAACCCTGACCTGACCCCTCTCCACTCCCCCTCCCTGACTCCTTATCAGGGGTGGCTGTTAGTTATCAGGCTGTTTTTGCAGGTGCTGGGCTGGTCATAACCCATGAGGCGCTGGCTCAAGGCCTCCTTAGCTGTGTAAGCAACTCCTGAGATAATGAAGCCCAAGGACGGTGCAGGAATGGATTGCCCCCTTCGGCTTCTTCCTAGAGACGGCCTGGGAACGTTTGGGCTTCTCCTCCCTCCCCCACCCTGACTCCTGCCCCCCTAACACAGCCCCCTGCCCTGCACCCCTCTGCCCTCCCCCACCCTGACTCCTACCCCCCCTAACGCAGCCCCCTGCCCTGCACCCCTCCTCTTTCCCAGCCCTGACTCCAGAATGGATAGTCATAGGGTACCTCTGGACTGTGAGAATCTATCGGAAATTGATTCCTCAAATGTAGTTTGTGTATCTTTTCCCGATACTTTTGTCGGAAGAGGCTCTGCTAGACTGGGCCAAATATCGGAAAACCAACCTCTTTCAAAAGCCCCCTACTTCCTTGTAGAACAAGGAATAGAGGGGCTGGCAAAAGAGCATGTTTGCTCTTCTGCAAAAAAAAAAAAAAAAGCGGAAGAAAAAAACCCAGGTTCCCTGGACGTGGCAGAGTTTTTTCCAGTATCCTGAAACCCCCCTGCAGGCTAGCCAGACCCATATAGTCATGGAATCCAAGGATGGGAAGAGACCTCAGGAGCCATCAAGTCCAGCCCCCTGCCCAAAGCAGGACCAACCCCGACTCAATCAATCCAGCCAGGGCTTGGTGAGCCGAGACTGAAACACCTCTAGGGATGGAGATTCCACCCCTCCCTAGGGAATCCAGCCCAGCGCTTCCCCACCCACCTAGGGAAATCGTTTTTCCTACTATCCAACCTAGACCTCCCCCGCTGCAACTTGAGCCCATTGCTCCTTGTTCTGCCACCTGCCCCCACTGAGAACAGCCTCTCTCCAACCTCTTTGGAACCCCCTTCAGGGAGTTGCAGGCTGCTCTCAACTCCCCCCTCACTCTTCTCCTCTGCAGACTGAACAAGCCCAAATCCCTCAGTCTATTAGTAAAGGTCACGGGCTCCAACCCTGAATCATTTCTGCAGACTATGCCGATATTTACAGCCGTTTCATTGATCTGTTGATTTTATGGCATTCCTGGGCAGGCGGCCAAGGAGCTGACACACCCTGCCAGGAGGAATTCCTGAGAACTGGGAGTAACAATGCACCCTCGGTCCTATGGGGAGGGCTGGAGGCTTGCCAGGAATGCAGGTCAAGCTGTTCTTAGGAACTGGTTGTGTGGGAGCCAAATCACCTGCTTTATTTAGGGGTAGGACGTGAACTCTCATGAGTAGCGTTGGCCAAAAGGAGGCTTTAAACCGCTCCACCGACCCACACTCCCATCTGGCCAAGCTCTGGGCTCCCCTGGTTCTGCTGGGGCACCTCACGGCCAACCCCCAGCCCAACTCTTCCTCCCATTGACTTTGCATTTGTACTTGTTCAACTTCATCCTATTTTCCTGATTCTGGGCGGCATGAACAGGAGTGGGGTGAGCAAGACACGAGGAGTCGTTCTTCCGCTCTGCTCTGCGCTGGTTCGGCCTCAATTGGAGTATTGTGTCCAGTGCTGGGCACCGCATTTCAAGAAAGATGTGGAGAAATTGGAGAGGGTCCAGAGAAGAGCAACAAGAATGATGAAAGGTCTAGAGAACATGAGCTATGAGGGAAGGTTGAAAGAATTGGGTTTGTTTAGTTTAGAAAGGAGAAGACTGAGAGGGGACATGAGAGCAGTTTTCAGGTATCTAAAAGGGTGTTGTAAGGAGGAGGGAGAAAACTTGTTCTCCTTGGCCTCTGAGGACAGGACAAGAAGCAATGGGCTTAAACTGCAGCAAGGGAGGTTTAGGTTGGACATTAGGAAAAAGTTCCTACCTGTCAGGGTGGTGAAACACTGGAATAAATTGCCCAGGGAGGTTGTAGAATCTCCATCTCTGGAGATATTTAAGAGTAGGTTAGATAAATGTCTATCGGGGATGGTCTAGACAGTATTTGGTCCTGCCATGAGGGACCCTTGAGGTCCCTTCTAGTCCTAGTATTCTAGGATTCTATGTGAGATAGTATCAAAAACCTAAGGAAATACAACCAAGGCTCAGCTACTACAAGGTGGTTGGAAGACCCTTTCCAGAGAGTAGTTATCACAAGCTCACAATCCAGCTGGAAGGTCATAACAAGTAGGGTCTGGCAGGGATCCGTCCCGCGTGTGGTTCTTTTCAATATTTCATCATTTCTTTAGCTAAATGAATAGAGAACACAAGCTGGGAGGGGTTTTTAGTGCTTTGAATGATAAGATTTACATTCAACATGATGTGGACAAAGTGGAGAAATAAGATGAAATTCAATAAGGACGAATGCCAAGTGCTCCACTTAGGAAGGAACAATCAGTTTCACTCACACAGAACGGGAAGCGATTGTCTAGGAGGGAGTACGGCAGAAAGGGATCTGAGGTCAGAGAGGACCACAAGCTAAATATGAGTCAATGGTGTGATGCTGTTGCAAAAAAAGCCAACATGATTCTGGGCGGCATTAACAGGAGTGTTGTGAGCAAGACATGAGAAGTCATTCTTCCCCTCTACTCTGCACTGGTTAGGCCTCAGTTGGAGTCTTGTGTCCAGTTCTGGGCACCACATTTCAAGAAAGATGTGGAGAAATAGGAGAACATCCACAGAGGAGAAATAAAAATGATGAAAGTGCTTGAACACAGGACCTGTGAGGGAAGACTGAAAAAGAGAGGATTTGTTTAATCTGCAGAAGAGAAGACCTAACGAGGGACATGGTAACAGCTTCCAAGTACACAAAAGCTTCTTAGAAAAAGGACAGAGAGAAACAATGTTCTTGTTAACTTCCGAGGACAGGACAAGAAGCAATGGGCTTTAACTGCAGCAAGGGAGGTTTAGGTTGGACATTAGGAAAAACTTCCTACCTGTCAGGGTGGTGAAACACTGGAATAAATTGCCTAGGGGGGTTGTGGAATCCCCATCTGTGGAGATACTTAAGAGCAAGTTAGACAAAGATCTTATCAGTGCCGGTCTAGAAGATAACTGTCCTGCCGTGAGAGCAGGAGACAGGATTAGAAGACCACTTGAGGTCCCATCCAGTTCTATGATTCCATGACTCCATGTCACCAAGGTGCACAGAGTCCACAGGGCTTGCACCCCCATCTGCTGCCAGCTATGACTCTCTTCTAGCTATCATGTGCTAACAATGCCCCACTGCTATATACATCGGCCAAGCTGGACAGTCCCTACGTAAAAGAATCAATGGACACAAATCTGATATTAGGAATGGCAACATACAAAAACCTGTAGAGGAACACTTCAATCTCCCTGGTCTCACAATTACAGATCTCAAGGTAGCCATCCTGCAGCAAAAAAACTTCAGGACCAGACTTCAAAGAGAAACTGCTGAGCTACAGTTCATCTGCAAGTTTGACACAATCAACTCTGGATGAAACAGAGACTGTGAATGGCTCGCTAAGGACAAAAGCAGCTTCTCCTCTCTTGGAATTCACACCTCCAGATCAGCTGCTAGAAGTGGGCCTCATCCCCCTTGATTGGATCCACCTCGTCATCTCCAGCCCGATCCTGGCCTGCATATTTATTCCTGCCTCTGGAAATTTCCACTACCTGCATCTGACGAAGTGGGTCTTTGCCCACGAAAGCTGATGCTCCAACACTTTGGTTAGTCTCTAAGGTGCCACAGGACTCCTCGCTGCTCTTCCAGCTAGGAGCACAGAAGGGACAGAGAGTAGCACAGTAGGAGCTGTCAGGACCATCCGTCTCAGGGAGAGGGACAGGACCTCCCCCTGCCTCTCCAACCAGCCTGGACTCACCGACTCTCTGTTCCAGGTCCCAGCTCCCTGCCAGGATCCTCCTCTAGCTTTTGTCCTGCTTCCCAGTCAAAAAGAGCTTCCCCTGGTTGCATCCACTCCTGGGTTCTGGCTGCGAAGGGCATCAGCCATGGTGTGCGCGAGGGACACGGTCACATCGGAATTCCCATCCGTATAGAGGCAGTGTCCTGAGACGCGGAGGCAGGCGGGTTACTACAGGGCAGTAGAACTCATAGGCAATGTAACAAGGTGAATAAACCCTCCAGGCCCCCACATCCTGACACCAGGAAGTCACAGGTGGAAGGGGAGGGCCTACGACTGCCTCATGTGTTTCCTCTGGCCTGCCGCACACCCCTGCCCTGCACCCCACCTGGGCCTGCTATGGGTTATCAGTGGGCAGCAGTGGGGAGGGACTTAGCCCTTCACCTGTGGTGCCTCCCCTCCAGCATTGTTGGCTGCAAAAGTTGATTTCGGCCATCGCTGCCCGGGAGGCGTTTTCGGACTCCAGAGCAGCGAAGTGACTTGTGCAAGGGAACGCGGCAGGTTGGTGGCCGAGGCAGGAGCTCCTGCCATTTCTCATCACGAGCAGACTTGTGTGCATACTCATTGGGTCCTAGGCCCCGCAGTGCACTCTCCCTCCTCTCGCTAATTGCAATCACGACAGTTTCAGACAAGTGTTGGGAAAGTACAATCTGGACAGAAAGTTAATTTGGCCTCTGGGCCTCCTCTTCTGTGTTCTGCAGGGCCCCCGGGAGCGATCGCCTGGAAGCCCTCAGGAGTAGGCGTGGATACAAATCCTTCCGCCAGACACACACGCCTTGTGTGCAAGGAGCGATGGGAGTCGGGTTTTATCTAACCGGCCAGTCTCCCTTGCAGGAGAGAGCTGTTGCTCCTTGGACAATTACTGGCAGACAGACAGACAGATACAAAGTGAGCGGCATCTGGAGTTGGAGGAGAGGTCGTGGGAGAGGAGAAGGGTTGGAGGAGAAGGGCGGTGAGGTGTCTACACAAAATACTGCGGTAAGTTTGCTATGGCAATGAACTGAGGGGGGGTTAATGAGGTGCTTTTTAAGGAAAAACAATTCTTAATGGACAATATGGGGTTTGACTTTCAGTCACAAATTAGTTAAGAGAGAGCAATCTAAAGGAAGCAAAAATAGGGGTTACCTCCAGAAACAACTCTCTGTCTCTCTCTCACTCTCCGTGTCTGTCTGTCTCTCTGTTTCTGTCTCTGTCTGTCTGTCTGTGTCTGGCTATGTCTAGACCGCCGCTTTTTTTGGAAAAAGGTACACAAATTGTGCTCTGCAATTTGTTGTTCTGATTGTTTTTTTCGGAAGAGTCTTTTCCGAAATTTGGTCCGTCTAGACTGGGCCAAAGTTCGGAAAAAACTTCTCTTTCAGACGAGCCCTTCTTCCTCAGGAAACAAAGAAGACAGGGTTTCTGAAAGAGCCCATCTATTCTTCCACAAAAAATGACAGAAGAGCAGACGTGTTCTCTGGACAGGATGGAGTTTTTCCGGGATACCTCTGGTTTCCTAGAAAAAGCTCTGTAATCTAGACATAGTCTTTGTCTATGTCTTTCTGTCTCTCTCTCTCTCTCTCTGCCTCTCTGCCTCTGTCTCTCTCTAGAGGGTATGTCTAGACTACAGAGCATTTTGGGGATACCAGAGGTATCCTGGAGAAGTTCTGCCACATCCAAGGAATTTGTCCACTTTCCAAAAAATATGTCAGCAAAGCGGATGCGTTTTTTCGGCATCCCTGTAAACCTCGTTCTATGAGGAAGGCCGGATGTTCCGAAAGGGTTTTTTTCTGACATTTGGCCCCATGTAGATGGTCCAAATGTCAGGAAAGCCTCTTCAGAAGAAAAGCAGAAAAAAATACGCAAATTGCGGCTCGCAATCTGCATATCTTTTTCCGACTTTTCTTTGCAGTGTAGCCACAGCTTCTGTCTCTCTCTCTCTGTCACTGTCTCTCTTTGCCTCTCTCTCTCTCTCTCTCTCTGTGTCTCTCGCTCTGTCTTTCTGTCTAACAGGACAGAGTCAAAAACAAATAAAGCATTCAACTTTCTCTCTGCTTAGCTCAATGGCAGTGCACAGTGAAAAATCAATGCAGACCCTGTCTAGCCATCGATACATCTTATTTTTTGTTTTTACATGCCTTTCTAGGCTGTGTCTACATTGGCATGATTTTGCACAAAAGTACACGCTTTTGCGCAAAAACATGCTGCCTGTCTACACTGGCGGGGAGTTCTTGCGCAAGAACACGGACGTTCTAATGTGTGAAATCAGGGCTTCTTGCGCAAGAACTATGATGCTCCCGCTCAGGAATAAGCCCTCTTACGCAACTGTTCTTGAGCAAGAGTCCAGTGTAGACAGGCAACATGAATTTCTTGAGCAAGAATGCCCGATGGCTAAAATGGCCATCAGAGCTTTCTTGCACAAGAGAGCGTCTACACGGGCACGGATGCTTTTGCGCAAAAGCACATTCCAGTGTAGATGCTCTCTTGTGCAAATACTTTAATGCAAAAACTCTTGCGTTAAAAGTATTTGTGCAAAATCTTGCCAATGTAGACGTAGCCTCTATGTTTATATTTGTTCTTACTATGGAAATGGAGTGTAGCCACAGACCAAACTTAAGTTCGAACATAAGAACGGTAATCCTCACGTGATCCCTCCCCTGTCCCGCACCTCCAGACAAACAGAGGCTTGGGACATCTTTCCTACCCAGCCTTGTTAATAACCATGGATGACCCAACCTCCATGAATCTATCCAGCTCTTTTTTGAATTAAAATTCCTCTAAGCCCCCTTTTTAGAGACAAAGAACCAGCTAGACCTTGTCTACAAGGTGCCAGAGTTGACAGCTCGGTTGGGGGGTGCTGTATTCCAATAGGTGTGAACCTGTTGCACACTCACACAGCCCTAGCCCACGGATGTGCCCTTTCAGACAGTAGAATCCGAGAACCCCAGGGCTGGCAGAAACCTCAGGAGTCCAGCCCCCTGCCCAAGGCAGGACCATCCCCAACAAAATCATCCCAGCCAGGGCTTGGTCAAGCCAAGACTTAAACACCTCTAGGGATGGAGATTCCACCCCTCCCTAGAAAACCCATACCAGTGCTTCCCCACCCACCCAGGGAAATAGTTTTTCCTAATCTCCCCCACTGCAACTTGAGACCGTTGCTCCTTGTTCTGCCATCTGCCCCCACTGTGAAAAGCCTCTCTCCATCCTCTTTAGATCCCCCCTTGAGGGAGTTGAAGGCTGCTCTCAAATCCCCCCTCACTCTTCTCTTCTGCAGGCTGAACAAGGCCAAATCCCTCAGCCTCTCCTCACAGGTCGTGTGCTCCAGCCCCCGAATCATTTTGGTTGCCCACCGCTGGACCCTCTCCAATGCGTCTACATCCTTTCCATAGTGGGGGGCCCAGAACTGGACACAATATTCCAGATGTGGCCTCCCCAGAGCTGAATAAAGGGGAACTTGAAGTGCCTTGCACAGGACTTGAAGTGCATGCGCATGGGCCAGCTAAGATGCCACACACTTGTGCTCTACAGCTGTGGTCCCCAATGCGGTGCCTGTGGGTGCCATGGCGTCCACCGGGGCATTGATGTGTGCCTGCACAGCCCTCGCCCCTGGCCGTGTGGCACATGTGTGGTGCTGCCTCCGGGAGCCCAGCGCATGCATGGCCCCAAAAAGGGTGGGACCACTGCTCTACAGAGTGTGTACCCAACTAGAGCAGAGCAAGGAGATGTGAAGATGTAACTGCCACCAGCTGGATGGGAACCTGGGATCTTCAGGAGCTTAGTCCAGGTGCCACTACAGCTCGTGCTCTAAGGCCAGCTGCCTCCGAGCCTGGGCTGTCGAGGTCTCTTGTTCCTAGGCTCGTCAGAGCCCCACACTAGCTGTGTGGGTTGCAGAGACAGGACCTGAACATCTCTTCTTCCCCCGGTCATTCTTCGCAGGGAAGGAAGAGCTCATCTCGCTGCTGGATTCTGAGCAAAGCTCCTGTGAATGGAGGTTCCCTTTCCTATGATCCTTGAGACAGACAGACCCGGGGCGGGAGATGAGAGGGGGCAGTGATGGCGGGAGAAACAGCAGGACGGATTGCTTTGGGCCAATGGCCAGTCAGGATTAACACCTATTGCTGGGGTTGGGGCCGATGACAGCGAAATAAAGAGAGCAGAGCGCTGCGGAGGCTTTGTGAGCGTCATTCTTCCGCTCTACTCTGCACGGGTGAGGCCCCAGTTGGAGTCTTGTGTCCATTTCTGGGCACCACATTTCAAAAAAAAAGAGATGGAGAAATTGGAGAAGGTTCAGAGAAGAGCAACAAAAACGAAGGAAGGTCTAGAGAACAGGAGCTAAGAGGGAAGGCTGAAAGAACTGAGAAAGTAGAAGTCGGAGAGGGGACATGAGAGCAGTTCTCAGGTATCTAAAAGGGTGTTACAAGGTGTGGAGGCAGGAAAAGGAAATAAGGGAATTTGTGTGCAGCCATCTTGGTCTTGTTAACGAGAGAGCAAGAGTCAGGCTAAGTCTGTGGCCTGACAAGGCGAGATCTGTAATTAGACGCTGCCTTTGCCTCTCGCCTCCATACGGAGATAAGGATAGAACGCTGGGTCTGGCAGGGACCTTGAGAGAAGGAGAATCTGAGTGGAATTAAATAACTGTTAGCCATTGGTGTTTGTAATGGGAAGGAGACTAATTGTTATTGTTATTATATCTAATAGACGGTATATAAACTGCTTCATAATTGCTTGTATTCGAAGGTCTGCCTTGGAGGGGGGGGCTCCCCCCGTCTGAACCAGTTTTTCCCTTGCTGCAACTCGTAATAAAACTGCCTCTGGCTACTTGTTGCTTAGAAACTCAGATTGAGGACAATGTTTTCTTCCACACGAGGAGGGAGAAAAATTGTTCTCCTTGGCCTCTGAGGACTGGACAAGAAGCAATGGGCTTCAACTGCAGCAAGGGAGGTTGAGGTTGGACATTAGGAAAAAACTTCCTGCCTGTCAGGGTGGTGAAACACTGGAATAAATTGTCAGTGGAGGGGGGCGGGTCTGGAATCTGCCTCCCTGTAGATGTTTAAGAGCAGGTTGGACAGACCTGTCAGGGACGGTCTACATGGTGCTTGGTCCTCTTGACATTCTTTCCAGTTCTAGGATTTTATGATCTTCACTGGTTCTTGAGCCTACACCAGTTCTCCCCCCAGTGCCAGGACTCCTGGGTCCTTGTCCCAGCTCAAGGAAAGGAGAATCGGTTCGTTGCTTAGAGTAGTGGGTTCCTCTGGGTTTTCTCACTATGTTTACGGAGGTGAGGGATGAGCGTTGACTCTCCCGTTTGCAATCTGCCTCCTGTAGAATGAGGAGAAGATTCCCCTAATCTTATATCCCATAGGTCAGGGTGACAAAGCTATTCCAGGGCCTCCTGAGCCATTGAGTAGAATCTCCTTCCCCTTGGTGTAAACCGAGGTCAGTGGAAGGGCCGGGGGATGCGACACTCCATCCCGTTTAAAACCAGGAACAACTTCTTGGGAGCCGACGGGATATGCTGCCTCTCTAGGCTCCGGGTGAATGTAAACATGGAGAAATGCCCGCGGAGTCAGGCAGGCCCCACACTACATCCGTCTTCCCAAGACATGGCACTGAACTTACATCGAGGAAGTTAAGGTGGGTTATGCAAAAGGAGGGAGATGTCACTAGCCGAATCCGGACCATTTCCCCTTCTCCTTCCCTCTGCAGGCAGCTCCCACTGGAAGGAGAAAGGAAATGTCCAACCAAACCAGCGTGACTGAGTTCCTTCTCCTGGGATTGGCTGACGTGCCTGAGGTGCAGATTTTATGCTTCACCCTGTTCTCAGTGATTTACCTGGTGGCCCTGATGGAGAATCTCCTCATCATCACAGCTGTAGCTTGCGACCACTGTCTTCACAAGCCCATGTACTTCTTCCTGGCCAACCTGTCCACCCTAGACCTCGGCTTCATCTCCGTCACCCTCCCCAAATCCATGGCCAACTCCCTAATGCAAACTAGGTCAATTTCCTTCGCTGGATGTGTCGCCCAGGTTTTTTTCCTCATCTTCTTCATTGGAGCCATTTTTTTCCTTCTCACCATCATGGCCTACGACCGATACGTGGCCATCTGCCGACCGCTGCACTATGAACGAGTGATGAGCCGGAGAGCTTGCGTCCAAATGGCCACCGGGGCCTGGTTCGGAGGTAGCCTCAATTCGGCTCTGCACACCGGGAACATCTTCACGTTGACTTTCTGTAGAGGCAACACGGTGGATCAGTTCTTCTGTGAGATCCCCCAGCTTCTCAAGCTCACCTGCTCAGAGGCGTATCTCCGTGAAGCTCATGTTCTCATCCTTAGTGCCTGCTTAGGCATCATTTGCTTCATTTTTATCGTTGGGTCCTACGTGCAGATCTTCAAAGTGGTGCTGGGAATCCCCTCGGAGCAGGGTCGGCACAAAGCCTTCTCCACCTGCCTCCCCCACCTCATGGTGGTCTCCTTGTTCGCTTGCACATGCATCTTTGCCTATCTGAAACCTACCTCTAATGCTACGTCGGGTCTCAATCTCGTGGTGGCCGTGCTTTATTCCACCTTGCCTCCAGTGCTGAATCCGGTCATCTACAGCATGAGGAATACGGAGATGAAAGCGGCCCTGAAGAGACAAGCTGGGCGGACGTTTCTCACCAAGAACTAATTGTCTGACTTTCTCCCGTGCCTACTTGTTTGCTTTGTTTCTCTTGGCCCATCTTATTTATCGCCAGGACAATGTCGTTTAGAAGCAAACGGTCCCGTTTTGACTCTTGGCTTCATCCATCCATAAAATGAGGATAAGATTCTCCTAACCTTACACACCTTAGGACTCAGCCTTGACCTAAACAGCTCTAGGGATGGAGATTCCACCCCCTCCCTAGGGAATCCAT
Organism: Pelodiscus sinensis; assembly: GCF_052426305.1. Classification (NCBI taxonomy): domain Eukaryota; kingdom Metazoa; phylum Chordata; order Testudines; family Trionychidae; genus Pelodiscus; species Pelodiscus sinensis. Next base: position 14,939,198 of record NC_143081.1, on the reverse strand, counting down.
CCCAGCGCTTCCCCACCCGCCTAGGGAAATAGTTTCTCCTAATGTCCAACCCAGACCTCCCCCACTACAACTTGAGACCATTGCTTCTTGTTCTGTCCATTGCTCCTCTGTTCTTATGTAAGTTCGTGGTGGATTCCCTATCACTGGCCATTTTTAAATGAAATATGGATTTTTTTTCTAAAGGATTTGCTGTAAGAAGAATTTTGGGGAGGTTTTATGGGCTGGGTTATACTGGAGGTGCTGGTGGACTTGGAACCTGTGAATCTATGAAAAATTCAGCCCCCATTATCTAATCCCCGTTGATGAGCTGCACACTGGCATTGGATGTGCTCTCCATGCTGGTCCATGTCAATGTTGCTCTCTCGCTCTCTCACTCGTAAACACACACTCACTCATCGCTGTCCTGTTCTAAAATAACTAGCACATTCAGGTCCCAGATTCTCAGTGTGTAGACAGGGCCTTAGGAGTGAGTCTACACAGTGGGGCTATTTCAGGATACCTGAAGTATCCTAAAGGAGCTACCCCACATCTTTTGAACACGCCTGCTATTTCAAGATAGGTCTCAAATTAGTGGACGTGCTGTTTTGGCATTCCTGTAATCCTTGTTCCATGAGGGTTAAGGGATGTCTTGAAACAACATGTTATTTCAAAATTTGGGTCGGTAGATGCATCAAATTTTGAAATACTTTGAATGTTGAAAAAATGTAAGTTACGCAATTTGCATAGCGCAAATTGCCTATCTTATTTCAAGTTTAGGATGCTTGGTAGATGCACCCCTGTGTAGATGCACCCCTTCCATGCCAAGGCTGAATTTGACTCAACAAAGGCTATAGGACTGCTTATGCTGCCTTTAGGTGGTGGCCGGTAGTTGGGTTCCTCTTTCTAGAGACCTATCCCCTTTTCATTCATCCTCAGAACCTTGACCATTCATTGACCAAAACCCTTCCCCTTCACTGCCCACTTATGTTCCATATTTTTTCCCATCAACCTAGTCATATCATATCCTTAATCCACCCTGTCAAGTCAGCTTTGGAAAATAGGTAGGACCCATCCTGATGGTCAGCCGAGTTGGCTGCAACATGAGAAGTCAATTTCACTGTCAATGAACCAATAGTTGTTTGCTCATGTGCCTCAGTCAGATTGGAGACACTCCCAATTAAAAATTGCTAGGTGAGAGGACAGATTGTGCATCTGGAGGGTTATAATGTCTGCTACCTTCTGAAGATGTTATTGTTGTGTAGGCAGGAGTTGAACAGACATTGGTATTTTCTGAAAGTTAAAACAAAACTTTACAAGATTCAGAACATATCTTGCATCATTATTTACATCTCTAGGGCCATGTCTACACTACAGAGAAAGATCAAAGAAGTCACAGTCGATCATCCAGGTTCGATTTAGTGGGTCTAGTGAAGACATGCTAATTAAAACTGAGAGTGTTCTCCCTTCAACTTCCCACAGTCTGGATGGTGCCCAAAATCAAGTTAAGATACTTCAATTAACGCAGCTGAAGTTGCGTATCTTAATTCGAACTTATCTACGAATGTAGTCCAGAAGTGTATGTGAGATCTTACCACTGTAATTTGAAGAACTGGATGAATACAAGGGGGAAATGCATGTGTGAAAAGTCACCTGAACGCGCACCTCAATTGCATTTATATTTGTGGAATATTCCAGCAAACCTAATTGGAAGCAACAGGGATGGGATATTCAAAGGGCCCCATGTCAGCTGCAGAAGTCCTCTGAAAATCAGGAGGACTTGTGGTTTAGTTGCTAGAGGCCCAGCCGAAAACCTCAATCAGACTTTCCCTCCCCCACTCTCCAGAAAGTACTTAAGCAGGAGTTGACCGTAAGCCGTCTTGGGGCCTGCTCACCCCACTGCCATGACTGATTTTCAAGAGTATCTCAGAAGATTCCCAGGGGCTGAGTTTTAAACTCGCAGTGGGAGGGGGTTCGGACACCAAACATTTGTTAAGCGGAAGAGAAACCGAGCATGCTGAGATATCCCCAGTCGAAGCAGCCCTGCTATTGCCTGTGGCATATTTGGGGGATACACCCAGGCACAAATATAGGGTTCTCATTATAATTTCTAATAATTCATAATCTTATAACGAACTTCTGTGACTCAAGGTGCCTCTAGGCAAGGAGGGGGGGCATGTGGAGTGAAGTGTTCCCCCCAAATTGGCCTGCTGGGGAGGGGAGGGAGAGGGACCCCTTCTCCTGCAGGCTTTGCCCCCCCATAATGCTCTTGGTACCCGGGCCTGGGTAGAAAGTAGAAGGCTCTGGACTAACGGCTTCTGACCCCTCAAGGTTGTTGTCCATTTGCCAGGCCAGTGGCCAAGCACGTGGGAAACATGCTGGAGAGGAGGCACCACAAGAGAAGAGCCAAGTCCCTCCCCACCACTGCCCACCGATAACCCCTAGCGGGCCCAGGCTGGGTGCAGGGCAGGGGTGTACGGCAGGCCAGAGGAGACACATGAGGCTGTCGTATGCCCTCCCCTTCCGTCTGTGCCCTCCTGGTATCGGATTGTGGGGGCCTGGAGGGTTTATTCACCTTGTTATGTTGCTATGAGTTCTACCACCCTGTAGTAACCCCACCTGCCTCCATGTCCCAGGACACTGCAGCAATACCTAGATGGGATGTGAATTCACACACACACACACACACACAACAGCCTTCACAACCGGACCCCAGGAAGGGATGCAACCAGGGGACACTCTTTTTGATTGGGAAGCAGGACAAAGGCTGGAGGAGGATCCTGGCGGCGGGGCTGGGATGTGGAACAGAGAGTTGGTGAGTCCGGGCTGGCTGGGAAGGCAGGGAGAGGTCCTGTCCCTCTCCCCAAGATGGAACGGTCCTGCCGGCTCTTGCTCTCTGTGCTGACAAGTCTGTGCCACGGTGTGTTCCTGTGGACTAATAACCCTTCTGTGCTCCCTGCTGGAAGATGGGGGGGTGCAGGACCCATGTGGATGCTGGACCAGATGGGGGGTGCAGGACCCATGGACTTGCCATACCTCGGTGACAGGGAGTCATAGAATCATAGAGCTAGACGGGACCTCAAGTGGGTCCTGTAGTCCTGTCCCCTACACTTATGGCAGGACTATTATCTTCTAGACCAGCACTGATACGGTCTTTGTCTAACCTGCTCTTCAATATCTCCAGAGATGGAGATTCCACAACCCCAGTAGGCAACTTATTCCAGTGTTTCACCACCCGGACAGACAGGAAGTGTTTTCTAATGTCCAACCTAAACCTCCCTTGCTGCTATTTAAGCTCATTGCTTCTTTGTCCTAGCCTCGGAAATGAACAAGAACATTGTTTCTCTCTGTCCTTTTTATGTACTTGAAAGCTGTCACCATGTCTCTCCTTTGATCTTCTCTTCTGGAGATTAAACAAATCCTCTCTTTTTCAATCTTCCCTCACAGGTCATATTTCAAGCCCTTTAATCATTTTTATTGCTCCTCCATGGATGTTCTCCAATTTCTTCACATCTATCCTGAAAAGTGGTGCCCAGAACTGGACACAATACTCCGGCAGAGGCCTAATCCATGCAGAGTAGAGCAGAATGACATTTCATGTCTTGCTCGCAACACTGCTGTTAATGCCTCCCAGAATGACATAGGGTTTGTTTGTTTTTTTGCAACAAAGTTACAGTGTTGAGTCATATTCAGCTTGTGGTCCACTATGATGCCTACACCCTGTTCTGCAGGACTCCTTCCTAGACAGTCACTTCCCATTCTGTATGTGTGCTACTGATTGTTCCTTCCTAAGTGGAGCACTTTGCATTTCTCCTTATTGAATTTCATCTTATTTCTCCACTTTGTCCACATCATGTTGAATGTTAATTGTATCATTCAAAGCACTGGAGACCCCTCCCAGCTTGGTGTCATCTGTAAACTTTATAAATGTGTTCTCTATTCCATTGGCTAAAGAAATGATGAGATATTGAAAAGAACCACACACAGGACGGGTCCCTGCCAGACCCCACTTGTTCTGCCCTTCCAGCTGGATTGTGAGCCTGTGATAACTATTCTCTGGAAAGGATGTTCCAACCACCTTATAGCAGCAGAGTTGTGGTTGTATTTCCTTAGGTTTTTGATACTATATTACATGATCTTCTTATAAAGAAACTAAAACAAGATATACTACATCTACCACCTCCCCCCATCCACAAGGCTTGTTACCCTATGAAGTAAACAAACAAACAAACTCTCACGGTAGTTTGGCATGATTTATTGTTGACATATCCATGCTGACTGTTACTGATCACCATATTAAATTATACATCCTTGCAAATTGATTGCTTAATTATTTGCTCCAGTGTCTTTCAAGGTACTGAAGTTTAGCTAATTGGCCTGTAGTTCCCAGATTGTTCTTATTCCTCCTTTTGTAAAGTGGCACTATATTCACTAATTTCCAGTTTCTGGAATCTCTCCTGTCTTCCATGAGTTTTCAAAGATTATCACTAAGGGCTCAGATATCTCCTCAATCAGCTCTTAGGATAGGTTATATCATGTCTTACTGACTTGAAGACATTTCACATGTCAAAGTAATTTTGACTTATTCTTGGCCAAATCTAGCCTCCGATCCTACCACATTTCCACTGGATTTCATTATGTTAGATGTCCAATCACTGCTAATATTTTTGCTAAAAACCAAACAAAAATGTCATTTCTACATTTTCTGTTATTGAATAATGGACCTACCCTGTCCTTGGTCATCTTCTGGCTTCTAATGTAGTTAGGAGCATCTTCTTGTTACCCTTTATGTCTCTACGGCCATGTCTACGCTACAGAGAAGATTGAAGCCACTGCAGTCAATCTTCTAGGGTTCAAATTAGCAAGTCTAGTGAAGACACATTAATTCAAACTGAGAGGGGTGCTCCAGTCTATGTCAATAGTCCTGCTTCTTCAAGGAGTAAGGGAAGTCAAAGGGAAAGCGTGCTCCCTTCAACTTCCCACAGGGTAGATGGCGGCAAAATTCAAATTAAGACACTTCAATTAATGTAGCTGAAGTTTCATATCTTAATTCTACCTTGTCCCCTAGTGTAGAGCAGGGGTAGCTAGTTTAATATCAGGTTGTGCATTGGTCTTTCTAGCGTTGTTTCTACAAACTTGTGTTATTTGCTTTTATTCACCCTTTGCAATTTGACTTAAGTTTCCAGTTTTTGTGGGACTCTTTTTTGAGTTTCCGATCATTGAAGATCTGCTGGGTAAGCCATACTGCCTATCTTTCCTACGCAATGGTCTTCTTCCCTTCATAATATCTCATAATGAACTGTCTTATACTGTTTTTCCCCCTTAGGTTTTGCATCTCATACAAGCTTACCTGTCAACTCCCTGAATTCACTAAAATTTGCCTTTTTCAAATCCCTTATCTTTCTTGGGCTGTCTTCTCCCGAGCCATTCCGTAGAATCATGAACGTTACCATTTTATGATTACTTTTACTTAAGCTGCCTTCTTATCTTAAATTCTCAACCAGTTCCTCCTTTTTTGTCAAAATAAAATCTTAGAACAGTCTCCCCTTTGGCGGCTTTCTCCATCTTCCAGAACTTAAATTAAATTAACTTAAATTAAATTCCTGTAACTCCAGTGGAGCCAAACTAGTTGGCGCCATAGACTTCAGCGGAGTTTGGGGCACAGTCGCTGTCATTCATTCATGAGCATACACATTTCATATGGTAAATTCATTGCCCCTGATATGTTCAGGTCCGATTTGTAATACAAATGGTATGTCTAAATAAATTATGCCTTTCGTTTCTGCCGTGAGCACTGGATTCTCCTCATCTGCCGCCTGATGGCCTTCTTCATCTCGGCATTTCTCAGTGTGTAGATCATCGGGTTCAGCATTTGGGGGATGACCGTGAAGAAGACGGATGCCACTTTGTCCAGGGTGTACTTTTTGAAGGGCCGAGCGTAGATGAAGATGCTGGGTACAAATAGGATACACACCACGATAATCTGGGTTCCACAGGTGGACAGAGCCTTGTGCTTCCCTTCCGTGACGTGTGTCCTGATCTTGATTAAGATGATGGTGTAGGAAATTAACAGACTGATGAACAGTATTATGAGGAGTGCTCCGCCATTGAAAACCAACTGCAGTTCAACCACGTGGGTGTCCGCGCAGGCCAGTTTGATCACCTGGGGGACATCACAGTAGAAATTGTCCAGGACATTTGGCCCACAGAACGGAAACTGGAGGAGCAGTCCCATCTGAACAGCTGAGTGAGCCAATCCACCCACCCATGCCAGCGCCACTAGCCCCACGCACACGTCCCGGTTCATGATAATCAAGTATCTCAATGGCTTATAGATGGCCACGTACCGATCGATGGCCATCCCCACAAGGAAGAATGCCATTGCTCCCCCGATAAAGTGGAAGAAGAACATCTGGAGGATGCACTCGTTAAAGGAGACAGTTTTACGCAGAGAGAGGAGACCCGACAGCAAGTTGGGAGCATTGACTGATGAGTCACTGACATCCATGAAAGCCAAGTTGGCCAATAGGAAGTACATGGGGGTGTGGAGCCGGTGGTCGGCGATTACGGTGATGATGATGGTGAAGTTCCCCAGCCAGGTGGTCATGTAGATGATGAAGAAAAAGAAGAAGAGAAAATACTTCAGCTGATGATTCTGGGTGAGGCCCAGGAAAATAAATTCAGTCACCGTGGTGGTGAGGTTCTGCTGGTCCATTTCATGTCCTTAAAATATACCTGAAAAATTGAATGAACAGAATCAAAATTCAGACTCTTTTTTCTAGGCCTACCTTGGCCTTTCATACTTGGATGGGAAATCTATTTTCAATCCAAATTAGGAAACACACTTTGTGTGGCACTTTTCTTTTTTAATCTCAATTAACATGGAGTCCCACTTCAGGAAATCCCTGATTGCCACGAGTGGGATGACTAGGTTTTACTCAAAGTTCCATCGTTGGGTTCTGGAAGGAAAGGGGATGAGTTTATTCCTCAAAAGAGTCACTGCTCTGCATGCCACTGGGTCCTTTCACTGTCCCCCAGCCCTTGTTCAACACAGTGATCACATTTTAACGGTCGCTGTTCTGGTTTTGGATTTTCAATCTCTTTCCTCTTTGTCCCTCACTCTATTGTTTGTTCATTTGTTTTGCTTTATCCCGTTTTTTCTATTAATGAAGACATGGAAATTTTAAATTGTAAGGAATTTGGGGGGGAAAAACACTTTCTCTCACAATTTGTCATATGAATATTAAGAAACAAATCCAAATGAAATGAGAGACACAAGGGGCACAGCTACACTATACAGACGATCAGCGCTGTCATAGTCAATCTTCCAGAGTTTGATTTAGTGGGTGTACTGGAGACCTGCTAGATCGAACTCAAAGGGCGCCCCCATCACCGCAGGTATTCCTACTCCTCATGAGGAGTAAGGGAAGCCAATGGGAGTGTTTGCTCCTGGCAACCTCCCGCTGTGTGGACGAGGATTGACGTAGACTCCAGCTATGTAATTTATGTAGCTGAAGTATGTAGCTGGAGTTGCATATCTTACTTTGACCTCCCCATGTAGTATAGACCAGGCCAACATGAGCAAGGTAATAACTTTTATTGCACCAACTTCTGTTAGTAAATGAGACTCACACTTTCACAAACAAAAGTTGGTCAAATATGAGACACGCCCTTTCACAAACAAACAATGAAGGAAGGCTGAAAGAATTGGGCTAGTTTAGTTTGGGAAAGAGAAGACTGAGAGGGGACATGAAAGTGGCTTGCAAGTATCTAAAAGGGTGTCAGAAGGAGGAGGGAGAAAAATTATTCTCCTTGGCCTCGGAGGACAGGACTAGAAGCAATGGGCTTAAGCTGCAACAAGGGAGGTTTAGGTTGGACACTAGGAAAAATTTCCTACCTGTCCGGGTGGTTAAACACTGGAATAAATTGCCCAGGGAGGTTGTAGAATCTCCATCTCTGGAGATATTTAAGAGCAGGTTAGACAGACATCTGTCCGGGATGATGTAGATGGTGCTGGGTCCTGCTGTGAGGGCAGGGGACTGGACTCGATGACCTCTCGAGGTCCCTTCCAGTTCTAGTGTTTCATGGTTCTATGCTCTTTGATATATAAGGATGAGCACAACTATTACAAGAATGCTATCGTTCAGATTAATAGTAACGTTCCATTTTAGAGTGACATTTTTTTCTTTGAAAAATCACTGTTCGTAATCAACAAAGCCATTTTGCGATCAAATATTTCAATGCCAATCACACATCTTTTCTGAAAAATGACAGGCTACTCGAGGGAACAATTTGAAAGCCCCACCCCCGATACACTGAGCACAGTTTCTGGACTTGTTTGTACAAATTTCTGACAGGTGTTGATAAAAAGGTCCCCTTTTGCCCCTTGGACATTATACAAGTGTACAGATTAAAAAGCATTTGTCTACCTACATTTTCTCAGCTGGGGACCTGAGAATGAAGTTGTGTCTGATCTTCTCTCTCTTCATCATCATCAGCAAATATTCTGCAGACAACATCAAGCGTTCAGTGACTGATTTGTAGACCTGCCCTCTTCACACCCGGCCCCCACACACTTCAGCTGAATACAATTCTTTTAATTCGGGTTTTTAATTTCCTGTTAATATCATACAAAGAGTGAAGTTAACATTCAGCGTGTGATGGCATTAACATTAACATTTGTGTGATAGTATTAACATTCAGGGTGTGTTTAGACTACAGGGTTTTGTTGACAAAACTGGACTTTTGTTGACAAAACTATACCTGCGTCTACACTGCTGCTGAGTTCTGTCGACATAACGTCGACAGAACTCAACAATTTTGTGGACGGCTGTAAACCTCATTCTACGAGGAATAACGCCTTTTGTTGACAGAGTTCTGTCGACAGAAGGCGTTACAGCATCTACACTGTCCTTTGCATCTACACCATCATGTCGACAAAGTGGCTTGCTTTGTCGACAGAACTGGATGTAGTCTAGACGCTCTTTGTAGACAAAAGCTTTGTCGACAGTATCTGTCGACAAAACTTCTGTCGACAAAACCCTGTAGTCTAGACATACCCCACCTGTTGACAAAACTTCTGTCGACAAAAGCCTGTAGTCTAGATGTACCCTCACTGCAAGTGTTTCTAAGACATAACTGCCAGAAAAAGCATGTAGCAGATTATACAGTGTAGCCTCTATTCAGGAGGTCCTAATGGGTATGAATAGTCAAAATTCCCTTTTAGAGCTGAAAATCTGTTTGGGAAGAAGGGCCCGTGTTTACCTCAGTAAGTTTCAGTATAGAGCAACCTCTTGAGTGCTTATGCTGAAAATATACATTGTGTTGGGAAATTAACAAGGAATCACAACATTGTTGGAAAATTTACACTTTGGGCAAACAGATAAATAAATGTTCCAATAAATCTGTTAGTCTCTAAGGTGCCACACGACTTCTTGTTGTTTACGCAGATTCACACTAACACGGCTACCCCTCTGATACTTATCATTAAAAACCAACAGAGTCCACGAGAGATCAGCACTAGAAGAAAACGGGATGTGTTCAGAACATAAGAAACTGGTTCTGATAGAACACGTGGACCTGGTTCTGATTTAGAGCTGCTTTTTTCTATGATTTTCTATTGTTGAAAATAAATGTATTTTAATTTGTGTGAAAGAAAAATCTCCATGTGAAAAAAATCGCCATGAGGGGGGTCATCAAGCAATTGACTGTCCTTCCCCGCCCCCAAACGGTCTGTAAAAACAAATGTGTTTTTTCATAAGAAAAATGTAGTGTAGTTCAAAATGGCTTTTTTCCCCTCCAGAAAACGTTCAACTCAATCAGTGGCAAAGGTTCTGCACTAGTGCAGAAACACCATTTCACAAGGAAACGTGCGCCTCTCGCTCACCAAGTCATTTCTGAACGTGGCACAGAGGCAACCCATGTTGTTTGGAGCCAATTCCGCAAACCAAATACACAGGGAAGGGTTGGAACTGAACTTCAGTGACAAGTTTGATTCCTATCACACAGGTATGACTAAAGACTTGGCTGGCTAGCACACTGCCTTGCACATCCTAAGGACTTAACCAACCCAACGATGGGTACTGAGACAAGGTGCAAATTGTTCTTATCAGCTTCTTGTAACTTGAACACTCTAATGCATTTTTTTTTCTCCCTTCCATCCCTTCCTCCCCCTTTCCTTATTTATTCTTGAATCTGGACTTTTAATGCTCCAGTCATCTGAAGAAGTGGGTTGTGCCCACAAAAGTTCACAATCCCAGCGACATGTTTTGTGAGTCTTTAAGGTGCTGCTAGACTATTCGTTGTTTTTTTAAAGTTTTTCCAGTTACAGATTAACCCGCCTCTCCCGCTGAAACCAAGTCACTTAGGCTCTTTAAACAATTTTATCCAGGATCCGGGTTTGACTTCTTGCACAATTATTCTTCAGCTTTATTCTCACTACCAATTTTAAGCTGCTTAGAAAAATGGGAAAGAAACCTTTCAGGAAAAGGCAGCTACATCTCAGCTGGCTGAAATTGATATCAGCCCCTTCACACACACACACACACACACACACACACACACACACACACTGTGTCAATTTCCACCACTCGAGAATCATTCCCTAAACAACATCTGATTCACATTGAACACTTAGGAAACGTGAAGAAATTACTCTTAATTTGCCCTTGGTTCATGCAAGTAGAATATGGAGTATGGACTGAAACGATAAAAAGATGCTTAAACCTACCTCAGTCTGCAAGAAACACTTGTCTAAGGAGTGTGAGCCATCAGATTGAAGTTCACTGGCTCTATTGAAGAAGGAGAATAGCACTGAAGTACCCGTCCTTTTCAAAGCACACAGAGTCAAATAGAGTCTCTGTGGTTTTCGAGACAGGTGTCTGGGGATTTTCAAAGTTCAGATGGGCATGCAAACTTGAGCTGGAAAATTCACACCTACTATATGTTTTGGAGAGTTTCTTTGTGGATTTGTTTGTGCAAAATCAAGTCAGACTTCCCAATTACCTATAGATACCAAATTTTCCATAAATAACCCTATCACAGAACCATATAATCCTAGAACCATAGCGCCTGGCTGGGCAGCGCATGCGCCGTGTGCCCCGGGGGTGAGCCCGTGCACCCAGGGGGGTGGACCCACGCCCCACGGGCGGGCCTGCGCATGTGTCCTGCACCCGGGGTCGGCGCTGCACGCCTGGGCCCAGGGCGCCAAAAGGGCTCGGGCCAGCCCTGGTTATATGCTCCAGCCACGTAATCATTTTGGTTGCCTCCACTGGATCCTCTCCAATGTGTCCACATCCTTTTTGTAGTGGGGGACCCAGAACTGGACACAATACTCCAGATGAAAGAAAGAAAGAAAGAAAGAAAGAAAGAAAGAAAGAAAGAAAGAAAGAAAGAAAGAAAGAAAGAAAGAAAGAAAGAAAGAAAGAAAGAAAGAAAGAAAGGAAGGTTCTTACACTCAGAACTCAGGATTTCTACCTTGATTGTCTCCAAATGTGTAAGGGTAGGTTGAGGAGAATTTGAGTTTTATGTAGTGACCATGGTGGGGGGAGCAAAACCACTATTTCTCCAAAGTAGCTCGGCAGGGTTTCCTTTGAGACCAAAAGCTGCTTAGCCGCTGCATGTCCACATGAGGGAGAATTCCCGGCCGGCTGGGAGACTAATTGCTTGGGGAGTGCAGGAACCAGCCGTTCATACCTCCTGGGACCGGATGGAAGGGGAAGGGGTCAGACACGGGGTGGAGTAGAAGCGCCCTGCATGACAGCTGGAGAAAGGGCAGGAATGCCCATCTCTCGATCTGTCTGGCTACGACACAAGGGAAAAAGGCAAGTCAAAGAAAAGAGAGAAGAGCAGAATCGTCTGTGGGCAATTTCAGTGCAGTTTTATGTCTCTGTCTATCCCGGGACCCGTGTAGTGTCTGAGCAGGAGGCAAAGGGGGTTTCTGTTTTATTCCTCCCTCTCCTGGCTCATTCACTGAGTAACTTCCAGCAAGTCACTTCTTTGTGTGTCTCCTCCGTTGGCCCGCTGTAAGCGGCCTTCCCTGGAACCACTCACCCCAGAGAGATTCAAATGCCACCCTGCTGATCAGCACAGAGCTGGCCCAAGCTACGGGCTGACCGGGCTGGTGCCTGGGGCACCCCATTACAGAACTGCTGGACTGGGTGGGGGCAGGACCATGCATGCACCGGGCACTTGGGGCGGGACCCCGAATGCGCCGGGGCCCAGGGGTGCCCTGCGCCCAGGGGTGGGGCCACACATGTGCTGCGCTCCCGGGGGCGGCGCCACACTCCCAGAGCCTGGGGCCCACGAATGACTCGGGCCTGCCCTGGATCAGCGGAACACATGTATCTACTGGGGGTGCACATCTCTGCATGCTTCAGTGCACATAACAACATTTATTCCGCACACGGACGGAAAAAAAAGATAAGGATCATTGGCTAGTCAAAGAGGGCGATGACAGTTTTCCACTGTGGCAAAGGATTCCGATATCCTTGCGGAGAAAGTGGCACAATATAGAAAGGTGACGTTAAAATAAAACAATGCGATACCTGAAATCACTCAAGGTATTTACACGGCCCCTGGCTGTTTCCCAGGCAAAGAATTCTTCTATCAGCCATAGATTTACCTGGTCAGTATCCCTTCCAGGGGGGAACTATCACTCCAAGGACGAATAAGGAACAACATATGAGCATAGGTTGGCTTAGGACTCCTATCCTGAATTAGAATGATAGAATAATAGGATCCTAGAACTGGAAGGGACCTTGAGAGGTCATCAAGTCCAGTCCCCTGCCCTCCCGGCAGGACCAAGCACCATCTAGGTCATCCCTGGCAGGTGTCTGTCCAACCTGCTCATCTTGGTTATTTCTTCTTTCTGAAGGTGGGTTCCAAAGAGGCTGGAGAGAGGCTGTTCTCAGGGGTGGCAGAACGAGGAGCAATGGGCTCAAGTTGCAGCAGGGAAGGTCTAGGTTGGAAATTAGGACAAACTATATCCCTAGTCGGGTGGGGGAGCGCTGGGATGGGTTCCCTAGGGAGGTGGTGGAATCTCCATCCCTAGAGGTTTTGAAGTCCCGGCTTGACCAAGCCCTGGCTGGGATGATTGAGTTGGGTTGGTCCTGCTTTGGGCAGGGGGTTGGACTCAAGGACTCCTGAGGTCTCTTTCAACCCTAGAAATCTAGGATTCTAAGTGGTCCTAATTCTTATGCCTCCATTTCCTCATCTATGATGTAGGGATAATGATGCTGGCCTGCCTTTCCAAAGTGCATGGAGACCATGGAAGGAAAGATGCCACACAGAAGCTGGATGGAGGTATCACTGTTTTATGGATGGAGAAACGGAGGCACGAAGACTGCAACATGATTGCCCGCAGTCGTGCAGTAAGGCAAACTAAACCGAGGTGCAAATCTCCTGTTGCTCACACTGCTCTAAATCAAAAGCCAGGACTATGTAGCACTTTAAAGACTAACAAGATGGTTTATTAGGTGATGAACTTTCGTGGGCCAGACCCACTTCCTCAGATCAATATGTGGAAGAAAATCGGCACAACCATATATACCAAAGTGATACAATCAAAAAAAATGTACGCATGTGAAATTGACAAATCAAATTTTAGAACAGAGTGGGGGTGAGGGGGGAAAGTTACTGTCTGTGAGGTCATGACATAGGGGAGATAATAGGGGAAGTTTCTGTGAAGTAATGACATTAGGGGTGATAATTGGGGAAATCAAGACTTGTTTGCTCCCTTGACTTCCCTGGAATTATTCCCCTTTTCTCAAAGCGGGGATTTCATATCCCAAGGGTGTGTAACCCTGATATATTTCAAGCCACAGGGGCTCTGGATTTCAAGCCTACCGATCGGACCCCTATGTGGAAGGACACACACACCTGGACATCCACCTGTACCTGCATGCGGCAAAGCCAAGGGTCTTCTAAGCCTGCAGCATGCTCTTCTCCCTAGGGCTTTCAAACAGGAACGAAAGGGGAGAGATCTTTCTTCCCCTGCCCTCGGCATCTGGGACAGCCATCCATTACAATAGGAGTTAGACACCAAGGCTCAGAGTTTTGAAGGCAACTAGGTGCCCAACTCCCTTGGTTGTGGTGGGAGTTGGGTGCCTAAATACCTTTAAAAACCCGACCCTTTGTGCCATAGAACACAATGAACCCGTGGAGCAAATTGCCATGGCTGAGGTGTGAGGGCCGAACTGGTAAATGGGTTCTAAAAAGAACTAGATACATCCATGGGGAATAGGTCCTGGTCAAATGCGGGGGAAGAAAAATGGGATCATCCGCATAACCCATTCCACCTGCTGCTCCCTCTGACGGCCAGCAGCCGGGAGGCAAAGAGGGAGTGAATCACGCCAGCTACTATACACGCCCCTTGTAGCCACACAAGAACATCAGAATGGCCACACTCGGCTGGAGCTCCCTTCAGTTCTCTTGGAGTATGTCTACACTGCAACATTATTTCGAAATACAAGCGACCCCCGACTTACAACCGCCCAACTTACAACCTCCCGCATTTACAACCATTTTTTTCATGCGAGATACCTCCTAAAGCCCCCCAATTTACGTCTGCAGCTCACATTTATGACAGTGTACCACGCAGACCCCATGCATCGTCCCAAAACAGGAAACACACAAAGTCAGTCAGACTCGCCAGTCTGCAGCTGTTGCTTGACCTGCGTGTGTCTCTATCACATCGGTCTTCACTTTTTAGTTATTTTTGGGCATTAGTTGAACTATTTCGTTTAGTTTTCCTCCACTTCCGTAGTCAATTTTGGTGGTTTGAGGGTATGAAATGGATTTCTAGGAATGGAACAGCCATTTATAACATTGCGCCTGGGGTAAATAAGAATTCGACTTACGGCGGTTTGACTTACAAAGGTTCTCCCGGAACCAATTAGGTTGTAAGTGCGGGGGTCACCTGTAACTTAGTTCTCGTCTACACAGCTGGCATAATGTCGAAATACTGCCACACTGGCAGACTTCTTACTCCGACTCCTGTAACCCTGATTGTACGAGGAAGAGAAGTCGGAGGAAGAATGATCGATTTCAAAATGAGTACCGTGTAGACGCTCCCAATTTCGAAATGAGCTAGTCGGAAATCAGTGACGCAATGAACATAGCTCAATTTGCGTCACTTCTTTCGAGTGAAGCCCTGTTGTGTAGACGCGTCCCAAGTGGCCTGAGTGAATGACTGTGATGGCGTGTCGGGGTTCCCCCCAATCCTGCACCCCCAAAGCAGCAAGGACAGACTCCACCAGCCAATAGAACAGAGGGGGTTTATTGCTTCTCCAGGATACAGCCTAACACAGATATGATGTGATTACAGGTGTCAGGGACAGGAGCCTCACACCCCTTGGTTTAGGGGGTCCATCCCCCCTCAACCCTCAGCTTAGCCTGTTTCCTTCATGTTTCCCAGCCAACAACTGCCTTGCTCCCAGACCCTGCCACCCAGACAGGTGGCCGTCTCCTCCTCCCTCCCTTTGTCTCTCCCTCTGGGAAGAGCCTTGTTATCTTCTCAAGATGGGACCAGGTGTCTGGGCCAATCCACATGTGGGTGAATCAGTGGGAATCTCACAGCCCAGCTCAGGGGAACCCCGGGTTACAGAGCAGACAGCACCCCCACTACATCACAATGACCTAACGTCATCAAGTAAAGACAGACACCGGGGGCCAGCCAATCATCTCCCACAAGCCTTTTGGACCAGCCCAGGTTTATTTATTGATTTTCCCCCATTGTGCACTAGGCTGAGACCCGGCAATTCGTCTCACATTGCAGACGGTACAAACGTCAGTCACTGCTAACAATACGGTTGCTTTGTCCAGAGCCAGGCAGCCTCAGAGACAGCTCGTAGCTTTGTGTCACATATCAGAGGGGTCGCCGTGTTCGTTTGCGTCTGCAAAAGCGACAAGGAGTCCTGTGTCACCATATAGGCTAACAGATGTATTGGAGCAGAAGCTTTCGTGGGCAAAGACCCATTTTGTCAGCTGCATCTGTCGAAGTGGGTCTTTGCCCATGAAAGCTTTTGCTCCAATACATCTGTAAGTCTATAAGGTGACACAGGACTCCTTGTCGCTTTCGTAGCTTTGTGTTCAGCTAGAAACTGGAACCATCTCATTGGAACGATTCCTATCTATCGACTTTAGCATATCCGAGGTACCCATCACCTTGGTATATAAGCACCCTGATAGCCACTTTATCTCCTGCCTACCTGGACTTTTCTAATCACAATGTGATTGATCTGTAATTCGTATTGATTTTCTCCTTCTCAATTACACCCTGTTGATCCGTAAGATGTTCCCCTTAATGGGTCCCGCTGGGCATTATTAAAAAGTCTTTGCAGTAGGCATGCAAAAAGAGGTTCAACTCCAGAGGGAGTCATTAAAAGTCAGTGAACTCCACTGGTGTAGCAAATCTGGAGTCCACAGTGTGACACTCGGGGTGAATTTGGCCCATCGCGCTAAATGCCCAGAGACAGGAGGTGTGTAGAGTTCTCAGCCGTGGTTACGATTAAAGCAAACTGGATGTGAAATGAAGGCAACTAAATGAGCCCTGGTGAGATTCAACTCACATGAGGAACAAAACTTTCCGGGTCCTAGTTCAATAGAGCTACAGGAACTTTCACCAGCTGAGGGTCTGATGGGTCGCAGAATTGTTGGGCGATTTCCGTGGGGAGGAGCACCCCCCACAGACATCTCCTCAGGGTTCCAGAGAAGCAAGCGGTGGAAATGCCTGTGGGGCTGGAACGGTCCTTCCTCAACTGAGAGAAAACAGCGACTGACTCCAAAGAGGAAAATCCAGTTAGTTCTGGGTCAGCATCAGGGGTCAGACTGGTTCCTGGAGTAACTCTGCTCTTAGACATGGGGTTACCCCATCATGGGCTAGTGACCAGTTCGGGGTGCTAGCTGAAGGCTAGCCTAGGAACCCTTTGCTCACATTAATGAATAGTTACACATGTAAATCGTTCCACTGAAGTCAGCAGTACGAATAACTGTTTATCAGCAGAAACACTCCAGCTACTGAGAGTTAAAGGCCCAAGTCTTCCTTCCTCATTCACAGGGTGAAGGACTAATCTTTGACTAGGCCAACTGACTTCAGTAGCTCTAGTCATAACATAAGGACTAGAGGTCACCACATGAAATGAATAGGCAGCAGGTTTAAAACAAACCAAAGAATTGTTTCTTCATGCTGTGTCAACTCGTGGAACTCCTTGCCAGAGGATGTTGTGAAGACCAGGACTTTAGCAGGGTTCAAAAAAGAGCTAGATACATTCATGGAGGTTAAGTCCATCGATACTTATTAGCCAGGATGGGTGGGAATGGTGTCCCTAGTCTCTGTCAGAATCTGGGAATGGGCAACAGGAGACAGATCACTGGATGATTCCCTGTTCTTTTCACTCCCTCTGAGGCATCTGGCATTGGCCCCATCAGCAGACAGGACACTGGGCTAGATGGGTCTTTGGTCTGACCCAGCCTGAACGTTCTTCTCGCTTCTCGGCCTCTTGAAGGCTAAGATCAGTATAGTCTATGTTCTTATGTTTCAGTTTGGTGTGTGGAGACTTCAGCCTACTCAGTTTTACGGCAAATACGCCATGAAAAGTCCTTTTTACCCTTTATTAAAGATACAGATGCTTAGCCCGCCATAATTACATTCCCCTGCTAGCAAGACAGGACTCAGCATTTATATAGGTCATGAGAGTCCGTAGCTTCCATAGTTTTACCCATGACCGCTCATGACCCTGTGTATTTGTTAGTCTCTAAGGCCTGGTCTATACTAGGAACCTCAGTCCAAAATTAGCCTCCCAAGGTTGCATTTATAAGCGATGCACCCACACTACCAGGCCCGTTATTCTGGAATAAAGGGTCACAGAATTCGAACTCCATCGTCCTGCCTTTCACGAGAAGTAACGCGATTCCTGAACCTGTGCGTCTAAAATAACGGGAGGATAGAGGCTCTGGTGCTACTTGGCCTCCGGGAGGCCTCCTGCAGCTCCCCAGAGCGCTTCTGGGGGTCTGAGTTGAAGGATAAACTTAATTTATTGTCAGTATGACCTCTGCTGTGACCTGGATGTTAAGTCTGGTCTTTGTAAAGAGGTACATGCTTGAACACAGGTATACAAAAGGAGGGGACAGGTGAAACTGGTTTGAACCTGTTGTAAGGCCTGCAAAGGGACTGTGAGGGGACAAATAATGATTGAAGGGAATTTGGTGCAAAGGGGCATGACCTGTATATGCATGCAATTGTAAGTGGTCAGTGAAAGAGGGGTAATTACCATGTAAGATAGTACAAAAGACCTTGCCTTTTGTTTGGGCAGTTGCAGAAACTTTGCAGAAACTTTTTCCTCAGTATCCTGGAGATTTTTGCCCTGGAATGCATTCCTGAATAAAGCTGGTTGCTTGAGAAGGGTGTCTGGAATTGATTTGGTAGGGGTTTTGGGCCCCCATCCGAACCCTCGGATTAAATTCTCCGTCAGAGTCCAAGGTAGCACATCCACATGAACAGATTCTGCCTTGGACGACATTTGATTCTTCCCCATTGCGAGGACACGGAACTTCCAATTTGTAAAATCGAGTGCCCAGAAATTGAACGTAGTCAATACGAAATAGGTTCCTAGTGTAGACATGGCCTAAGGCAGTGGGTCTCAAAGGGCAGTCCGAGGACCACTCATAGTCTGCAGCCACTTCCCAGGTGGTCTGCAGCTGGAGCTAATTCCCCCCATTCCCCCACAGCAGGGAGTGTGCTGGCATTCGAGCCTTGGGTCCGCCATGCCCCAACCCTGCCAGACCGGCTCAAGGGAGACCAAGAGCAGCTCCACTTTTCTTGCTACTCTCATTGGCTGGAGTTGCAGCCAATGGGATCAGCAGGAGACCATATTGGGACCCATGAGGGTGCGGAGCCAGATAAGCAGCTCCCCCGCATGCCCAAACCCTACACCCCAATCCTTCTCACATCCCCTCCCCCAACTCCACACCCACAGCTTGCTCCTACAGAGGGGCTGGGCAAAAGGTAATCTGTGGGTTGATCTGGCCCGTGAGAGCCTCCGCCAGCCCCCTGCCTGCCCCCGCCTCCGCTCGGCACTCAGGGAAGCCGACTGCAGGGCCACCTGTGTATTTGTGTTTCTGAATGCCGAGAGCCTGGAGGGAGGGGGGAGAGGCTTCTCCTGCTGCCCTCATCCCCAGTAGCTCCTATTGGCCAGTTTCGGCCAATAGCAGCCCCCTGTTTGCAGGATAGGAAGCATGGAAAGTGCCCCTCCTTCCTCATTCCCCTCCCCTGAGTTGAAAGCAGTGAACATGGCTCCTGCGGCTCCCTCGAGCACATCCAAGGGCTATACATTGATCCAGGTGGTCCACAGGCCAAAAAATTTGAGAACCACTGGCCTAAGGTGTCACAGGGCTACTCGTTATTTCTATTAAATTTAAGATGACTGATCGGCTAGCATCATTGAAGCATGAATTTCCTGCTAACTTTCCTCAGGGCTTCCTTGACCTCTTTGTTTCTCAGGCTGTAGAGGAGGGGATTGACCAGGGGGGTCAGAACCGTGTAGGCAACAGACAGAACTTTCTTGAAGTTCCCCAGAAGGTCGGTGGTTGGGAACATGTAGACAATGAGGAGAGTTCCATAGTAAATAGTCACCACGATGAGGTGGGAAGAGCAGGTGGAAAACACCTTTTGCCGCCCCCTCGTGGACGGGATCCTCAGGATGGTGGTGATGATGCAGATGTAGGACGTCACGGTGAGCAGGAACGGGACCAGTGAGAAAATCAAGCACAGCATGGAAGCCACCGTTTCCATCAGCTGAGGGTCATCGCAGGAGAGTTTTACCAGGGGGATCAGATCGCAAAAGAAATGGTCAATAGTGTTGTGGTCGCAGAAACTTAACTGGGATACTGATAATGTTGTTATGGCATTACCTAGGAAGCCCCCTAGCCATGAGCCACCTGCCAGCTGCAGCCAGGCCCTGCCCCTCATGCGGGCTGCGTAATGCAGTGGGTAGCATATCGCGACATACCGGTCATAAGACATCGCCGATAAGAGAAGGCATTCGGTGGCGACCAGAGAACCAAAGAAATATAATTGTGTGAGGCACCCACTGAACGAGATGGCCCTGTCCCCCGTCAGGAGCCCAACCAGCAATTGGGGCAGGATAGTGGAGCTGTAGCATATCTCCAAGCAGGACAATTTCCCCAGAAAGAAGTACATGGGGGTGTGAAGGTGAGGGTCGGCCACCACCAGCAGCACAATGAGGATGTTCCCAGACATGGTTGCCACGTAGATCACAAGAAACAGCAGGAAAAGGAAGGTTTGCAGATCAGGAAGAGTCCCGAAGCCCAGGAGGAGGAATTCCGTGACGGACGTTTCGTTCTGCTGATCGAGGTGCATCACGGGGTGTGTCCACAGTAAGTAAGGCTGCAACAGAAAAGAACAATTTCAGCTCCATAGGTGACAGGTTTATGTTCATTGCCTCTCTCTGCTGGCTATCAGAATAATAGCTGGGTGGCGAATGGAGGCCAAAGAAGAGGAAATCCCATCTCTCTTGAGACCCGGAATCGGTTTCCAACCTGAGCAGATGACAGGTTAAAACCCAATGTGAATCTCTCTGGAAACTTGCACAGTACCTTGGAAGACGGCCCGGGGGGTGATGGGGTCAGACACAACATTATGGACA
The DNA here is from genome assembly GCF_052426305.1 of Pelodiscus sinensis. Taxonomy (NCBI): domain Eukaryota; kingdom Metazoa; phylum Chordata; order Testudines; family Trionychidae; genus Pelodiscus; species Pelodiscus sinensis. Next base: position 14,918,559 of record NC_143081.1, on the reverse strand, counting down.
GACAGACAGATAGATATTGGTTCAGATACTCTCCTGCAGGAGAGTTTGAACATCAGAATGGTCAGACCAGAGGTCCATCCAGCCCTGTGTCCTATCTGCCCACAGTGGCCAATGCCAGATGTCCCAGAGGGAGGGAACAGAACAGGGAATCCTCAAGGGATCCCTCCCCTGTCACCAACCTCCAGACAAACAGAGGCCAGGGACACCATTCCTACCCATCCTGGCTAATAGCCATTGATGGACCCAACCTCCATGAATCGATCGAGCTCTTTTTGGAACCCAGTTAAAATCTTGGTCTTCACAACCTCCTCTGGAGTTGGACTAGATGACCTCCAGAGGTCCTTTCCAATTGTAATTTTCAACGATGCTACAATCACTTTCTGGTGTCTAAAAGAAGAACCAAATGGAATTATAGAATCCCAGAATCCTAGGGCTGGAAGAGACCTCAGGAGGTCATCAACCCCCTTCCCAAAGCTGGACCGACCCCAACTCAATCATCCCAAGGGGGACTTGAAAACCTCTAGGGTTGGAGATTCCACCCCCTCCCTAAATGGGTCGGAAGTGCACTGCTGCGAGGGATCAGGGTTTTATATTTTAGGGGAAACCACAACAAAGACACAAACCAAGGAAACAGGGCTGGTAATTGCAAATGGGTGTGCAGCCAACACCAGGTGAACTGGAGGGGCAAGTTGCAGGTAAACTCTATTATCATCCATTAGAAATGATATCCTAGACAAAGAGGAATGCCTGTCCTACCTAGGGATAGCTATTCAATTTTTTGTGGTAGGACATTCTATGGCCAACGACCCAACCAATCACCATCTGTTTCACAACCACCAAAATTACCCTCTTTCATAGAATATTAGAATCCCAGGGCTGGAAGAGACCTCAAGAGAGATTGAGTTCAGCCCCCTATCCAAAGTAAACCAACCCTGACTCAACCATCCCAGCCAGGGCTTGGTCAAGCCAGGACTTGAAAACCTCTAGCGATGGAGATTCCACCCCTTCCCTAGGGAACCCATCCCAGCGCTTCCCCACCCTCCTAGGGAAATCGTTTTTCCTAATATCCAACCTAGACCTCGCCTACTGCAACGTGAGACCATTGCTCCTCGTTCTGCCACCTGTCACCACTGAGACCAGTCCCTCTCCCACTCTTTCACATGAATTATTTCTTTGTAACATTTGTAACAAATATTATTACTTTAGTGGTAGAGAACCCAAATCTAAATTTCACTGGCAATAACATGTTCTCAAATGTTTGGTTTTAATTCCAATTTTGAATTTAAATGGTGTCTCTTCTTCATTTTATTAATAGATGGAATTTTATATTACTAAAATATTGAGTTTATTGCATATTATTTCTATATTTTAATTGTTTATGTTGTATGTGATTTTGATTTGATTTTCGAGGCCAATATGAAATAGCTTTGTTTCTTACAGGATAATTTTGCTGACATAAATATGATCCCCGGGGACATTTTGTCCTTGACCAATTGGCATTTCCATCAGATTTTTTTATCGTCTCTACAGTTTCTCTTTTTTTAATATACGGATATTGTTTCTTTTTGTCTTCAGCGCTCATATCTGCCAGTGTTGTCTCTCTCACCATTACGAATCCTTGGAGAGACAAGATAAATGAGAAAATATCTTTTAATGGATGAATTAATTAATGCTTATTAACTATATGTCAGGACCTGATTTTACACCCCAGGAATAATTCTCTTTATTCTGACTTGTCTCTTGCTGCAGTTAAGGATCCAATTTCCACCGCCTTCACGAACTGGATCATTTGATTTCAGTTGCACATGGGCAGCTCCTGCCATTATAGTTCAGCTTGGCAGGATGCGATTTAGTGGATAAATGTTGGCAAACGTTCATGACAGCCGACCCACTGAAACCAACACCAGAGGAGTCCACCCTGCCGCTGACTGGCTTCTTCCCATTGAAGGAGCCATTTAACGATGAAATGGCCCCTCTGTAACTGGCACCTTTTCATCATCAACCTAGCTATGGATCTCTGCTCTATCGTGTTAAAGTGGCTGCCATCCCTGCACTGGGTATCCCAGGATTTTGGACCACTTGGCAATGCACAGAGCTATTGGTCATGGCTAGAAGGCCACCAGCAGCTCTGCCCTACCCCCGATCACATTGTTCGGATGCCAGACCATCACCTCCCAAAATAGGTCCTTCAAGTAGGCTCATAGATAGACTCATAGACTTTAAGGTCAGAAGGGTCCACCATGATCATCTAGTCTGACCCTCTGCACAATGCAGGCCACAGAATCTCACCCACCCACTCCTAGAATAATTCTCTCACCTATATATCAGATATTGAAGTCCTCAAATGATGGTTTAAAGACCCCAAGAGGCAGAGAATCCTCCAGCAAGTGCCCCTTGCTACAGAGGAAGGTGAAAGTAGTTAAAGGTGCTAACCTACCTCACCTCACTAGCCCTTCTCCACACCTCGGGAAGGTCACTGCTGGTGGAATGAAGGTTGCTTCAGGGTTGGAAGAGTCTCCCTCCACCCCTGTAGCCGTGGGGAATGGTTCTGTTCCCTGGTTTGCCACAAAATCTTTGTGTGACTTTCCGGCCAGGTTATTATCCCTCAGTAGGCCCTGAAAAATGTGGATTGGTGGCAGGATGGGTGAAGTACCTCAAACCGATTGACTTCAAATCTCACTAAAGGCATTTGGGCCGTTAGGTGCTGAAACACATGTCTAAATGCATCCCTCAGGGCAGCACGTTCCCGTCTGTAAATCGGGGTAATGACACGGCACGGGGAGGTGGGCAGATAGACTGTGAGGTGTCCGGATACCATGGTGAGGGGAGGCCAGATAAGGAGATAAGATATCAGTGAGCTGCCTTTGTGTTGAGTGGAGAGTTTGAGAGAGATCGCTGCCAAATTCCAATTGGGTTCCTCTGAGACTCCTCACCTAACACACTGAATTCCCCTAAAAAACCTTGAGCGCAAGAAGAAGGGAAGAAAAGGTTGCTTTACCTCTAAGCTGAAGGCTCTTGTCACCTCCTCGCTTGGCATCTCAGGGAGAAGATTGAGTTTATTCCATCCAGCCTCTCCCTCCACCACATTCACGTACATTCATGTTCCCAGTAAATACAGTGTCATAGTCCAGAGCAGCTACCGAGGCTCCGTTACCTCAAATGGAAATACGCTCTCTTCCTCAGACCTGCCTCCAAATGGGAAAAGGCTTTTCTGACTCACTATATATCCATCTGGGGAGCAGGTTCACTCTCCCCAGGCACGTCTGTTGTTGGGGAACATAACAGGCTAGGAAAAATTGGTATTTGCTTTGTAGTTAGAAAATGTGACTTGAGTTCAACTTCTAATACCAATGGGAGGGAAAGTCCTAGAAAGGGAAGAAAAGTCTAATCCTAAAATTAATCTCTCTTTATTGTGTGACCGTCTAGGTGACTATCAAGAAATAATGAACCCATTCTAGATTTTACATCCAAGATGTTCAGGGATGCTTAAGTGATTTAGGGTATGTCTACACTAGCCCCCTAGTTCGAACTAGGGGGGATAATGTAGGCATTCAAAGTTGCAAATGAAGCCCGGGATTTAAATGCCCCCTCACTCCTCTCTTCTGCAGACTAAACAAGCCCAAAACCCTTAGACTCTCCTCTTAAATCAAGTTTGTTTACAGAAAGTGCAAGTTCAGATTTCTAACACTGCCTAAGGAAACTGAATGAGGAACTTGTGTCTAAGGGTATGTCTACACTAGCCCCCTAGTTCGAACTAGGGAGGCTAACGTATGCATTCGAAGTTGCAAATTTAAATATCCTGGGATTCATTTGCATCTTCCCGGGTGCCGCCATTTTTAAAAGTCCCTTAGTCCGAACTCCGTGCCCGCGGCTACACGCAGCACGGAGTAGGTAGTTCGAATCAGGATCTCTAATTCAAACTACCATTACTCCTCGTGGAACTACTCCACCGGTAGTTTGAATTAGAGATCCTGATTCGAACTACCTACTCCGTGCTGCGTGTAGCCGCGGGCACGGAGTTCGGACTAAGGGACTTTTAAAAATGGCGGCGCCTGGGAAGATGCAAATGAAGCCCGGGATATTTAAATCCCGGGCTTCATTTGCAACTTCGAATGCCTACATTAGCCTCCCTAGTTCGAACTAGGGGGCTAGTGTAGACATACCCGTAGACACAAGTTCCTCATTCAGTTCCCTTAGGCAATGTTAGAAATCTGAACTTGCACTTTCTGTAAACAAACTTGATTTAGGAGGAGAGTCTGAGGGTTTTGGGCTTGTTTAGTCTGCAGACGAGAGGAGTGAGGGGGGATTTGAGAGCAGCCTTCAATTCCTACGTTATTTTTTCATGATTTTTCAGTTACAGACTAACATGGCTACCCCCTCTGAAATGTTATAAAGTGTTACTAGCCAATGGATGGTCCGATTTAATAGCAGTCAGCATAATCTTGGCTCCCCAATTGTCCTGTTTCAGCAAGAAGAAAGACATATTTTCAGTTCATCCCTCAGGGAAATGTTTGTTTCGGCCTCTGCAGAAGAACACGAGTATCCGTCTGTTTTCTGTACGCAGAACAAAATGGAAGATTGTTTTCCCCTGTGCTCATCAAGCACAATTTCACTCCTGAGCTGTAGAATAAATTCAGTCAAACACTGATTTGGTCTCAACTGGAGTATTGTGTTCAGTTCTGGTTGCCACATTACAAGACAGTGGAAAACTAACTGGAGGAAGTCCAGAGGAGAGAAAAAAAATAATCAGAGGTCTAGAAAATATGACCATTGAGGAAAGATTGAAAAATATGGGTTTGTTTAGTCTGGAGAACAGAAGACTGAAAGCGGACAGGATAACCATTGTGAAGAACATAGAAGCTCAAGGAGGAGGGAGAGAAATTGTTCTCCTTGGACTTTGAGGATAGGACAAGAAGCAATGGGAGGCAAAGGAGGTTTAGGTGGGACATTAGGAAAAACTTCCTACCTGTCAGGGTGGTGAAACACTGGAATAAATTGCCTAGGGAGGTTGTGGAATCTCCATCACTGGAGATATTTAAGAGCAGATTAGACAGACATCTATCAGACATGATCTAGTAATTATGGACTATTGGAGTTTTACTGTAATTATGTAATCCTACCTTGAACTGGATCAGATGACCTATTGCGGATCCTTCCAGTTTAACACTTCTATAACTCTGCCAGCGGAAAACACACTTCCCTTGGATTATCAAGGCTTGTTGTGTTTTCTCAGGGATCCATAATAGGTCTTCGTCTGAATTTTGCAGGGTGTGTCTTTGTTATGGACGTAGTTATATTGCATGATCCAACTCACGGACCAGTTTTGGTGATGAATCCTGGTGATGAGCCACCTGAGGTACGTGTGGGGCAGACACTAAGAAGAGTATTCAGGTGCTTTCTATGAGCGTGAAATATTTCCCCTCCTCTATGGGAATGAACTGCACTAAGGTCATGTCTAGAATACGGAGTTAAGGTGGTTTAAGGTCAACCCATGATCATTTTTAACCTCTCGAAGTTCCTACCAGTTCAATGTTTCTGTGAGTCGATATGGCCTTGCCGCAGGTGGGAAATGATAGGTAAAATGGTGCAATGTCCATGTGTAGACAGGACCTGAGGCCTTTATTCTGCACACGGTGGGACAGCTAACGGGAGGTGTGCCACTGCAGAAGTCAGAAAGAGAAGATTTTGTTGAGCTCTTTATTGCATTAGGCTTTTGGTGACAGAGATACTTTTATTAGGATCTCCTAGAAAATGGTGAAACATGAGGTGGGACTGGTGGAAAACACCCCCTGGAAGTGGGAGGAATTCTCAGGCCAGTGGTTAGGCTTGAAACACGCAGGCTGGGTTTTCCCATCAGACGCTGATGTTAGGTGCCCGAATCCTATGGATGGTGAATGGGATTTGGGCACCTGACACCTAGATCCTACACTCGATAACCACCAGACATGGTGGAGTAGCTAGTGCTCTGGATTAGGACATGGGGTAACTTGTTTCTAGGATTTTCTCCTCTTATTCTGGGCAGGTAACATCACCTCTCCCAGCCTTAGTTTCCCCAAGGTATAACATGAGGACACGGAGGTGGCCTTAGGGATGGATCCATAAAGCTTTTACGTTGGGCATATGGATCCCAGAATCAGACCCCACTGAGATTCACAAGGCCCCTGCTCAACTGTTTTCAGTAAAGAACCCATAAATGCCTCTGGATGTGTCCTCTGAAGCCCCACACCAGGTATCTTTGTGTCAAAGCATTAGAAAGAGGCATAAACACGGGGCAGGTGCGAGCCCCCATGCGACTCCCCTGTGGGTCCTGATCCAGCATGAATGATCCCATTGAACATCCAAGTGTCCTTAAAAACGAGACCTATGTTGTTGTTGAAGATGGGCAAATAAGAGGCGTGCTCATATGTCCCGTGTGCAATGGCCCATGTTGGTTTCGGGTCATTTTGAAACACAGCAGGAACTGAAATACAGGCAGTCCCCGGGTTACATTAATCCGACTTACGACGGATCCCTAGTTACAAACGGGGTGCAGCTAGTGCGGGGTGCCTCCCCCACTGTCGTTGCCTCTGGTGGTGTGGGGGGCGCTTCCCCCCAGCAGACCAGGGAGATGCAGAGCTAGCGCCCCCCCCCAGCAGACCAGGGAGACGTGGAGCTAGTGCCCCCCCCAGCAGACCAGGGAGACGCGGAGCGGCTTTTCTCACCGCGGAGGATGTGGGTCTGCTGGGGGGAACAAGACACCAGCCAAAAGGGGGCACTCCAGAGCGGAAAAATTAATTTCCTAGGGAACAGCAGGAGCAGCAGGCAGTGAGACCCATTGTGTTACAGTCCCCACCTTGGGAGCAACAGCTCTTTCCCTCTTCAGCACTAGAGCTGCAAGTATCTTGTTAACGTCACATGAAATTAACAAGTCCCTTCCAGCCTGGCAGAGGTGAAGCTGAAAAATTACCCAGTGGTGTGGGTGGGCAGGACAGAAGGGAAGAGGGGATAAGCCCCAACCCCACACCCTGGCTGGAGCGGAGCAGGGTAAGCCACGAGGGGATGGGTCTGGTTGCTAAGTGGGTGAGTGGAAAATGAGGACCCACCTGTGGCTAAACTCCTGTTCCCAACACAGAATTTTTCTTTAAAATTAATCCTGTGGATAAATTCACACACACACTTCACAGGAAGGGATTTCCATTTTCTGCTCAGCAGAATACAACAACACCTTTGATTGTATCAATATTTCCCTGTGCTCTCCAATGACTATTGATTACACTTAATACCCACTTCACTGAACCATCTGTAGCAAATTCTATTTGGAACAGTAATATGCATTGAATAAACTTTTTTTAGTTATAAAAAACAAAGATTCTGACTATTAAATGAATAACTGGGATCTTTCAGGTACCCCAAAAGGAAGATTTGGATATAGCATGAAACACTGAAACTTATGATCAATTTTTAATTAAAATATCAACCAAAAAACCTTCATATCAAAACAGTATGTGTTTTTCTTAGAATAATGAAGTTGTATGAGAATCATGGTCTTTTCCAACTAACTCCAGCTGCCCGCCCCACCCCAAATATGTACCAGTTCTGACTTACATACAAATTCAACTTAAGAACAAACCTACAGCAGTGCCAAAGTGACCTTGCAACTCTGTTTTTATAACGTAGATCTCTACAATCTATTGGAAAGTGTCTGTCTGTTTGTTCCAGAACTCCTAAAATGTAAGAGCTGGGGGCCACCACGTTCAATACACAGCTTCCTCTAGGGTATGTCTACACTACCCCACTAGTTCGAACTAGCGGGGTAATGTAGGCATACCGCAATTGCAAACGAAGCCCGGGATTTGAATTTCCCGGGCTTCATTTGCATAAGCGGGGCACCGCCATTTTTAAATCCCCGCTCGTTCGAACCCCGTGCCGCGCGGCTACACGCGGCACGAACTAGACTTCCTAGTTCGAACTACCGTTACTCCTTATTCCACGAGGAGTAACGGTAGTTCGAACTAGGAAGCCTCCTTCGAACTACCTAGTTCGTGCCGCGTGTAGCCTCGCGGCACGGGGTTTGAACGAGCGGGGATTTAAAAATGGCGGCACCCCGCTTATGCAAATGAAGCCCGGGAAATTCAAATCCCGAGCTTCGTTTGCAATTGCGGTATGCCTACATTACCCCGCTAGTTCGAACTAGTGGGGTAGTGTAGACATGCCCCTAGTCACCTCTTAAAACAAGGCCAGGGATTGGTCCTGCCAGGAACACGGGATGTGCCTGGAATGGGTTTGGTTCTCACAAAACCAAACAGAAAAGAGACAGAATCGACAAATCAAGCACAGCCCGCAGAATTAACGTGGTGGAGTGAATGGGGACAGAAACTAACCCAAGATGAATCAGAAACATATGGTGACCCTGGGATAGGATTGCTTCTCTACAAATCTTAGAGAAGAGATACAATGGAGACATTTGGATTCATGTTCCGTTTAGACACAGCTAAATCACTGCTTAAGGCAGGGGTTGGGGAACTTGCAGCCCCTGGGGCCAGATGCAGCCCTTGGCATGATGGTGCTTCCAGCCTCTCCCCCTCTCCCCCACCCCGCCAAACTCCATGGGGCTGGTACACACAGTCTACTAGCCTGAGCCCCCCAGGCACTCGTGTGTGACAGAAAGTGAGGAGTATCTTTCTGCTTCTCAATCGGGGGCCGCTTCTCACTTGCGTGTGGCCCCCGACCCAAAAAGGTTCCCCACCCTGGCTCAGGGTTTGAAGACTAGATGACAATGTTATTGGAAACCAAATTGACTGTAGTGATTTTTTTTTATTATGAACACTTAGCAAATGATAAGAGTTCAGAAGGATGAAGAAAAAACATACCTGATGGAAATCCCATTAAAAAATATCTAAAAAACCCATAAATGGACAAACTTTAACAATCACTGAAAAAAAAGATATCCCACATAAAAATTGACTTCATAAAAATAACACTGTATTTTTGAAAAATACAACAAAGCATGTACATTTTCCTTTTATTTTTCCCCCAAAAAACCCTACCCTTAATTAAGTTAAGGGCCCAAGAAGAGCTGGGGAAATACGCTACTACTGTATATCTCTATGTGTGTGTATATATAGAAGCTCTGTGTGTTCTGAATGGATTTTATCTGCACCTTCTCGCTGGGCACATTCTACCCTTGTTTCCTCAGTTTAGAGCAGCCCCAAGTGCATTTTGCCCACCTAGGTCCTAAAGAGAATGGTATCATGGGTTTTAAGAGGTCTAACGGTTTCTTCCACAGCCATAACTCTCTGAAATGCCCAGGAAGTCTAAATGAAACACAACCTGGATCTAAGCTAGCTTCAATTCAGGCCCTATCCCAGCACAGAGTATATCGATTTTATTTTCACCTAAGGCAGCAGAGCAGTTGGTGTTATCGAAACACAAACGACTTGCAAGCTTTCCTCAGGGCTTCCTTGACCTCTTTGTTTCTAAGGCTGTAGATGAGGGGATTGACCAGCGGAGTCAGGACTGTGTAGACGACTGAAAGAACTTTCTTGAGGTCCTTCAGGAGGTCGGTGGTTGGGAACATGTAAATAATGAGCAGCGTTCCATAGTAAATGGTCACCACGATGAGGTGGGAGGAGCAGGTGGAGAAGGCCTTTTGCCGCCCCCTGGTGGAAGGGATCCTCAGGATGGTGGCGATGATGCAGATGTAGGATGTCACGGTGAGCAGGAACGGGGCCACCGAGAAAATCAAGCTGAATATGAAAATCAACATTTCCATCAGCTGAGGGTCACTGCAGGAGAGATTTATCAGAGGGACAAGATCACAAAAGAAATGGTCGATTGCATTGGGGCCGCAGAAATTTAACTGGGATACAGACAATGTGATGATGATGCCGCACAAAAAGCCACCGGTCCAACAGCCACCGGCAAGCTGGAGGTGTAACCGGCCGCCCATACGGGTTGTATAGTGCATTGGGTTGCATATCGCTACATACCGGTCATAAGACATTACTGACAAGAGTAGGCATTCAGCAGCAACCAGGGAGCAAAAGAAATAATATTGCGTGAGACACCCGCTGAACGAAATAGCCGTGTCCTCACTGAGAAGACCGGCTAGCATGCTGGGCAGGACAGTGGAGGTGTAGCAGGTCTCCAGGCAAGACAAGTTCCCCAGGAAGAAGTACATGGGGGTGTGGAGGTGCCGATCTGCCACGATTAGAGTTATTATGAGGATGTTCCCGGCCACAGTTGCGGTGTAGATCAAGAGAAACAGCAGGAAGAGCAGGACCCACAGTTCAGGAAGAGTCCCGAATCCCAGGAGGATGAATTCTGTGATGGTGGTTTGATTTCCCTCTTCTGGGCTCATTGTGGGGTCAACCCACGGGAAAGGACTTCACGGTATACTAGAAATGAAGAACATTCACTCCATAAATTGTCAGCCTTGTTGCTGTTGTCTTCCCAGCTAGCTACTGAGTAGAAAGTAGAGGCTAGGGGCAGGGATGTTGAGAAAATACCATCTCTGTTGACCCAATGGACAGATGGCAGGTTCAACAAAACGTCAGTCTCTCTGGACACCTGGGCAGTAACTTGACCGATCCCCACAAGCACCTCTATATTATGATAATGGGTCTTGGACACAACAGTGGAGAGTCACAGACAGGTATGACTGGACCTAATGCCTGGAAGATAGCTAACGTTATGCTAAAATTTAAAAAGGGCTCTAGAGGTGATCTTGGCAATCGCAGACTGGTAAGTCTAACATCAGTACTGGGCAAATTACTTGAAACTATAGTAAAGAATAAAATTGTCAGACACATGGATGAATATAATTTGTTGGGAGAAAGTCAACATGGTTTCCATAAAGGGAAATCCTGCCTTACTAATCTACTAAAGTTCTTTGAGGAGGGTCGACAAACATGGGACAAGGGGGATCCAGTGGATATAGTGTACTTAGATTTCCAGAAAGCCTTTGACTAGGTCCCTTACCAAAGACTCTTATGTAAAGTAAGTTGTCATGGGATAAGAGGGAAGATCCTTTCATGGACTGAGCACTGGTTAAAAGATGGGAAACAAAGGGTAGGAATAAATGGTCAGTTTTCAGACTGGAGAGAGGTAACTAGTGGGGTCCCTTAGGTTGAATAGGACTGGTCCCAGGATAGCCCCCTATTTATAAATCATCTGAAAAAAAGGGGCAAACAGTGAAGTGGAAAAATCTGTAGGTGCTACAAAACGTCTCAAGATAGTTAAGTACCAGGCAGACGGCGAAGAGTACAGAGACATAGACAGAAGAAGCTGCATAACAAATTTGATGGCCTTGCTCTTACCGCTTAGAAGGCGTTTTTGAACAGACAGAATCATTTTTTTCATCATAATGGTGAGCTGGAGGACTTCTTACTCCAACCCCTGTAAGCCTCATTTGACAAGGAGTAAGGGAAGTTGAAGGAAGAGTGTTTTTCCTTTGACTTCCTGCTGTTTAGACAACGCCAACACTTGGGTTACGTCTACACTGGCATGATTTTCCAAAAATGCTTTTAACGGAAAAGTTTTCCGTTAAAAGCATTTTCTGAAAAATCACGTCTAGATTGGCAGAATGCTTTTCTGCAAAAGCACTTTTTGCAGAAAAGCGTCCGTGGCCAATCTAGATGTAGTTTTCCGCAAAAAAGCCCCGATCTCCATTTTCGCGATCGGGGCTTTTTTGCGGAAAACAGTACTATGCTGCCTACACTGGCCCTTTTGCGCAAAAGTCTTTCGGAAAAAGACTTTTGCCTGAACGGGAGCAGCATAGTATTTCCGGAAAAGCACTGATGATTATACATAAGATCATCAGTGCTTTTCTGGAAATTCAAGCAGCCAGTGTAGACAGCTGGCAAGTTTTTCCGCAAAATCATCTGATTTTGTGGAAAAACTTGCCAGTCTAGACACAGCCTTTGTGTGTTCAGCAGGATTCGATTTCAGCGGGTCGATGTTGGTGTATGTCAATGTCGGCTGACTGACTGAAATGAACGACTCATTCACACGTTGGGCAGCCTCCTGCCCCACTTGTGCCTGTGGGGATGGGGTCACCGGCCCCAATGCTGAGCAGGGAGCCCTCTACAGCCAGGCATCACAGAGGTGGGGGAGCGGGTCCATGGCACCCTGCCTGGCTGTGGGGCTGGAGACATCCCCACAGGTGCAAGTGGCTAGGGAGGCTGCCCAGAGCTGAGACCTCCAGTCTGTGCTGCAACAGGATGGGTGAGTGCCACTCTGTGGAGTAGTCCACCCCACTGCTCAATGGCTTTTGCCCATGGATGGAGCCCTGCAATTATGGGGTGGCCTCCCCTGTGGCCAGGGGCTTCTCATCCTCCTCTCTATCTCTTTCATAACTGTGCATCTCCGCTGGATTCTCAGAGCAGCTTGCACTCTGTCCCTTGCATCCCCCAGTTCTTGGACCTCCCCTGATCTTACAGGGGTCCCATTGTTCACTGCTGGGAGCCCCTGTTGGGAACCCCCTGTCACCACTGTTGTATGCCTGGTCCCAACCCTGATATTCCCTTTCCTTGCTCAGTTTCCCTCACTTGTAACAATTGGGAAAAGCTTCAACATAAATAATAATGATCCACATTGGGAGAACCCCGCACCTCATGTTCTGCCAGGCCTGCTCCAAGCCAGTGCCTGCTCCCCGAACACTGAGCACGACAGCTAGTGTCAGTGCCGCCGTTCCCACCTCATCTCACTAACCTTCTCCTGGCCCCAGCGAGGTCACTGCCGGTGAGAAACGCACCCGGTACGCTGGGCGGGGAAGCGAGGCGGCTGGAGGTGATGGCCTCCTGAGGTCTCTTCCAACCCTACAATTCTATGACTCTATGAAGGCTCCTCCAGCCCTTAGAAACTCGCCTCGGACTTTGGAGATGTTGGTTCATTTCCCTCCTTCGCCACCAACTCCGTGTGACGTTCAGGCTGGGTTACGTTCAGCACCTGTGAGCGGTGAGGGGCAGCCACAGATATCTAATCTTACAAGGCGTGAGTCTGTGGGCAGGCGCCAAAAATGCATCTCAAAATCCATTCCACTGTGTGTTGGGGCCCCCAATGGGAAGCAGGGAATACACCTCCCAGGAAGTGGGATGATGCCAACTTTCAGGGCTCTGAAATCGTCAGCTCCCGCATTGAGCGGGGGACAGATTCGGAGCTAGGCTAGCAGTGACTGGAAAGGTTTTTCTTTTTTCCCCCGATTCCAGAGATCCCTGCCAAATTCCCCTTGTATACCCATGGTATTAACTACAGGACAAAGTGAAGTCACTTCAAAACCAAGGGAGGGAAGGTTATTTTACCTCTCTGGTGGATCTGATGTCTTCTCCTCATGAAGGAGTCAGGGACCAGCACATGGGTTAATCAGTCCAGCTTTTCACCCCCACCATATTCATCTGCTTTGATGTTCCCAGGACGTGACACATCACAAGGCAGAACAGCGATTGCGTCTGTCCCCATGTCTGGTTACCTGCCCTCAGACACTGCCAAATGGGAAGAGTCTTTTCTTGATCACTATATATCCTTCCAAGGGACGGGGCAGTCTCCTGACGCACATCTGCATGGAGAACCTAACGAGCAAGGAAACGTTAGTCTCAAATTCATACTTAGACAATACCGGCAGTGTCAAACTTCCAATCTCCAAAGGATTGTGAGGGCGGGAAAAAGCATTTCATCCTCCAGCAAATCGAATGCTACTGGGATTGTGAAGACATAGGAATACATTTTATGGCTGAGATTTTCTGCCATCAGTGATTTAGACACCAGGATCTCTGTAGACAACTTTGAAAGTGTCACCCTGGGTGGTGGGGTTCATCACGTACAGGTTAAGCTGTTGGTTGGGTGATGACCAAGTCCATGGAATTGGTTTATTTTAGCATTATGGGGAGGGACACCCCAAAATATTCCTGCCCAGGACCCTTGGGAGGCCAGGACTAACTCCACTTTTCTAAACCAACTTCCTGTGGCCCTCTCTATCAAACACATGTGGTGGCCAGTTCCCCTCTAAGGAGCTTGGGTAATCAGCTCAGGGAGCAGGAAACCCACATCTCCAAATTGCTTTGCTACCTGTCATTTGATTGTGCCTCGCATCACACCATCTGATGGACATCGGTTTCGGCAGTCCTCAAGTTGGACTTTGGCTCTGTCCCTCATAGGGAAAGTACCAAGGAAGAGGGGTTGGAGGCCAGGAAAATGAAAAGGGGAGATTCCCTGGGACCAGAAGAGGAACTCGCGTATTGGAGGGCAGGAGAAGGAAATGGGGAGAAATGACCGAACTGTAAAATCCCTAGATAGGGACACAAAGGGTGTGTCTAGACTACAGGGTTTTGTCGACAAAAGTGGACTTTTGTTGACAAAACTATACCTGCGTCTACACTGCTGCTGAGTTCTGTCGACATAACATCGACAAAACTCAGCAGTTTTGTCGACGTATGTAAACCTCATTCTACGAGGAATAACACCTTTTGTCGACAGAGTTCTGTCGAGAGAAGGCGTTATTGCATCTACACTGTCCTTTGTGTCTACACTCTCATGTCGATAAAGTGGCTTGCTTTGTCGACAAAACTGGATGTAGTCTAGACGCTCTTTGTCAACAGAAGCTTTGTCGACAGTATCTGTCGACAAAACTTCTGTCGACAAAAGCCTGTAGTCTACACGTACCCAAAGAGAGAGGACACCAACCCACTTAGACTAGCAGAGTGGCTCAGAAAAGGGCAGGAATTTAGCAAGAGAAAATTCCCACTGGCATCACACAGGGTGCAATATGGATAGCCAGGTCCCGGCAGTTTTCCAACCCAAGGGGTCTCTTCCACTGCGTTGCTGTGAGAACCACCACAGAGGTTATCCTCCCTCCAACCTCATTGTTTGTTTGTTTCCCCACCCTGGCTTTAGCCCATCATTTCAGGATGTCAGAAATTCAGCCACCAGCCGGGGCCCTGATTCAGGATTGGGTGGATGAGATTCTGTGGACGGTGGTGCAGGGGGTAACACATGGGTAGAGGAGGATCACAGCTGAATCTCTGTCATTAAACAATCATGCAGGAAACTGAATGTAAAGTAAATTTCAACTAGTTTATATGATTCAAGCTGAGATTTTCCCCAGACACCCCACTCAAAACACACTGTTAAGACAAAGCATGTTTATTAACTACAGAAAGATACATACAAAGTGATGTTTAATTATAGCAACCAGAGCAAAGCAGATTATCTAGCAAATAAATAAAAATTAAAACTAAATCTAATGTTCTAGATGGCTAGGATTGGAATTAGCGATTCCTCATTCTGATTGATGACATTATCAGTCCACCAACTTTCCCTCCGCAGACTAGAAATCTCTTGAGCCTGGGGCCAAAATTTACCCCAGTTCAGTCTTTGTTCCTTGGATATTTCCTGGGTGTCTTGTGTGGGGAGTGAGGCTGAGAGAGGATGTCATACCCCAACTCATATAGTCTCAGAGTGGGACCTGTGTTAATTTGTAAAGTAAAAAACTTTAAAAAAGAACTATGGTCTTGTAGCACCTTGGAGACTAACCCCAAAAATATACCAATAGAATCATAAGCTTTTGTAGGTGCAACTCTCTTCTTCAGATGACAAATATGGAGCAAGAGGCACAGAGGTTGAACTATAAAGCAGAAAAAGAGGAGAAAGAGGGAAAGAAAAAACCCATCAATTAAAGTATCCTTGCTAAATGAGGCTAATAGAGTGGGCTGTAGGGCCTGATACTCAGCTTTTGATGTCTTTTCACTGTTGACTATAACGGCCCATCCAGTTCCTGTCTTTGTGGAGCCAGGAGAGATAATGTCAGATTTGCATATGAAAGGCCAATTCCACCGACTCTCTCTCTGGTTGGTTCCTGATATTACTGAGTAGGAGAAGTGCCACTTTGAGATCCACCAGTGAGCGCCCGGTCAAGTTGAAATATTCCCAACAGGTTTGTGTGTATTATCATTTTGAATATTTGATTTGGGTCCATTGATCTTTTCTCAGAGAGACTCTCCAATTTGGCTAATATCCATGGCTGAAGGGCATGGCTGGTACTGGATATTTCAGGGCCCAGAATGAAGGTTACCAACTCCTTCTTCCCTCCTCCCACATTCACTTTCCTGCATATTCCCCACAAATGGTCCATCACATCCCAGAACTACCACCAAGATTCTGCGCCTTGCAATCCATGGACCATGAGCCTTATGTCCATTTGAAACAAAAAATATGTTTTCTGATTCATTGTATACCCTTGGATAGGAAAGGGAAATCTCCAGGTAGTCCACAGCTACCCACTGTTGAAAACTCTATTGATTCCAAAAAACAAGGATAACAGAGGTTGAGAAATCTACCATGACTGTGACTCTGGAAGAGAATGGCATGGAACCAAACTAATCTAATGGACGCAAGCACTTGGACTTCTGGATACTTTGGTTCAGGCCCAATCCCAGCTCATGTATTATCTCTTTTATTTTAACCTTATGCAAAGGACCACTTGGCATTATCCAAACATGAATTTCTTCCTAACTTTCCTCAGGGCATCCTTGACCTCTTTGTTTCTCAGGCTGTAGATGAGGGGATTGACAAGAGGAGTCAGGACCGTGTAGATGATAGAGAGAACTTTCTGGAAGTCTCCCAGGAGGTCAGTGGTTGGGAACATGTAGACAATGAGCAGCGTTCCATAGTAAATGGTCACCACGATGAGGTGGGAGGAGCAGGTAGAGAAAGCCTTTTGCCGGCCCCTGGTGGAAGGGATCCTCAGGATGGTGGCGATGATGCAGATGTAGGATGTCACAGTGAGCAGGAACGGGACCAGTGAGAAAATCAAGATGAATATGAAAACCAGAGTTTCCATCATCTGAGAGTCATTGCAGGAGAGACGTATCAGAGGGACAAGATCACAGAGGAAATGGTCAATAGTATTGGGGCCACAGAAAGATAACAGGGATAAAGAAAATGTTGCTATGCCATTACCTAGGAAGCCCCCTATCCACGAGCCACCTGCCAGCCGCAGCCAGTTCCTGCCCCTCATGAGGGCTGTGTAATGCAGTGGATGACATATTGCGAGATACCGGTCATAAGACATCACCGATAAGAGAAAGCATTCAGTGCCGACCAGTGAACCAAAGAAATAATATTGGGTGAGGCACCCACTGAAGGAAATTGATTGGACCCCGGTCAGGAGCCCGGCCAGCATCTTGGGCAGGATGATGGAGCTGTAGCAGGTCTCTAGGCAGGACAAGTTGCCCAGGAAGAAGTACATGGGGGTGTGGAGGTTGTGATCCGCCACCACTAGTGCCAAAATGAGGAGGTTCCCAGCCACAGTTACAATGTAGGTCACTAGAAAGAGCAGGAAGAGAAAAAATTGGAGTTCTGGAAGAGTCCGGAATCCTAGTAGGATGAACTCTGTGATGGATGTTTCGTTTCCATGTGCTCGGTTTGCCATGGGGTAGGTCTATGGGAAAACAATGAACTCTCAGATGTAAATGACCATTCAACAAAGAAACGTTAACTTTTTTTCATCGTCTCCTCTTCTGGCTACCAGCACGACCTCTGAGCAGGTGGTGGTGTGCAGGGCAGAGGAAATGTTGTCTCTGGATCCCTGGAACAGATTCTGTAGCAGAGTGGACTGAACATTAAAGCAACACACCCATCTCTCTGGAAACGTGCATGGCACCTTGACAGATGGCACCTATAGAAATAGGGATTCAGATAAAACAGTAAAGAAACACAAACAGAGGAAACTGCACAACAAATTTATTGGTTCTAGCTCTTACCGATTAGAAGGCGTTCTTTGGACAAACCGTATCACTTTATTTCATAATAATGGTGAACTGGAGGACTTCTTACTCCAATCCCTATAAGCCTCATTTCACTAGGGGTATGTCTAGTCTTCACACCTTTTCCGACAGAGGCTTTGTCAACAGATACTGTCAACAAAGCCTCTGTCAAAAAAGAGCATCTAGACTACAGCCAGTCCTGTCGACAAAGCAAGCCGCTTTATCAAAAGAGTCTAGACACTCTCTTTCGAAAAGCACAGTTTGCATGCAATAGCACCTTTTTTCAACAGAGTACTATCGAAAAAAAGAGTTATTCCTTGTAGAATGAGGTTTACTGCTGTCGATAAAACTGCCACGTTCTGTCAACTTTCTGTTGACAGAATGCGGCAGTAGTGTAGACGCAGGTATAGTTTTGACGACAAATGTCCACTTTTGTCGACAAAACTGTAGTTTAGATACACCCTAGGAGTAAGGAAAGTCCAAGGAAGAGTGTTTTTCCTTCAACTCCCTGCTGTGTGTACTCAGCTACGCAATTTATGTAGCTGAAGTTGCGTAGCTGAATTTGAGTTTTCTCTTGCTGTGAAGAAGTGCCCCATGACTTCTCTGAGGGGGTCAACAAGCATGTGGACAAGGGGGATCCAGTGGATATAGTGTATGTAGATTTTCAGAAAACCTTTGAGAAGGTCCCTCACCAAAGGTCAACAAAGGAAACTGCCATGGGGTAAGAGGAAAGGTCCTTTCATGGATTGGTAACTGGTTAAAAGACAAGAAACAAAGGGTAGGAATAAATGGTCAGTTTTCAGAGTGGAGAGAAGCAACTAGAGGTGTCCCACAGGGGTCTGTCCTGGAACCCATCCTATTTAACCTATTTATAAATCATCTGGAGAAAGGGGTAAAGATTGAGATGGCTTTTTAGATTGGAAAAGAGCTGACTATGGGGGGATATGATTGAAGCCTATAAAATCATGACTGGGGTGGAGATAGTGGGTAAGGAACCTTCCCATAACACAAGAACTAGGGGTCATCAAATGAAATTAATAGGAAATGGGTTTAAAAGCAAGAAAAGGAAGCATTTCTTCATACAACGCACAGTCAACCTGGGCAACTCCTTGCCAGAGAGTTTTGTGAAGGCCACGGCTATCAGTGGAACCCAAAAAACCAAGAAACAGTCTAGAAGCAGTTTAGAGAATAACAAGACATAGAGATGGGATCCTGAGCTTTCATTGGTGCAATCCACTTCCTCAGATGACTGGAGTATTAGAAATCCACGTTCAAGAATAAATAAGGGAAGGGGGGAAGGAAAAAAGAGACAAAAAAGAAGGGGAGAAAAAAAGAGACAGCGAGTAGATGGTTCAAGTAGTTACAAGAGGCTGATAAGAAGAATTATCACCTCCATTGGTTGGTTGGTTAAGTCATTAGGATGTGGTAGGTAGTATGCGAGCCAGCCGATGAAAACAACAGAATCTCACTTGTCATCACCGACAGACCACAACTCAACCCCTCCAAGGCATTATCCACAATCTACAACCTGTCCTGGAACATGACCCCTCACTCTCACAGGCCTGGGGGGAAAGGCCAGTCCTCGCCTACAGACAACCCCCCGAACCTCAAAACAATTCTTTCCAGTACCCATGCAACACACCTCCATAATAATCATCCAGGAACCCAGCCCTGCAACCAGCCCCGGTTCCAACTCTGTCCATACATCTCCACCAGCGATTTCAGCACAGGATGATGAACAACATCAGCTACTACATCAGGGGCTCATTGAACTGCACATCCACTAATGGGATCTAGGCCATCAAATGCCAGCAATGCCCCTCTGCCATGGATATTGGTCAAACTGGACAGTCTCTACAGGAAAGAACTAATGGACACAATCAGATGTCCAAAAAGACAACACACAGAAACCTGTTGGAGAACACTTTAACCTGCCCAGGCAATCATTAATGGGTCTCCAAGTCACCATGTTCTTTCAGCCAATTGCACAAGCAAAATACACAGGGAAGGGTTGGAATTTAACTTCATATACAAATTTAATTCTTATGCAAATGGTATGAACACGGACATCGGCTGGCTCACTCACTATCTTACACTTCCTAATGACTTAACCAATCAACCAACCTACGGAGGTGCCAATTGTTCTTATCAGCCTCTTGTAACTACTTGAACAATCTATTCATTGTCTTTTTTCCTCTCCCCTCCCGCCCTTATTTATTCTTGGAGCTGGACTTCTAATACTCGAGTCCTCTGAAGAAGTGGGTTGCGCCCAGAATAGCTCATGATGCCATTTACATGTTTGGTTAGTCTTTAAGGTGCTACTAGACTATTTGTTGGTTTTTTAAAGTTTTTCCTGTTGCAGAATAGCCCATCTCCCCTCTGAAGCAGTGGAACCAAAACAAACTCAAGTAACTTCATGGATGTTGGGACCATCAACAGCTATTAGCCACGATGGGCAGGGAGGGTCCCTGGCCTCCGCTTGTCAGAGGCTTGGAAAAGGTGACAGGGGAGGGATCACTGGATGGTTACCTGGTGTGTTCCCTCCCTCTTGGACACCTGGCACTGGCCACTGTGGGCAGACAGGACACTGGGCTGGATGGACCTTTGGTCTGACCCAGTCTAGCTGTTCTGTTTTTTATCTTCATATTCAGTTAAAACATGAGTTCTGTCTCGCTCTCTTAGATTACAACGGTCACATCTGCCCATGATGAGTCACCATTACAAGTATTTAGAGCGATCATAGAATCATAGAATACTGGGACGGGAAGGGACCTTGAGAGGTCATCGAGTCCAGTCCCCAGAGATTGCGTACTGTCCCCACCTCATTCTCCTGGCCCCAGCAAGGTCACTGCCGGCGAGAAACGCACCTGGGACACTGCGAGGGGAAGCGAGGGGGCTGAAAGTGATGATCTCCTGAGGTCTCTTCCAACCCCATGATTCTATGACTCTGTGAAGGCTTCTCCAGCCGTTAGAAACTTACCTCGGACTTTGGAGATGTCGATTCATTTCCCTCCTTTGTCACCAACTCCCTATCTGATGTCCAGGCTGGATTAT
The DNA here is from genome assembly GCF_052426305.1 of Pelodiscus sinensis. Taxonomy (NCBI): domain Eukaryota; kingdom Metazoa; phylum Chordata; order Testudines; family Trionychidae; genus Pelodiscus; species Pelodiscus sinensis. Next base: position 14,897,767 of record NC_143081.1, on the reverse strand, counting down.
GCAGGTGTATAACACCTGTGCATGGCGAGGGGCAGTGTGGGCAGTCACGGCTGTCAGTCCTCATGAGGCATGGGTCTGTGGGCAGGCACCAAAATACCTCTAAAAATCCACTGTGTGTCAGGGCACCATCTGGGAAGGAGGGAAAATATCTCCCCGCGAGTGGGATGAAACCAACTTTCAGGGCTGTGAAGTCATCAGGTCCCGCGGTGATAGGGGGACAGTTTCGGAGCTAGGCTAGAAGTGCCTGTAAAGGTTTTTTTCTTTTCCCCCCGAATTCCGGCAGTTGCTGTGGGCTTGGAGTTTGAGAGAGATCCCTGCCAAATTCCCCTCAAATACCCCTGGTATTAATTGCTTGACAACATTACGTTGCTTCAAAAACCAAGGGAGAGGAGATAATTTTACCTCTCTGATGGATCTGTCATAAGATCTGTCTGGTGGATCTGTCTTCTCCTCATGAAGGATTCAGAGACCAGGATCTGGGTTAATCCGTCCAGCTTTTCTCCCTCACCACACTCACCTCCTTCAGTGTTCCCAGGACATGGAACATCATAAGGCAACACAGCGACTGTGTCTCTGTCCCCATGTCTGGTTAGATGCCCTCCGACACTGCCAAATAGGGAGAGTCTTTTCTGGATCATTATATCTCCTTCCACGGGAAGGGGCAGTCTCCAGAGTCACGTGTGCGTGGAGAACTTAATAAGCAAGGAAACGTTAGTGTCGGATTCATTCTTAGACAACACAGACAATGTCAAACTTCTAGTCTCCAGGGGAAAGTCAGGGCAAGAGATAAAGCATTTCATCCTACAAGAAATCTTTCTTGGCTGGGTGAATGCTACGGGGATGGTGAAGAAATAGCTTGCTCATTCTAGGAATACATTTTATGGATGAGATTTACAGGGCTGCCCAAGTGGTTTGGACACCAGGATCTCTTCCAGCTCTCTTAGACAACTTTGAAAGTGTCACCACAGTGAAAGTCGGGGGGAAGCACGTACAGCTTGAGTAGTTGCTTAGGGATCCAACCAGCTCAATGGAATTGGCTTAGTTTGGCATTATGGGGCAGGAGGCCCCAGAAATATTCCTGCTCAGGATACTTGGTGGTCAAGGACCAGCTCTACTACTTTTTCCAAACAAACTTCCTGTTGCCCTCCCTAGCAAGCACACACAAGTCCCCCTCCAATGACCCTGGGGGTCTGATACAGGAATGGGTAGGAGAGATTCTGTGGACTGTGGTACAGGGGGTCACACATGGGTAGAGGAGGGTCGCTGCTGAATCTTTGCCATTTAACAAACACATAGCAAACTGAATGTAAAGAAAATTTCAATCTTTGTTCATTGGATCTTTCCTGAGTTTGTCTTGTGTGGGAAGGGATGCTAAGAGAGGATGTCATACCCCAATTTATATAGTCTCAACTATGCTCCTGTAGCACCTTAGGGTACATCTACACTTGCAACCTGTTTTGAAATGGGGATGTAAATGTAGGTGACCTTAATTGCTGTTGAAGCTGGGATTTAAATATCCCGCGCTTCATTAGCATAATCGCGTCCAGGCACGATTTTGAAATCACGTTATGTCAAAATAAAACACCCTGTGTAGCAGCGTTATTTTGAGAGAAAGTCCTTCTCTCGAAAAAACTGGTAAATCTCATTGTATGAGGAATAAAAGTTATTTTGAGAGAAGAGATTTTTCTCAAAATAATGCTACTACACAGGGCATTTTATTTCAAAATAATGCGATTTCAAAATGGTGCATAGGATATATATCCCGGGTTCATTAGCAATTTTGGTCACCTACATTTGCATCCCTATTTCGAAATAGGGTGCAAGTGTACACGTAACCTTAGGGTATGTCTACACTACAGCACTATTTCTAATTAACTTAATTCAAAATAGTTAATTCGAATTAAGCTAATCTAGACACAAAAACTACTTCAAAATAGCATTTTGCAGTTTCAAAATAGCACGTCCATACTGAGTAGACCCTGAACCGAAGTTAAGACTGGCAGGAACCAGCGCCGGCAGGGCATCAGGTTAAGACTTAGGGTATGTCTACACTGCCACCCTAGTTCGAACTAGGGTGGCTAATGTAGGCATTCGAAGTTGCAAATGAAGCCCGGGATTTAAATATCCCGGGCTTTGTTTGCATCTTGCCGGGCGCCGCCATTTTTAAATCCCCGTTAGTGCGGACTCCGTGCCTGCGGCTACACGCGGAACGGAGTAGGTAGTTCGAATTAGGCTCTCTAATTCGAACTACCTACTCCGTTCCGCGTGTAGCCGCGGGCACGGAGTCCGCACTAATTTGAACTACCTACTCCGTGCCGTGTGTAGCCGCGGTCACAGAGTCCGCACTAATGGGGATTTAAAAATGGCGGCGCCCGTCAAGATGCAAACGAAGCCTGGGATATTTAAATCCCGGGCTTCATTTATAACTTCGAATGCCTACATTAGCCACCCTAGTTCGAACTAGGGTGGCAGTGTAGACATACCCTGCTGCCTGAGGCTAACTGAGCATAAAGGGACCCTATGCATGCCGGTGCATCTCGTGGAGTTGTCACCATCAGTCCGGCTACACTTGCTGCAGGGTGCCATCGGGGGGGGTCCATAAGGGGGCTGTCAGGATCCAGGAGGCCCTGAGGGAGAGCGTCCACCCCGAGGAGCCCACAGAGCTTCCCCAGTGCTCCCCACCAGTGGCTCATGCCCCATTCCTCCCTCATGTCCTTCCACTTAGCCCTCCCTAGCCCCCCTTCCTGATGTCAAATTAAAGACATGTGTGTTCAAAAATAGAAACTGGATTTATTGAACAGAACTGGGGGGGGGGGGGGAGAACCTCTGAGGAGACTGAGAAAAGGAGGTGGGAGAGGGGAAGAGAGAGGTGGAAGGGAGAGGGGGAAGGGAGAGGGGAGGGGGAAACCTGGGAGGAGGGAGCTGGAAGGGAGAAGCAAGGGGAAGAAGAGGGAGGGGAAGCTCAGGACTCAGGGTTGGGGGGTCTCAGCAGACCAACTTGACTTTCATGCAAACCTGCTCCTGGGTTCACATGTGGCCTTTGGTGGCCAGGTTGGCAGCTATCCTGCCATAGACGGCCACATTCCTCCATCTAGTGTGGAGATCATGGACGTTGGGGGCATCCCCCCCAAACCTGAATAAGGTCCATGATCTCCACCCTGGACCAGGAAGGCGCCCGCCTTCTCCAGCCCCTGGCAGGCTCCTGGCAACTGGCAGACTGCTCCTGGGGAGTGGTGGAGGGCTGGCTGCCAGTGTCTTGTTGGCTCATGTTTTAGGACCACTATGTCAGGGGGCCCAGTGGCCACTGCTGGCTCTGGGCTGGCAGGCTTGGAGCTGGCACAGGCCCTGTGGCCAGGGTCTACCCCTTTAATGTCTCCGGGGCTGGGGGAGAGGAGAGTAAGTTTTCCTGGTTGTGCCCACCAGGGCTCCCTGGGAAGGGCTGGAGGCCCCCTATTCTGAATTAAGTGTCTACACAGCACTTAATTGAAAATAGCTATTTTGAATTTGGCGTTACTCCTCGTAGAATAAGGTTTACCAAATTCGAAATAAGGCTCCACTATTTCGAATGTATTTCGAAATAGCGGGTTGCCTGTGTAGACACTATTAAAGTGAATTCGAAATAACCCTCAGAGACTAACCCAAAAATATATAGAGATAATATCATGAGCAAGACGCACAGAGGTTGAATTATAAAGCAGAAAAAGGGGGGAAGAGACAGCGAGGGAATGAAAAAAAAAACCCTGTCAACTAAAGTGCCCGTGCTAAATGAGGCTAAAGGAGTGGGCTGTGAGTGCCCCCTACCCAGCTGTTGATGTGATTTGGGTGTTGACTATGACCACCCATCCCCTTCGTGTCTTTGTGGAGCCATGAGGGATAGTGTCAGAGTTGCATGGGAAGTCCAGTTCCACCGACTCTCTCTCTGGTTGGTTCTTGATATTACTTTGTAGGAGAAGAGCCACTTTGAGATCCACCAGTGAGCGCCCAGGCAAGATGAAATGTTCCCAACAGGTGTCTGGGTGTTGCCATTTCGAATGTCTGATTTGGGTTCATTGATCCTTTCTCAGAGAGACTCTCCAGTATGGCCAATATCCATGGCAGAGGGGCATGGCTGGCGCATATATGTGTAATATACCATGAAGTGCTATAGCTTTAACATAGACATGGAGTGGATGGGCCATTACATTCAATGTCCATGGCTGAGGGGCATGGGTGGCACTGGATGGCGCATACGTCTGATCTCTGCCATCGAGTGTCATGGACTGAACATAGACAAGAACTGGATGGGCCATTACATTCAACCCCCAAATGACACCAAAAACTGAGTATTGGGCACTTAGAGCCCACGCTATTAACTGCACTTAGCAAGGGCGCTTTAATTGTTGGCGGGGTTTCGGTTATAGGACCATTGTTGTGTGGATGCTTCACTGCTGCTATTTTGAAATAGCTCCTCCCCGGGGCCATTCTAAGGAATTCCTCCCCAGAACTTCCGGGGGCTGTAAGTCGGGGTAGCGCATCCACATTAGGGGAGCCTGCCACCAAATGATTTTGAGGCTTCCCTATAGTGGCTGCTCTATTTCAAAATAAGCTATTTTGGAGTATATCTTCCGGTATAGCTTATTCCAAAATAAGCGTGCCACGTAGACGCACCCTTTCTTATGGAAATCCTTCTTGCAGAACGACCTCTAGTGCCCACTCAGCGTACCAATATCGATGTAGCTAGAGAATCCTCAAGCTTCCAGGAGCAGAGATGTAACGATTGATTTGCCTCCACGGCGGGTCTGTCAGCCACTGGAGTCTCTGAACGACCCATGCTCGTGGCATTTCTGAGCTCAAGATGGAGGTTATAAACTCCAACTTCTCTCCCCACCACCTTCACTTTCCTGCACGTTCCCCTCAAATAGAACATCCTATCCCAGAACTGCTACTGAGACCCTGCAGCCTTGTTGGCCATGCACCATGTGTGAAATGAGCCTTGTGTCCTGTGTGAAATGGGAAACATGTTTTCTGATTTATTGTATATCCCTCGATAGGAAGGGGCATTCTCTCGGCAGTCCACTGCTACCCACGGTGGAAAACACTATTGGGTCTAAAAAAAAAAAAAGGTAACAGAGGTTCAGAGGTCTCCCATGTCTGTGGCTCTGTCAGAGCATGACATGGAACCAAATTAATCTAATGGCCCTTAGACTTCAGTTCACTTTGGTTTAGGCCCTACGCCAGCCCATGTTGTGTCTAGTGCAAAGGACCACTTGGCATCATGCAAACATGAATTTCTTCCAAATTTTCCTCAGGGCTTCCTTCACCTCTTTGTTTCTCAGGCTGTAGATGAGGGGATTGACCAAAGGAGTCAGGACTGTGTAGGCAACAGAGAGAACTTTCTTGAAGTCCCTGAAAAAGTCAGTGGTTGGGAACATGTACACAATGAGCAGTGTTCCGTAGTAAATGGTCACCACAATGAGGTGGGAGGAGCAGGTGGAAAAGGCCTTTTGCCGCCCGCTGGTGGACGGGATCCTCAGGATGGTGGCGATGATGCAGATGTAGGACGTCAAGGTGAGCAGGAATGGGGCCACTGAGAAAATCAAGCTCAGCAGGAAAATCAACGTTTCCATCAGCTGAGGGTCATCACAGGAGAGACGTATCAGAGGGACAAGATCGCAGAGGAAATGGTCAATAGCGTTGGGGCCACAGAAAGTTAACTGGGATACCGACAACGTTGTTATGCCATTACCTAGGAATCCCCCTAGCCATGAGCCACCTGCCAGCCACAGCCAGGTCCTGCCCCTCATGTGGGTTGTGTAATGCAGTGGGTGGCATATTGCCAGATACCGGTCATAAGACATCACCGATAAGAGAAAGCATTCTGTGCCGACCAGAAAACCGAAGAAATACAATTGTGTGAGGCACCCACTGAAGGAAATGGTCCGGTCCCCTGTCAGGAGCCCGGCCAGCATCTTGGGCAGAATGGTGGAGCTGTAGCAGGTCTCCAGGCAGGACAAGTTGCCCAGGAAGAAATACATGGGGGTGTGTAGGCGCCGATCAGCCACCACCAGTGAAATGATGAGGAGGTTCCCAGCCATGGTCACAATGTAGATCACCAGAAAGAGCAGGAAGAGAAAAAATTGCAGTTCCGGAAGAGTCTGGAATCCCAGGAGAATGAACTCTGTGATGGACGTTTCGTTTCCATGTTCTGGGTGCCCCATGGAGTGAATCTATGGGAAAATTGTGACCTCTCAAACATAAATGAACATTCACCCAAGAAACATAACATTGTTTTCATTGTTTCTCTCCTCTGGTTACCGGCACAACAGCTCAGTGGGTTGTGGAGCATAGGGCAGGGGAAACACTCTCTCTGGATCCCTTGGACAGAGTCCATAATCAAACGGACTGGAGGTTAAATCAACACACCCATCTCTCTGCAAACCTGCATGGCATCTCGACAGATGGCACCTACAGTAACAGGGACCCAGCTACGACAATAAAGAGACACAGACAGAGGAAGCTGCATAACAAATTTGGTGGTACTAACTCTTTCCACTTCGATGTAAATGCTATACAACTATTTAGTTTGCTAAAGAAAATTTTGCAGAATTGAATATGTCCCCATGCAATAGTTCGATCTTGATCATCAGAATTGTTCATCTCTGCATTTTACTCTTAACTCTCTTTAAATGGTGGACATCCGTCTAATTTATTCGGAAATTGAAGGGTATAGTGTCGAAAGTGCAGTCCTTGCAAGTAGCGAGAAAACATTTTAAAAACACCATAAGTGAGACTCAAATGTAAGAGGAACTCCTGCTGCATTACTCTATTAGGGTATGTCTACACTACAGTTCTATTTCGAATTAACTTTGTAGTGTAGAGATACCCTTAGGGTACGTCTAGACTACATGGTTCTGTCGACGGAGCCATGTAGATTTGTTTGTTCGGCAAAGGGAAATGAAGCTGTGATTTAAATAATCATGGCTTTATTTAAATTTAAATGGCTGCCCTGCTCTGCCGATCAACTGTTTGTCGGCAGATCGGGGCAGTCTGGATGCTCCCTTGTCGACATGAAAACCGTTTATCGACCTCCCCATAAGAACATAAGAATGGCCGTACTGGGTCAGACCAAAGGCCAGCACCAGGTGCCCCAGAGAGGGTGGACCGAAGACACAATCATCCTACAAGGCATAAGGGGGAGGTCAATAAAGGGCTTTCAGGTCGGTGCGGAGTGTCCAGACTAGCGTGCTGAGCCGACAAACAGCTGATCAGCACGGCAGCCATTTAAATTTAAATGAAGTCGCGATTATTTAAATCGTGGCTTCATTTCTCTCTGCCAATCAGCCTAATCTACATGGCTCCATCGATGGAGCCATGTTGTTTAGACACACCCATAGAGTTCTTTGAGAGGGTCAACAAACATGTGGACAAGGGAATCTAGTGGATATAGTACATTTAGATTTCCAGAAAGCCTTTGAGAAGCTCACCAAAGGCTCTTAAGGATAGTAAGTTGTCGTAGGATAAGAGAGAAGGTCCTTTTGTAGATTGAAAATGGTTAAAAGACAGGAAACAAAGGGTAGGAATAAATGGTCAGTTTTCAGAATACAGAGAGGTAACTAGTGGGGTGTCTTAGGAGTCTGTACAGGGACCAAGCCTACTTAATTTATTCACAACTGATCTGGAGAAAGGGTTAACAGTGAGGTGGCAAAACTTGCAGGTGATACCAAATTGCTCAAGATTGTTAAGTACCAGGCAGACCATAACGAGCCACAAAAAGATCTAAAAAAACCTGGGTGAGTGGGCAATAAAATATCAAATGATGTTTAATGTAGATAAATGCAAAGTAATACACATTGGAAAAAATAATCCCAACTATACATACAATATGATGGGGACTAAGTTAGCTACAACAACTCAAGAGAGAGATCTTGGAGTCATTGGGAAGAGTTGTCTGAAAACAGCACCTCCATGTGCCGCGGCTGTCAAAAAAGGAAACCGAATGTTGGGAATCATTAACAAAGGGATAAATAATAATACAGAAAATATCATATTGCCTCTGTATAAATCCACGTTAAACTCACATCTTTATTGCTGTATACAGACAGGGTTACCCCATCTCCAAAAAAGATATTTTGAGATTGGAAAAGTTTCAGAAAAATATTTAAAAAAATTATTCGTGATATGGAATAGTTCGTGTCAGGACAGATGAATAACACTGAGGCTTTTCAGCTTGGACAATAGGAGACTAAGGAAGGATATGACTGAGATGTAAAAAATCATGACAGGTGTGGAAAAAGTAGATGAGGAAAAGTTATTTACTTGTTCCCGTAACATAAGAACTAGAGGTCACCAAATGAAATGAATAGGCAGCAGGTTTAAAAGAAACCAAAGGAAGTTTTTCTTCACACAACACAGAGTCCGTCTGTGGAACTCCTTGCTGGAGGATATTTTGAAGACCTGAACTTTAACAGAGTTCAAGAAAGAGCTAGATAAATTCATGGAGGTTAGGTCCATTAGCCAGGATGAGTAGAAATCATGTCGGTCAGAACCTAGGGTACCTGGAATTGCCTAATGTAGGCAGACAGGACTCTGGGATGGATGGACCTTTGGTCTGACCCAGTCTGGCCATTCTTATGTTCTTAGGTTCTTTTTCCTTTCTAATTGGTTAAAATATGAATTCTGCCTCTCTCTCTGTTTTACTCAACATATCTGCCAGTCATGTCTCCCTCGCCATGACTAGTATTTAGAGAGAGAAGATGGTTGAGGTAATAGCTATTGCTGCACAATTTTCTAATCACAGAATCACAGAACACTAGAACTGAAAGGGACCTCAAGAGTCATCGAGTCCCATCTCCTGCCCTCATGGCAGGACTAAGCACTGTCTAGATCATCCCTGACAGGTGTGTGTCCAACCTGCTCTTAAATATCTCCAGAGATGACGATTCCACAACCTCCGTGAACAATTTATTGCAGTGTTTAGCCACCCTGACTATTAGGAAGTTTTTTCTCATCTCCAGCCTAAACCTCCCTGTCTGTAGTTTAAGCCCATTGCTCCTTGTCTTATTCTCAGAGGCCAAGAAAAACAATTTTTCTTCCTCCTACTTGTAACATCCTTTTAGATACCTGAAAGCTGCTCTCATGTCCCTTCTCAGTCTTCTCTTTTCCAAACAAAACAAGACCAATTCTTTCAGTCCTCCCTCATAGCTCATGTTCTCTAGACCTTTAATAATTTCTGTTGCTCTTCTTTGGATCTTCTCCAATTTCTCCACATCTTTCTTGAAATGTTTTGCCCAGAACTTGACACAACACTCCAACAGTTTGCAAGTATTTCAAAGGGCATCACAAGGAGGAGGCTGAACACTGGCATAAATTGCCCAGGGAAGTTGTGGAATCTCCATCACTGGAGATATTTAAGAGCAGGTTGGACAGACACTGGGTCAGGAATGGTCTAGACAGTGCTGGGTCCTGCCATGAGGGCAGGGGACTGGACTCCATGAGCTCTTGAGGTCCCTTCCTGTTCTAGCGTTTTATGATTCTATGACACCTGCTAAGGGCAGTCTGGGCTGACATGGATATCCGACCTCAACAGGTGTGACTCTGTGGTTAGGTGCCAAAATTACCTCTTGAAATCTGTCCCTCTGTGTCATCCCTCCATCTGCAAAGCAGGGAAATCAACACCTCCGAGTAAGTGGGACGATACTGACTTTTGGGGCTGTGAAGTCATCAGGTCGCACAGTGATGGAGTGGCAGATTCGGAGCTAGGCTAGAAGTGACCAGAGAGGTCTTTTCCTTTCCCCCCTACTCTAGCAGTTTGCATTGGGCTGGGAGTCTGAGAGAAATCCCTGCCATATTCTCCCTGGATTCCCGTCTTATTAATTTCTTGACAAACTTAAGTTGCTTCAAAAGCCATGAGCTGCCCGGAACAAGGGAAGGGAAAGTCGATTTACCTCTATGATGGTCTGTCACAGGCTGTCTTCTCCTTACTCACGTTTTCAGAGAGCCGGAACCGGGTTGATCAGTCTGAGTTCTCACCCCACCGCATTCACCTACCATGATAGGTTCCCAGCACACAGAGTGTCCTAAGGAAGAACAGCCACCGCGTCTCCATCCTCATGTGTGGTTAGATGCCCTCAGACACAGCCAAGTGGGGAAAAGTCTTTTCTCGATCGTTATATAACCTTCCAAGGGAAGGGGCAGTCCTTGAGTCACGCTTGTGTGGAGAACCTAACGAGCAAGGAAACATTAGTGTCTGATTCATTCTTAGACAACACTGGTAGTGTCAAACTTCTAGTCTCCAAGGGAAAGTCCGGGCAGAAGAGGCCTGGGGAGAAAAAGCATTTCATCCTTCAGCAAATCTCTCTTGTCTGGGTGAATGCTACTGGGATTGTGCAGAAATAACTCTCTCCTCCTAGGAATACATGTTATGGCTGAGATTACCAGGGCTGCCCAAGTGATTTAGACACCAGGATCTCTTCCAACTCCCTTAGCCAATTTTGAAAGCGTCACAGTAAAAGTTGGGGTTAAGCACGTACAGCGTAAGCAGTTACTTAGGGTTCTGAACCCTGAAATTAGGTTTTTTTAGCTTTATAGGGAGGGACTCCCCAAAAATATTCCTGCTTAAGATTCTTGGGGGGCTCGGGCCACCTCTGCTACTTTATTTAAAACAAGCTTCTTGTTGCCCTCTCTAGCAAGCACACACGAGTCCTCCTCCGATGACCCTGGCGATTCAGCTCAGGTAACGTTTTCGTGATTTAGGGGTGCCAACCTCATTTTCAAAAGTGTCCTCGTCACTAAGGCTTGGCAGCCTGTGTCTGGCGACAAGTCTGAAGGACGTCAGTTCTGACGCCATTTTGATGTGTAAGGGCAGGGCTGTGGCAGGACCAGAATTTCCCGGCGGGTACCAACTCTGGGGCATCCTGTGGAGGGAGCTGGCTGTTTGCAGGGAGTTGCTAAGGGTATTGCCTAGTGCATGGCAAGGGGCTGCCCAGCAGGGTATGAAGCCAGGACTGCCCAGTGGGATCAGCAGGGCAGCAGGGCAGGTAGCTGGGTTGGAGGCTGGCCGGTCAGGCCACGACTGGAGGGGCTGGTGGCAGGGGGCCCAGAAAAATCCCTCCACCAGTACTTGTCAGGTCCGGAGGGTGCCAGACCAGGGAGGTCCAAGGCTTATTAGCATGTTTGTTACCCAACTCAAGAACACAGACCCCTCTCTGTGGAGGAGGGTGTTACACATGGGCCAACTGGGGGTTCCATGGGCATCCAGAGACAGTCTTATTCCATGGCAGGAGGCTGGAGCTGTAGGAGGTCTTCAAGAAGGGCAAATTCCCCAGGAAGAAACACATGGGGGTGTGATGGGGCTGGTCAGCCACCACCAGCACCACGATGAGGATATTCCTGGTCACGCTTCTCTAGGGCACTCTGGACTCATCTTCAGCTTCTCATCCACTGAAATCCCCAGGGTCCTTTTCTGCCAAACTCCTGCTTAGCCAGCTGGTCCCCAGCCTGTACCAATGCTTGGGATTCTTCCCTCCCAAGGGCAGGACTCTGCACTTGTCCTCGTTGAACCTCATCAGATTTCTTTTGGCCCAAACCTCCAATCTCTCCACTTCACTCTGGACCCTCTCTCTGCCCTCCAGCGTCTCTACCTCTCCCCCCAGCTTAGTGTCATCCGTGAACTTGTGAAGGGTGCAACCCATCCCCTCAGCCAGGTCATTCATAAAGATGTTGAACAAAACTCTGTGGTGCCAAATGCGGCAGAGCTGGCTCAGACACTGAGCACTCACCAAGGCTTGGCCAGAAACGGGGCAGCCGAGGAGATGGGTGGGATTTCAGCACGGTGGGAAGTATCTTCCGAGGGACCTAGTGCAATCATCTATCTCCCATTACAAGGGGAATTGGGTGCCTAACTCGCTGAGGCATCTCTGAGAATCACAGCCTGGAGACTCACCGGGCGTCCATCATGGTAGCCTCCATCTCAGCATTTCCACTGGAAAGAGATCCCCCGGCAAGCAACTGGGCAGAGGGGGACCTCCAGGGACCCCTTTGACAGTCACCGCTCCTGCAGATCCAGCTGCAGCCGGTCACGCTGCTATCTTGCTGGTCCATGGCTTGGCTCCCCGCAGCGCTAATGCAGGACGGGCCGCACGTGGCAGTTGATAAGACATGAGGAAAGATTCATTTGTGCAGGGTGAGCCCACTGGAGAGCAGAGGAATGGGAATGGGGCAGGCCAGCTCTGAAGGCAGCAGAGGAGTGAGGAGACCTGGTAGGGGGAGATGGTCCTGACACCTGGGTAGTGTGGGCAACCATCCAGGGTAGGGCAGTCCAGGGGACATTTTGGTGAAGCCAGCCCAAGATGCCCTTAACCCTCAAGTTCGGAGCCTACGGCCATGGAGACATAGGGTGAGGGGGGCCTGGCTCAGAAGTTCCTGAATCCACCAGGTTCCACCTGCTAGTCCTGATGGAGCTGGGGAGAAACAGGACTTCCACTTCCTCTGCACAACGTGCTCTGGAGTACATAAGAGACCCACGTATAAGAAACTGCCCCCACCCCCAGTTGCAGGATGCTCACCACTGCTGGCTAGGAAAGAAGATCTGAAGGCAGCAGAGCAGAAAGGAGGGTGAAAAAGTCCTGCCACGCCACCCTTCCATCTACAGTGCTGCCGGTGGTGCAGCTGTTTTGAGGGCTGAGTGGCTGCAAAGAAGCACTGCTGGATGGTAGCCCAGCTCGGAGGCAGCAGCGCAGAGCTAAGGGTTCAGTGGCCTGGTTTTGTGAGGCCTAATATTGTCACGCTTCCCTCTGCACTGCTGCTGGCAGTGCCCCGGCCTCCAGAGCTGGGCTCTTAGCCAGCAGCTGCTTCAGTCTAGCTGCCCAGCTCTGACAGCAGCAACACAGCCAGCAGCGGTGCAGAAGTAAGGGTGCAACCTTCAACCTCCCTTTTCTAACTCTTTCCCACATTTGGGGCTGGACTCCCATGGTCACAACACTGTGAATTTGCAGCTTTAAATACCGGAATCCATGGCCTTTTGGATTGTTAGAATCCTATGGCTGCGAAATGTATCAAAACGGACCAGGAATTTGGTAGAGACCTAACCATTAGACTTGAGAAAAAGTGCAATTACACTAGTGATGTTGTGTGAATTGCACTAGGGCCTTGTTAGCTACAAAGCTGGGGAGATATAATTGACAGAGTGGGAGAGAGGCTGACATGTAACTGTCTAAGAAAGCATGAAGATGGGAGGTGAGTCCGAGGGAGCATTTACACTGTGTAAATCAAAGGGAAGCCCGTTTTCTAAGGGCAGATCAAATGCACCTTCAGGCAACTAAAAGACAGAGAATCCAAAGAGAAAACCTAGGTTCTGCTAGAAGAGGAGAACCAAGAACCTCAGCAGAAGAGACGTAGTCCAGGAAGTTGAATCATAGAACCATAGGACTGGAAGGGACCTAGAGAGGTCATCGAGTCCAGCCCCCCGCCCTCATGGCAGGACCAAGCTCCGTCTACACCATCCCTGACAGATGTCTATCTAACCTGTTCTTAAATATCTCCAGAGAGGGAGATTCCACCACCTCCCTTGGCAATTTATTCCAATATTTGACCACCCTGACAGTTAGGAATTTTTTCCTAATGTCCAATCTAAACCTCCCCTGCTGCACTTTAAGCCCATTACTCCTTGTCCTGTCCTCAGAAACCAAGAGGAACAAATTTTCGCCTTCCTCCTTGTGACACCCTTTTAGATATTTGAAAACCGCTCTCATGTCCCCCCTTAATCTTCTTTTTTCCAAACTAAACAAGCCCAGTTCATGAAGCCTGGCTTCATAGGTCATGTTCTCTAAACCTTTAATCATTCTTGTCGCTCTTCTCTGTACCCTTTCCAATTTCTCCACATCTTTCTTGAAATGTGGCGCCCAGAACTGGACACAGTACTCCAGCTGAGGCCTAACTAGTGCAGAGTAGAGCGGCAGAATGACTTCACGAGTTTTGCTTACAACACACCTGTTGATACAACCTAGAATCATATTTGCTTTTTTTGCAACAGCATCACACTGCTGACTCATATTCAACTTGTGGTCCACTATGACCCCTAGATCCCTTTCCGCCATGCTCCTTCCTAGACAGTCGCTTCCCATCTTGTATGTATGGAGCCTAAGCGGAGTCTGTGCTTTGGTTACAAGTGAGCACTATTTCCTGGTGGCCAACACCAAACAGAGGCTGTGGTAGCCAGGTGATGCTGGTGTGGTATTTTGACAGAGTTTGTGCTTTGTTAATAATAATAACTGTTTGTTCTGTGTTAATAATAATGTTCACACGCATACAGAATGGAAGGTGACAGTCTAGGAAGAACTCCTGCAGAAAGAGATCTAGGGGTCAGAATGGATCGCAAGCTAAATATGAGTCAACAGTGCAAAGTTGTTGCAAAGGTAAACCTCATTCTGGCTCTGGACATGAATTGTAATAGGAGATAAGGAGACATTCAAACCCTTGATGGTTTTGAAAATCTCTATCTTCACCCCTCTTCATTGTCTATTTATTGCTTATTCCTGGATGGTTCAGTGGAGATTTGGATTCTCTTTCAACCTGTCTGAAACAGATACAACAAAACTGTTTTTAAAATTATTTATTTTAATTAAGACCTTGTGATCTTCAAACCCCCTCTCATCCCTGTAATTTCACACTTATACTTCACCCTTCTTGCATCCTTTTTAATGTTCCTTTCTATCATTGTAACTCAGACTTGATTTGCAAAAAAAGCAAACATGACTCTGGGCGGCATTAACAGGTGTGTTGTGAGCAAGACACGAGAAGTCATTCTTCCGCTCTACTCTGCACTGATTAGCCCTCAGTTGAAGTATTGGAGTATTGCATTCAGTTCTGGGCACCACACTGCAAGAAAGTTGTGGAGAAACCGGAGAAGGTCCAGAGAAGAGCAGCAAAAAGGTCTAGAAAACATGACCCATGAGGGAATGCTGAAAGAATTGGGCTTGTTTAGTTTGGAAAAGAAAAGGCTGAGAGGGGACATGAGAGCTGTTTTCAAGTATCTAAAAGGGTGTCACAAGAAGGAGGGAGAAAAATTGTTCTCCTTGGCCTCTGAGGACAAGACAAGAAGCAATGGGCTTAAACTGCAGCAAGGGAGGTTTAGGTTGGACTTCCTATCGGTCAGGGTGGTGAAAAACTGGAATAAATTACTTAGGGAGGTTGTGGAATCTCCTTCACTGGAGAGATTTAAGAGCAAGATCTTCTTGCCCCTCTCCTAGCTGTTCTTGCTGCTGTATCGTTATCCCATGGTCATCATGTCGTGCAGACAGCCCCTCTCTGGTTAGATTTGTCCCTCAACTCGGTTCTGTCCCTTCCTCAAACCCACCCTCCAACGAGCTGTATTTTATCATGGTGATGAATTGAACATCCGGACACAGGTCCCTCTAGAGATCACTTTAGCAACGGGGCAACTATGGGTGATTTGACCCAACTTGGCAATTTTTGGCATAAACTGATACATTGCGAGGGGGTGAAAATTAGTCCATTTCTGATGGAACCCTTGCGAATGGTTAGAGACATCTACGTTAATTCCCACGGACGCTGTGTAAGGGCACTCGACTGCACTGAAAAATCTCGGTCCATGATTGACCTTCATGCAGTTCATTTATTCTGACTCCTAAAACAGGGCACAATTCTGGCCATGAAGTGCCCTTCTGGTGCTCCGTCATGACAGCTGAGGGGATGTGATAGTAGAGGAAGACATGGTCTGGCCTGTCCTTCCACTGTTTGGCTGCCAGAGAAATGCACTGTTGTGGTATCTATCGCTTTGCTATGTCTAGGAGTAGTTTACATGGGTGGGGGATAGTTTTTCTTCGTGCAGCCACTCAGCAGAGATTCTAATGCCGCCCAGCTAATTAGCAGAGGACCCACTGCTAGGTTTTTCGTTTCTATGGGTGGTGCACATTCGCACATGCCTCAGTGCACATGAAGTTATTCTGCCCTTGGATGGAGAAGATTAATGGGACTATTGACAGAACCCCCCTGAGACAATACAACCAGCCTTCACACTTCAGACTGAGAGCAGGATAGGGGGACATGGGGAAGTTGGCGGATGTGCTGTAAAATGACTTTAGCAAACCTCTTGATATGATCTCCATCAATGTTGTTGCCAGCAAGAGAAGAAAGTATGGATTGTGTAAATAGCCTGTAAGGTGTAGAGAAATCTGGCTAGATTGTCAGGCCCAACAGATAATGATCAACGGCTCGATGTCAGGTTGACAGTCGATTTCAAGCGGAGTGCCCCAAGGATCAATCCTATGGCCAGTTTTCTTCAACATCTTTATGCGTGACCTGGCTGAGGGGATGGGTCGCACCCTCAGTAAGTTTGCAGATGACACTAAGCTAGGGGGAGAGGTAGATACGCTGGAGGGCAGGAAGAGGGCCCAGAGTGACCTGGACAGATAATAGGATTTGGCCAAAAGAAATCTGAGGAGGTTCAGCACGGACAAGTGCAGAGTCCTGCCCTTGGGACGGAAGAATCACAAACACTGATACAGGCTGGGGACCGACTGGCTAAACAGCAATTTGGCAGAAAAGGCCCTGGGGATTGCAGTGGATGAGAAGCTGCAGATGAGTCAACAGGGCGCCCTTGTAGCCAAGAAGGCTAATGGCATATTAGGTTGTATTAAGAGGAACATTACCAGCAGATCCAGAGAAATGATTATTCCTCTTTATTCGACTCTGATGTAGCCACATCTGGAGTATTGTGTCCAGTTCTGGGCCTCCTCACTACAGGAAGGACGTGGACACCTTGGAGATGGTCCATTGAAGGGCAACCAAAATGATTCTGGGGCTGGAGCACATGGCCTATGAAGAGAGGCTGAGGGATTTGGGCTTATTTAGTCTTCTGAAGAGACAAGTGAGGAGGGATTTGAGAGCAGCCTTCAGCTTCTGGAAGGGGGTTTCAGAGAAGATGTAGAGAGGCTGTTCTCAGTGAGGGCATATGGCAGAACGAGGAGCAATGGGTTCAAGTTGCAGCGGGGGAGGTCTAGGTTGGATATTAGGAAAAATTATTTCCCTAGGTGGGTGGGGAAGCGCTGGGATGGGTGCCCTAGGGATGGGGTGGAATCTCCATCCTTAGAGGTGGAGTCTCCATCCCAGCATGACCAACCCCTGGCTGGGGTGATTGTGTTGGGGTTGGTCCTGACCTGGGTAGGGGGCTTTACTTGATGACTCTGGAGGTCTCTTCCAGCCATGAGGGCAGGGGACTGGACTCGATGACTCTCAAGAGTTTCAGGGGGATAATTTTCTCTCTCCTCCTTGTAACACTCTATGATTCAATGTGCCTTGTAAGATGCCTGACCACCATATGTGGGCACTTGCATTTCTGAGAGATGTCTGCTTCTCCCAGAGGAGGAGAAAACCCCCCGTCCTTTTCTGCCAAATTTTTGCCTAGCCAGTCGGTCCCCAGCCTGTCGGGACCAATGCTTGGGATTCTTCCCTCCCAAGGGCAGGACTCTGCCCTTGTCCTTGTTGAACCTCATCAGATTTATTTTGGCCCAATTCTCCAATGTGGCTAAGAAGCTGCAAACACTCCTCCCATTGGGTGAGTGGTTCCCTCAATACCATGGAAAGAAACATGTGACATAGACGCAGCTCAGCCTGTTAGATACAGCCTCCGTAACTGCATACTGATCCACCTCTGTCTTTTTGTCCACATTAGCACTGACACTTTCAATGGGGGGTTTACAACAAGGAAACTTATCATGTCCATCGCCCAGACAGCTTGGAAAACCTCCTGTTCAGTGTGTCTCTAGGGGTCTCTGCATGGCTTGGCAAAGGTTCCATTTACCGAGGGCTTTGCAAAGGGCTCCCCTGACCTCTCTGTTTCTTAGGCTGTAGATCAGGGGATTCACCAGAGGCGTGAGGACAGTGTAGCACAGGGAGAGCACTTTGTTCATGGCTCTCAGTGCATTGTCTTTTGGGAGCATGTAGGCCATCATTATCGTTCCATAGAAAATGCTCACCACGATGAGGTGGGAGGAGCAGGTGGAAAAAGCTTTTTGCCTCCCGGTGGCGGATGGGATCCTGAGGATGGTGGCGAGGATACATGCGTAGGACATCAGGGTCAGCAGGAACGGAGGCAGGGTGAACACACAGGCCAGGATGACATGGAGCAGTCCCGTCAGGGGGATGCCTCCACAGGCGAGTTTCATTACGGGGGTGGGATCGCAGTAGAAATGGTCAATTTCATCAGGGCCGCAGAAGACTGACTGCGAGACGAATGAAACAAACATGGTGGAAGCCAAAAACCCATTGAACCAGGACCCAGCAGCCAGCTGGAGGCAAAGCCTGATGGTCATAAGAGTTGAGTAGTGCAGAGGCTGACAAATGGCCAAATACCGATCGTAAGACATGGCCGCGAGCAGACAGCATTCTGTGGCTGCCAGCGAACCACAGAAAAATAGCTGTGTGAGGCAGCCACGGACGGACACAGCCCGGTCCCCCGTCAGAAGACTGGCCAGAAGCCGGGGCAGGACAGTGGAGGTGTAGCAGGTCTCCAGGCAGGACAAGTTCCCCAGGAAGAAGTACACGGGGGTGTGGAGGTGCTGATCAGCCAACACCAGCGCCACGATGACAGTGTTCCCAGCCATGGTTGCCAGGTAGATCAGCAGGAAGAGCAGGAAGAGAAGAATTTGCAGGTCAAGGAGATCCCCAAATCCCAGCAGGATGAATTGTGTGATGGCTGTTCCATTTTCCCAGGCCGTGTCTGCCATACGTTGGCTGCAGGAAGAAGACACCTGCAATTTCATCATGAGAACACAGAGTGAAAAGTTAATCGCGCCTCGTGAGTTAATTCTACAAATATTCAGAAATTCCCTGTCAAGGCTGATTGCCCACTCTGGCCCGATAAATGCAGAAGTGGGGGCCCACAAAACCTGATCTCTACAGGGTTGGGTATAAAACTTTCCCCAAAAATCCTAGAAACCAAGATTTTGGGGATAAAAATCTGATGCCACCAGCAAGTGCTTTTGAACCCACAAACAGGGACGGAGACTTGAAACCAACCCCTGGACACCCCACGCTCTCTTCCCAAAAAAGCCTGAAAAGAGAAAAATAACCTAGAGCCTGTTGTGGCTGCTTCTGCCAGGCAGGTAGATATATACACAGACCATACAGGACACAAAAATGAACCAAAATCGGATACTTAGAAAAAGAAAATAACCTTTTATTACCAAAACAAGATTACAGTTGCAAACATGATTACGGTGACTGGATGGTAAAAGTCACAAATTAATAAACTCTTGGGGGATTCCCATGGGCTCAGGACTTAGTACAGAAGGGAGAGAAAAAAAACCATTTCTAACAGCACAGACCTTAAATCCAAATTCCCAAACTAGAAAACAATAAAACCTGGTGGGTTTATCTAGACTTTTCCCTAATTACAGATGGTGAAGTCTTTTCTTAGAGAGACATGTCCTCTGTTCCCCCACAGGACCTGGAGAGTCAACTGGCTCAGAGACAAAGGAGGGAAAACCAAAAATTGCTTTGTCTCAGTTTGAAATTCCTTCCTGCATCTCTATTGGCTGACCGCTCACCTGACTAGGGAGAGTTAATCCCTTAGCCACCAGGCCAGCACTCTGGGTTATGACACTTCCCTTCCTCTCATGGAATCCCTGAATCATAGAATCCCAGGGCTGAAAGAGACCTCAGGAGTCATTGAGTCCAACCCCCTGCCCAAAGCAGGACCAACCCAACTCAACCATCCCAGCCAGGGCTTGGTCAAGCCAGGACTGAAAAACTTCTAGGGATGGAGATTCCACCCCCTCCCTAGGGAACCCATCCCAGGGCTTCCCCACCCGCCTAGGGAAAGAGTTTTTCCTAATATCCAAACTAGACCTCCCCCACTGCAACTTGAGCCCATTGCTCCTTGTTCTGTCATCTACCCCCACTGAGAACAGCCTCTCTCCATCCTTTTTGGAACCCCCCTCTAGGACATTAAAGGCTGCTCTCAAATCCCCCCTCATGATTCTCTTCTGCAAACTGAACAAACCCAAATCCCTCAACCCCTCCTCGTAGGTCATGACCCAGAATCATTTTGGTTGCCCTCCACTGAACCCTCTTCAATGCATCCACATCTTTTCTGTAGTGGGGCAATTGGACGCAATACTCCAGATGTGGTGTCACCAGACCCAAATAAAGGGGAATAATCACTTCTCTGGATCTGCTGGCAATGCTCCTCCTAATGCCCCCTAATATGCCATTAGCCTTCTTGGCTACAAGGGCACCCTGTTGACTCATCTGCAGCTTCTCATCCACTGTAATTCCTGAGGCCTTTTCTGCCAATGTGCTGCTTAGCCAGTCGGTCCCCAGCCTGTATCAGTGTTTGGGATTTTTCCATCCCAAGGGCAGGACTCTGCCCTTGTCCTTGTTGAACCTCATCAGATTTCTTTTGGCCCAATCCTCTAAACTGTCTAAGTCAATCTGGACTCTATCCCTGCCCTCCAACATATCTACCTCTCCCCCCAGCTTAGTGTCATCTGCAAACTTGCTGAGGGTGCAATCCATCCCCTCATCCAGGTCATTAATAAAGATGTTGAACTCAAATGACCCTTCAACCAATCCTGGGGGAACCCCACTTGAAACCGACCACCATGCGAGCCGTTGATCACTACTGATTGGCCCTGACAGTCTGGCCCTGACAGTCTAGCCAGCTTTCTATTCATCTTGCAGTCCTATTATCCAATCCATACTTCCTTCACTTGCTGGCAACAATATTGTGGGAGACCATTTCAAAAGCTTTGCTAAAGTCAAGGTACAGCACTTCCACCATCTTCCCCATGTCCCCCTTCCCTGCTCTCAGTCTGAAAGGTGACGTCTGGTTGCATTGTCTCAGGGGGGTTCAATCAATGGTCCCACTAATCTTCTCCATCCACGGGCAGAATAACTTCATGTGCACTGAGGCATGTGTGAATGTGCACCACCCATAGAAACAAAAAACCTAGCAGTGGGTCCTCTGCTAATCAGCTGGGCGGCATTAGAATCTCTGCTGAGTGGCTGCGCGAGGAAAAACTACTCCCGCCTTATAAACTACTCCTAGACAGAGCAAAGCGATAGCTACTACGACAGTGCATTTCTCTGGCAGCTCAATAGT
Organism: Pelodiscus sinensis; assembly: GCF_052426305.1. Lineage (NCBI taxonomy): Eukaryota > Metazoa > Chordata > Testudines > Trionychidae > Pelodiscus > Pelodiscus sinensis. Next base: position 14,876,667 of record NC_143081.1, on the reverse strand, counting down.
GGTAGGACAGACCAGACCATGTCTTCCTCTACTATCACATCCCCTTAGCTGTCATGACGGAGCATCAGAAAGGCACTTCATGGCCAGAATTGTGATCATAGACCCAGATTTTTCAGTGCGTTTGATTGCCCTTATGCACCGTCCGTGGGAATGAATGTAAATGCCTCTAACCGTTTGCAAGGGTTCCATCGGAAATGGACTAGTTTTCACCCCCTCGCAATGTATCAGCTTATGCCAAAAATTGTCAAGTTGGGTCAACTCACCTGTAGTTGCTCCGGTGGGGATGGTGACCTGCACAGGGACCTGTGTCCGGATGTTCAATTTGTTGCCGTGATAAAATACAGCTCGTTGGAGGGTGGGTCCAGTGAAGGAGATTCCACAACCTCCCTAGACAACTTATTCCAGTGTTTCACCACCCAGACACTGGAAGTTTTCCTCATGTCCAACCTAAACCTCCCTTGCTGCCGTTTAAGCCCATTGCTTCTTGTCCTGTCCTCAGAGGCCAAGGAGAACAATTTTTTTCCCTCCTTCTTGTAACACCTTTTTAGATAACAGAATACCACTATCATGTCCCCTCTCAGTCTTCTCTTTTCCAATCTAAAGAAGCCCAATTCTTTCAGCCTTCCCTCATGGGTCATGTTTTCTAGACCTTTTTGCTGCTCTTCTCTGGACCCTCTCCAATTTCTCCACATCTTTCCTGAACTGTGGTGCCCAGAGCTGGACACAATCCTCCAACTGAGGTCTAATCAGTACAGAGTAGAGCGGAAGAATGACTCCTTGTGTCTTGCTCACAATACTGCTGTTAATGCAGCCCAGAGTCATGTTGCTTTTTTGGCAAATCAAATCTGAGTTACAATGATAGAAAGGAACATTAAAAGGGATGCAAGGAGGGTGAAGTTTGAGAATGAAAATACGGGGATAAGAGGAGAGTTGAAGATCACAAGGTCTTAATTAAAATAAAACAGTTAAAAAATAGTTTTGTTGTATCTGTTGTAGGCAGGTTGAAAGAGAATCCAAATCTCCAACGAACCATCAGGGAATAGACAATAAATAGACAATGAAGAGGGGTGAAGACAGAGATTTTTCTAAACCATTAAGGGTTTGAATGTCTCCTTATCTCCTATTATAATTCATCTCCAGAATCAGGTTTTGCTTTTTTTTGCAACAGCGTCACGCTGTTGACTCATATTTAGTTTGTCGTTCACTCTGACCCCTAGATCCCTTTCTGCAGGACTCCTTCCTAGACTGTCACCTCCCATTCTCTGTGTGTGAACATTATTATTAACACAGAACACACAGTTATTATTATTAACAAAGCACAAACTCTGTCAAAAGACCACACCAGCGTCACCTGGCTACCACAACCTGTGTTTGTCGTTGGCCACTAGGAAATGTTGCTCACCTGAAACCAAAGCACAGACTCCGCTTAAAGCGTTGAGATTTTCTTTTTCCAGGTTCAACTGCCCGGACTAAGATTCCTCTGCTGAGGTTCTTGGCTCTCCTCTTCCAGCAGAAACTGGGTTTTCTCCTTGGATTTTCTGTGTTTTCATTGCCTGAACGTGCATTTGGTCTGCCTTTTGAAAAGGGGCTTCCCTTTGATTTACGCAGTATAAATGCTTCTTTGGATTCACGTTATGTCTTTATGCTAAGACAGTTACCTGTCAACCTCTTTCCCAGTTGGTTAATTATATCTCCCCAGCTTTGTAGCTAACAAGGTCTAGTGGGACTTGCACAATGTGACTTGTGTAATTTCCCTTTTTCTCAAGTCTGTTAGGGCTCTACCAAATTCCTGGTCCGTTTTGATACTTTTTACAGCCATAGGATTCTAACAATCCAAAAGGCCATGGATTCCGGTATTTAAAGCTGCAAATTCACAGTGTTGTGACCATGGAAGTCCAGCCCCAAATGTGCGTAATGGAGGGATGTGAGGTTATAGTAAGGCAGCCGCAAGATTGTTATCCTTACTTCTGCGCTGCTGCTGGCTGAGCTGGGTGGCTGGAAAGCAGCAGCTGCTGGCCGGGATCCCAGTTCTGCAGGCCGTGCTGCCGGCAGCAGCAGTACACAGATAGGAGTGACAATACCAGGCCATGGAACGCTTATCTCTGCCCTGCTGCCCTCTGACCTGGGCTATCGTCCAGCAGCCACTGCTTTGCAGACATCCTCAAGACAGCCCCACCGCCAGCAGCACTATAGATGGAAGGGTGGCCTGGCAGGGCTATTTCACCCTCACTTCTGCAGCTGGATGAGGTTCTTATAGGGGGGTCTCTTATGAGCTCCAGAGCACCCTGTGCAGAGGAAGTGGACATCCCGTTTCTCTCCAACCCCATCACGACTAGCAGGTGGAACCTGATGGATTCTAGTGCCTCCTAGGCCGGCCCCCCTCACCTTATGTCTCTTTGGCCGTAGGCTCTGAACTCGGGGGTTAAAGGGACCTTGGGCTGGCTTCACCAAAATGAGTCCTTAACCGCACCACCCTGTGTGGTTGCTCACACTACCCAGATGTCAGGCCAGCTCTCCTCCACCTCTAGTGACCATCTCCCCGTGCCGGGTCTCCTCACTCCTCTGCTGCCTTCAGAGCTAGCCTGCCCCTTTCCCATTCCTGTGTCCTCTAGTGGGCTCACCTTGCACAGTTGCATCTTTCCTCATGTCTTACCGATTGCCATGTGTGCCCCGTCCTGCATTAGCGCCATAGGGAGCCAAGCTGTGGACCAGCAGGATTGCAGCAGGACAGGCTGCAGCTGGATCTGCAGGAGCGGTGACCGTTGAAAGTGTCCCTGCAGGTCCCCCTCTGCCGGGTGCATGTTGCTTGCTGTGGGATCTTTTTCCCATGGAAATCCTGAGATGGAGGATACTACGATGGAAGCCTGCTGAGTCGCCAGGCTCTGATTCTCAGAGGCACCTAAGGGAGTTTGGCACCCAAATCCCTTTGTAATGGGAGATAGATGATTAACTGCACCAGGTCCCTTGGAAGATCCTTCCAAGTGTACTGAAATGCCACCCACCTCTTCAGCTCCCCTGTTTCTGGCCTAGCCTTGGGGAGTTCTCAGTGACTGAGCCAGCTGTGACATCACAGGGGTTCAACAACTTTATGAGTGATCTGGATGAGGGGATGGGTCGTACCCTCAGCAAGTTTGAGGATGACACTAAGCTGGGGGAGAGGTAGAGACGCTGGAGGGCAGGGAAGGGTCCAGAGTGACCTGGACAGATTAGAGGATTTGATCAAAAGAAATCTGATGAGATTCAACAAGGACAAGTGCAGAGTCCTGCCCTTGGGAGGGAAGAATCCCAGGCATTGGTACAGGCTGGGGACCGACTGGCTAAGCAGCAGTTCAGCAGAAATGGAGCTGAGGTTACAATGGATGAGAAGGTGGGATGAGTCCACAGTGCCCTTGACAGAACCGTGACCAGCAATATCCTCATTGTGGCACTAGTGGTAGCTGACCAGCCTCATGACACCCCCATGAGCTTCTTCTTGGCTACAAGGGCACCCTGTTGACTCATCTCCAACTTCACATCCACTGTCATCCCCAGGTCCTTTTCTGAAGAAGTGCCCCAGCCTGTATCAGTGTTTGGGATTCTTCCGCCCCAATGCAAGACTCTACACTTGCCCTTGTTAAACCTCATCAGATTTCTGTTGGCCCACCAGGGACACTTTGGAAAATAAGGCCAAGGCACCTAAAATCACCAGAATGTTTCTGAGCTGATTAACAAGGGTCATCAGAGAAGGACTGGCCACCATGTTGTGCTTGCTACAGAAGGCAACAAAAAGTTTGTTTAGAAAAAGGAGCAGAAATGGTCTTAGCCCCCAAAGGGTCCTAAGCAGGAATATTTTTGGAGAGCCCTCTCTTATCGGTGATGTCTTATGACAGGAAACCAATAAAACCTTACGGTTTGCCCTACTTAAACATTGTAAGAAGTCTGTTCTTGGGGACAGACAGGCTTTCCATCTCCTTCAGTCTCGGAAGAAACCTCTCTAAATCTCAAACAAATAAACAGAGAGAAAAACCCCTTTCCCAGTCTGAAATTCCCACCTGCATTGTTATTGGCTGACCACCCGATACCTGGCTAGCTACAGGAGACATAGTTAACCCGTTAGTCACCAGATACTGGTCAGCCTTCCTGCTTATAACAGGCACGCTTCTGTAAAAGTTGCAACAGACATTTCCTTTATGCTGAAGCAGCAAGATGTAGAATGGAGTTCGGTGCACACCCAGGGCAGATGTGTAATCACTGTACACCCATGGAGTTCTAAATTGGCCCATGTGTGACACTCTCCTCCACAGAGAGTGGCCCGTGTTCTTGTGTTGGGTAACAAACATGCTAATACTGGTTGGACCTCCCTGGTCCAGCATCCTCCGGACCTCACCAGTCATGGAGGAAGGATTTTCCTGGATCAGGGATGGTCATTTCTGGCCCCCTGCCAATGGCCTCTCCAGTTCTGGCCTGGCCGGCGAGCCTCCCAACCAGCTTCCTGCCCCGCTGATCCCCCCGGGCAGTCACAGCTGCCCTCGCACCAAACCCTGCTGGGCAGACCCACTTCCATGCGTGGGGAACACCCTCATCAGCTCCCTGAGGACAGACCACTGCCCTGCCGGCTCCACAGGGCTCCCCACTGCTGGAACCCACCGGGAAATTCTGGTCCTGTCACAACCCTGCACTTACACATCAGAATGGTGTCGGAGCCAAAGGCCTTTAGACCTGGCACCAGACACAGGCTGCCAAGTCTCAGGAACGAGGAGATTTTGGAAAGTGAGGCCGAGGCACCTAAATCACTAAAACGTTACCTGAGCTGATTAGCCAGGGTCATCGGAGGGGGACTTGCATGTGCTTGCTAGAGAGGGCAACAGGAAGTTTGTTTAGAAAAAGTAGTAGAGCTGGTCGGAATCCCAAGCAACTGCTCAAGCTGTACGTGCTTAACCCCAACTTTAACTGTGATGACACTTTCACAGTTGTCTAAGGGAGCTGGAAGAGATCCTGGTGTCTAAATCACTTAGGCAGCCTTGGAAATCTCAGCCGTAACATTTATTCCTGGAGGGAGGGACTGTCTCTTGGAGACGGGAAGTTTGGTACTACCGGCGTTGTTTAAGAATGAATCAAACACTAACGTTTCCTTGCTCGTTAGGTTCTCCATGCAGACATGCGTCAAGAGACTACCCCTTCCTGTGGAAGGATATATAATGATCCAGAAAAGAGTCTCCCCGTTTGGCAGTGTCCGGGGGCATCTAACCAGACATGGGGACAGAGACGCATTTGCTGTTCTACCTTGTGATGTTCTGTGTCCTGGGAACACCGAGGCAGGTGAATGCGGGGGGTGAGGAACTGGACTGATCGACCCAGATCCTGGTCCCAAAATCTTCGTGAGGAGAAGACATCAGAGACCCAAGCTTGTGACAGACCCACCTCAGAGGTAAAATAACCTTCCCTCTGTTTGTTCCCAGAAACTCATTCTTTTTGATGCAACGTAAGTTTGTCCAGGAATTAACACCATGGGAAACCAAGGGCAGGTTTGTCTCTCAAACTCCCAGCCGAAACAAAACGAATTGGGGGAAAATATCACTTCTATCCTAGCTCTGAACCTACCTCCCTACCAGCGCACGAGATGACCACTTCACCGCCCTGACAGTCCGTGTCTTCCCACTGGCTGGGAGGTGGTGTTATCCCTGCTCCCCAGACGGGGCCCTGACACACAGCGGGATGGACTTAGAGACGTATATTGGGCACCGAACTATACAATCACTCCTAGTGAGGCTTGATATCTATAAATGGCCAGACGACCCTTCTCTGAAAACTTCCACGCAGTGTGCAGCAGCGGTCAAAAAGGCAAATAGGATGCTAGGAATTATTAAGAAAGGGTTAGAAAATAAGACCCAGAATAACTTACTGCCCCTGTATAAAACTATAGTACACCCACATCTGGAATACTGTGTACAGATGTGGTCTCCTCACCTCAAAAAAGATATTTTGGCCTTGGAAAGGGTTCAGAAAAGGGCAACTGAAATGATTAGGGGTTTGGAACAGGTCCCATATGAGGAGAGGTTAAAGCGACTGGGACTTTTCAGTTTAGAAAAGAGGAGACTGAGGGGGGATATGATAGAGGTCTATAAAATCATGAGTGGTGCGGAGAGGGCCGATAAAGAAAAGTTATTTATTAGTTCCCATAATAGAAGAACTAGAGGACACCAAATGAAATGAATGGGCAGCAGGTTTAAAACTAATAAAAGAAAGTTCTTCTTCACACAGCGCGTAGTCAACCTGTGGAACTCCTTGCCAGAGGAGGCTGTGAAGGCTAGAACTATAACAGAGTTTAAAGAGAAGCTAGATAATTTCACGGAGGTTAGGTCCATAAAAGGCTATTAGCCAGGGGACAGAAATGGTGTCCCTGGCCTCTGTTTGTCAGAGGCTGGAGATGGATGGCAGGAGATAAATTGCTTGATCATTGTCTTTGGTCCACCCTCTCTGGGGCACCTGGTGCTGGCCACTGTCGGCAGACAGGACACTGGGCTAGATGGACCTTTGGTCTGATGCATTACGGCCGTTCTTATGTTATGTTCTTATGTAGGAAGCACAGGCATCACACACATGGATAATCCAGCCTGAACATCACACGGAGTTGGTGACAAAGGTGGGAAATGAACCAACATCTCCAAAGTCCAAGGCGAGTTTCTAACGGCTGGAGGAGCCTTCATAGAAGCACAGGGTTGGAAAAGCCCTCAGAAGTTCATCACCTCCAGCCCCCTTGCTTCCTCTCCCAGCATCCCGGCTGTGTTTCTCACCAACGGTGACCTAGCTGGGGGCACGAGAAGGTTCGTGAGAGGAGTTGAGGACAGCGGAGCTGATATTTGTTGCTGGGCTCAGCGGTGGGGAGCAGGCACTGGCAGAACAGGGGATGGGGTTCACCCAATGCCAGTGATTATTATTCATGTTGAAGCTTTTCCTAGTTTTTAACTCTTTGCATTATTACGACGGCGGGAAATTCAGCAAGGAGAGGGAGTAGCAGGGTTGGGACCAGGCTGAGGACAGAGGTGACAGGGGGGTTCCCAACAGGGGCTCCCAGCAGTGAACACTGGGACCCCTGTGAGGTCCAGGGGGTCCAAGAACTGGGGGTGCAAGGGGCAGGGTGCAAGCTGCTCTGAGAATCCAGCGGAGATGCACAGTGACGACAGAGACGGAGAGGAGGATGAGAAGCCCCTGGCCACAGGGGAGGCCAACCCACAAGTGCAGGGCTCCATCCATGCACAGAAGCCATTGAACAGAGGGGAGGACTGCCCCACAGCCGGGCACTCCCCCTCCTCCTTGCAGCCCAGATTTCAGGTCTCCGCTCTGGGCAACCTCCCTGGCACCTTACACCTATGCAGATGTCTCCATCCCCACGGCCACGCTGGAAGTCACGGTCCCGCTCGCCCACCCCCATGATGGCTGGGGGCAGAGAGCACCCTGCTCCGCCGTGGGGCTGGCGACCATGTCCCCACATGCACAAGTGGGGCAGGAGGCTGCCCAACCCATGGATGATTTGTTGTTCATTTCAGCCTGTCCGCTGACATTGACAGGCACCAATATCGACCATCTGAAGTCGAACCCTGCTGAAAATTCCAAGGCAGGCTCCAGGCAGGAGCTGTCCCCGGACCCATGAAATCAAAGGGGTCCACCCTGGGAGCCAGCAGAAAAGTTTTTGTTTAATTGTTGCCATTGCTGGAGGGGAGAGAAGAGAATTATGCGTAGAACGAACCCTGTGCAGAATCGGGTTTTATTAGCACTTAATCAGCTTCAGTCAATTTGTCCGGGAAAAGGTCTCACCTCGCCCAGCTTATCTCTCGAAATACTCGTAATGGGGAGGCATCATGGGCGGATGTGATCGTTGTAACCTAAGAGAGAGACAGAGTTCATATTTTAACTGAATATAAAGATAGAAGAGCAGAACGGCCAGACTGGGTCAGACCAAAGGTCCATCCAGCCCAGATCTGCCCACAGTGGCCAATGCCAAGTGCCCCAGAGGGAATGAACAGAACAGGGAATCATCCAGCGACCTCTTCCCTCTCACGCATTCCCAACCCCTGACACACAAAGGACAGGGATACGCTTCTTGCCCATCCTGGCTAATAGCCACAGATGGACCTAACCTCCATGAATTTATCTAGTTCTTTCTAGAACATTGTTAAAGTCCTGGTCTTCACAATACCCTCTGGCAGGGAGTTCCACAGGTTGACGGTCTGTTGTGTGAAGAAAAACGTCCTTTGGTTTCTTTTAAACCTGCTGTCTCTTCATGTCATTGGGTGACCTCCTAGTTTTGAGCTTATGAGAATAAGTCAATAACTTTTTCTTCTTCACTTTTACCACCCCAGTCATGATTTTATCGACCTCTATCAGACGCCACCTTAGTCTCCTCTATTCTAAACTGAAATATCTCCGTCTTTCTTCCCATGGGACTCCTTCCAAACCTTCTCATCATCTTTCTTGCAATTTTCTGAACCTTTGCCAATGCCAAGAGATCTTTTTTTGAGATAAGGAGACCACGTCTGTAGGCAGGATTCGAGATGTGGGCGTCCCATGGCTTTATGCAGAGGCAATACGATATTCTCTGTCTTGTTCTCTGCCCCTTTCGTAATGATTCCTACCGTTCTCTTTGGTTTTTCCAACAGCTGCTGCACACGGTGAGCATGTTTTCAGGGAACGATCTATGACGACTTCAAGATCTCTCTGTGTCCTTTTCTCCGCAGCCATCGCACCACGTGCCGAGGAAGACAATGTCCAACGGAAGCACCGTGACCGAGTTCCTGCTCCTGGGGTTCTCCGACGTACGGGAGCTGCAGATTCTGCACTTTGTGGTGTTTCTGGCGATTTACCTGGTAGGCCTGATTGGGAATCTTCTCATCATCTCAGCTGTCGCTGTCAACCACCATCTGCACACCCCCATGTACTTCTTCCTGGGGAACCTGTCCATCCTAGACCTCAGCTCCATTTCCGTAACCGTCCCCAAATCCATGGCTAACTCCCTCCTGGACACCAGGGTGATTTCTTACTCTGCCTGTGTTGCCCAAGTCTTTCTTTTTTTCATTTTCACTTCAACTGATCTTCACTTGCTCACCATCATGGCCTACGACCGATACGTGGCCATCTGCCACCCTCTGCACTACGAGAGAGTGATGAACAGGAGAGTTTGTGTCTTCATGGCCACTGGTGCCTGGCTCGCTGGTATTATCTACGCTGCCCTGCACACTGGGAACACCTTCAGATTATCCTTCTGCCGGGCCAACGCCATCAACCAGTTCTTCTGTGAAATCCCACAGCTCCTCAAGCTGGCCTGCTCCGACTCCTACCGCAGTGAAGTTGGGGTTACGGCCTTTGGTGCGGTTTTGGCTTTTACTTGCTTTGTTTTGATCATTGTGTCTTATGTTCAGATCTTCAGAGCGGTGCTGAGAATCCCCTCGGAGCAGGGCCGGCACAAAGCCTTCTCCACCTGCCTCCCCCACCTCACCGTAGTCTCCTTGTTCCTGAGCACGGGCTTCTTCGCCTACCTGAAACCCACCTCCAGCGCTCCGTCAGGCCTGGATCTGGCAGTGGGCGTTCTCTATGCCGTGATGCCTCCAGTCATGAATCCGATCCTCTACAGCCTGAGGAACAGGGAGCTCAAAGCTGCATTGAAGAAACTGTTTGGGTGGAGGTTAGTCTCCAAATATTAAAATGTCCTTCATCCGCCCTGGGCCATGATTTCATTTGGCGTTATCAGCGGAGGACCAGGACACGGTGCAATAGGTTCATGATGGAGGTAAATCCAGATTAACTGCCTTGAATGAAATCCTAGTTAGTTACGGAAGGATCAGGCCAGTGAGGATACAATCAGAATCTATGTATATATGATATATGGTTGTGACTACTTTCTTCCACTATTTGATCTGAGGAAGTGGGTCTGGCCCACGAAAGCTCATCATCTAATAAACCATCTTGTTAGTCTTTAAAGTGCTACATTGTCCTGCATTTAGAATCTATGTAGGTATTCTTAAATCTTTCTGTGCATCTCTGTCTCATTTTATATATTGATACTGTGATAAACTCCATCCTACCCGACTGTTATACTTAAACAAAGGCAGTATGCCACATTTATAGAGAATACAACAGTAGCATATGCATTTCTGTCCCTCACAAACACAAACACCATACACACAGGGTACGTCTAAACTACATGCCTCCATCGACGGAGGCATGTAGATTAGACAGATCGGCAGAGGGAAATGAAGCCGTGATTAAAATAATCGCGGCTTCATTTAAATTTAAATGGCTGCCCCGCTCTGCCGATCAGCTGTTTGTCGGTAGATCGGGGCAGTCTGGACGCGCCGTGTCAACAAAGAAGCCTTTCTTGATCGGCACAGGTAAACCTGGTTTCACGAGGCATACCTGTGCCGATCAAGAAAGGCTTCTTTGTCGGCGCGTCATGTCCAGACTGCCCCGATCTGCCGACAAACAGCTGATCGGCAGAGCAGGGCAGCCATTTAAATTTAAATGAAGCTGCGATTTTTTAATCGCGGCTTCATTTCCCTCTGCCGATCTGTCTAATCTACATGCCTCCAGAGTCTGGATCAACTTAGTGATCAGCCAGATCGATCACAGAGGGGGAGCCGGGCTCTGTCAGTCGCGATCCGATGCTCTCCTGGAGTTGGTGTCAAGATGAACCTAAAGTTCCATAGCAAAGCACCCTGCTTTTATAATCCTTTTTCCTTTTTAAGTCTATGGATTTCACTGTGCCAGTCTGTTTCCAGTGTGTTATCTTTATCAGTTATGTCTTATGACCAGTACCTAGAAATATGCCACCCACTACATTACGTGGTCCTCATAAGGGGCAGGGCCTGGCTGCGGCTGGCAGGTGGGTCATGACTAGGTGGCTTCCTAGTTAGTGGCATAAGAACTTTGTCGGTATCCCAGTTAACTTCCTGTGGCCCCAACTCTATTGACCATTTCTTTTGTGATCTTGTTCCTCTGATACGTACCTCCTGCAATGACCCTCAGATGATGGAAACTCTGGCTTTCGCATTCATCTTAATTGTCTTGCTGGTCTTGTTCCTGCTCACCGTGATGTCCTATGTCTTCATCATCACCACCATCCTGAGGATCCCTTCCACCAGCGGGCAGCAAAAGCCCTTTTCCACCTATGCCTCTGTGATGGCGCGTTGGGGGTCCCCCGTCTCCTGCACCCCGAAATGGCACAAACAGACTGCACCAGCCAGTGGAATAGAGGAAGTTTATTGCCTCTCCAGGATACAGCACAGATGGAATCTGGTCACAGAGCTGGGCTAGGATGCCTCAGGCCCCCTTGAGATGGGGGAGACTGGGCCCCTAAACTCCAGCCCCTTTCCCTAGGCTGTCTCCTCCATGCTCCCAGACAGCAACTAACTAACCCTCTTCCAGCCCTGCCCCCCCAGCCAGGGCAGCATTCCCCCTTCCTTTGTTCCTCTCCATGGGGGGTGTCTGGTTCAACAAGTTTGGCATCACCTTTGCATAGTGAGGTTTTCCCTGCTGGGTCTTGCTCCAGACAGCAGGGGTCACCACAGCCCAGCAAGTACCCCCACTACGTCACAGCCTCCCACCTCATCGTGGTGAGCATCTACTGCAAAATGCTGCTCATTGTCTACATGTTCCCAGCCAGTGACCAACTGGGGGACATGAAAAAAGTTCTCTCTGTTGCCTACACAGTCCTGACCCCGCTGGCCAATCCCCTCATCTATAGCCTGAGAAACAAAGAGATGAAGGAATCCCTGAGAAAAGCTAGGAAGAAATTCTTATTTGAATGATTCCAAAATCAAATTGAGAGGAGAGGAGAGGAGAGGAGAGGAGAGGAGAGGAGAGGAGAGGAGAGGAGAGGAGAGGAGAGGAGAGATCACATGGGCTGAAATAGGGCATAAACCAAAGTGCATTCAAGTCCAAGGACCTGTTTCCATTAGATCCATTGGGTTCCATGTCATGCCCTTATAGAGTCACAGACATGGGAGGTCTCTAAAAATCAGTTATCCCCAATTTTTAGAACCCATCATTTTTTCCACATTGGTAGCAGTGGACTTGCCGGGAGAATTCCCCTAGTTTCACATGGAGCACGATTCTCAGAGCATGTTACCAACAAAGCGATGGACCCTTGACGGCTCTTCTGGGATATGATGTTCTATTTACAAGGAATATGAAGGAACCGACTGTGCTAGGGAAGGAAAATGGAGTGTCCCACCTAGATCCTCATCCCTGGACTGCTGAATGATGAGATAGTAGAGAGACTCCAGTTGAGACCTGCCTTAGAGCTAAATCAATCTTAACGTCTCTGCTCCTTCAAGTTTGAGGATTTTGTAGCTATGTAAATTGGCTGCCCTACTTGTCCCTGGGGAACCCAAGGGGAATTTGGTAAGGATCCTTCTCAAATTCACTAACCGACACAAAGGGACTTAATTTTGAAAGTGAAAAAAGCCATCAGCTATCATGCTAGCTCCTGACTTCTGGAAGAGGTGACCCTTCCCATAAATCATAGAATTCTAGAACTGGAAGGGACCTCGAGAGGTCATCGAGTCCAGTCCCCTGCCCTCACAGCAGGACCAAGCGCCATCTAGATCATGTTTCAGGCAGTCTATGAGGAGGCATGCTATGATGCAGCAAAGCATGCAAGGAGATGTGACCATAGCACATAGAATTCATAGAACCCCAGGGCTGGAAGAGACCTCAGGAGGTCATCAAGTCCAGCCCTCTGCCCAAGACAGGACTAATCCCAACTAAATCAACCCAGCCAGGGCTTTGTGAAGCTGAGACTTAAAAACCTCTAGGGATGGAGATTTCAACCCCTCCTTAGGGAACCCATTCCAGTGCTTCCCCACCCTCCTAGTGAAAACGTTTTTCCTAACAGCCAACCTAGATCTCTCCCACTAAACTTGAGCCCATTGCTCCTTGTTCTCTCATCTGTCGCCACAGAGAACAGCCTCTCTCCAGCCGCTTTAGAACCTCCCTTCAGGAAGTTGAAGGCTGCTCTCAAATCCCCCCTCACTCTTCTCCTCTACAAACTAAACAAACCCAAATCCCTCAGTCCCTGCTCGTAGGTCATGTGCTCCAGCCCCCCGATCATTTTGGTTGCCCTCTGCTGGATCCTTTCCAAAGCATCTACATCCTTCTGTTGTGGGTGTCCAGAACTGGATACAATACTCCAGGGCTGGCCTCACAAGAGCCCAATAAAGGGGAATAATCACTTCTCTAGATCTGCTGGCAATGTTCCTCCTAATGCAACCTAATATGCCATTAGCTATCTTAGCTACAGGGGTACCCTGTTCACTCATTTCCAGCTTGTCATCCACTCCAAAACTGCTAATTAACCAGCTGGTCCCCAGCCTGTAAGAATGCTTGGGATTCTTCTGTCTACACTTATCCTTGCTGAACCTCATCAGATTTCTTTTGGCACAATCCTCTAATCTATCTAGGTCAGTCTGGACCCTCTCCCTGCCCTACAGGGTAACTACCTCTCCCCCTAGCTAAGTGTCATCTGCAAACTTGCTTAGAGTGCAATCCATGCCCTCATACACATGACACGGAGCTCCATTTTGATACCTGTCTTTACCCACAAACTGGACTGGGAGTTTGAATTGGAACAAATCTTTAATGTCAAAAGTGTGGGGGGGAGCGGGGGAGCTATCTAAGGTGGGTTTGACATCACCTCTTGGCCTCACTCCCCACACAAGCTCCTGGAAAGACCTGAGGAACAAAACCTTGACTGAGAGAAGTGCTGGTCACAGGTACAAACCATTGTAGGCTGTGCATGGAAAGTTGGTGGACTGATTATATCATGAATCAGGATGAGAAACTGCTGAGTCAGATCCTATCCTCCTAGTACTTTAGACTTACTTTTCATTTTTATTATTTGCTAGATAATCTCCTTTGACCTGTTTGCTATCCCCTAGCATCACTTTGTATCTTTCTGTAGTTAATAATAAGGCTTTGTCTTAACCAGTGTGTTTGAATGAGGTGTCTGGGGAAAATCCCAGCTTGGATCACAGAAGCTAGTCATGCAGATCCTCCATACTTTGAAGAGCAGACAACACTCCTAATCTGCACAGAGTAAAGAGGGAGAATGGCTTCTCGAGTTCCAGAATCATGGTTGGTTTGTTTTGTTTTGTTTTCATTTTTGTGAGGCCTCCAACGATTTTTCTGTGGCTCTGCAGCCCACAGATTCACCCTCTCCCCCCCCTCCCCCGATCTAAATGGAAAGTCCAGGAAGTGAGGTGACCATCCCCACAGTCCCATCATGGGCATTAAACTGGGTGTGGAGTGAATCCTAGATACTGTGTAGCCTATAAATCTCCCCTTTCTAATCAAAACTCATGTTTGGCCAATACATGTCCTGACTACGGGTGTGGAACAGATGGGGACGTACACCTGGGAGATTTGCCACCCTTGAATTTGTGCTTGTTGCCTTGAATTTGTGCTTGTCGTCCTACAAATCAACTCCCTCCACTGCCCTCATAGTGACCAACAACCTGGCACCAGTCGTAACCTTTGAAGGCTTTATCATAGCTCTGATCTTGGAACTATCTGCGACCCAACAGCAGGGCTGGGATCAGAAGCACTTGAGTGCAGAGCTGTTGGGCAAATGCCAAGGGAGGAGGCCACAGCCAGGCCACGTAAGAGACAACTTAGGTGAGAGAACTGAGGGGACCCAGATGTCCACCAGCCCAGCTCACAGCCCTGAGAATGCCACAACATCTTAGCTCTTGTTCAATCTCCAGCCCTTTTTTGGGATCCATCCTGCCCTTCTCTGGGGAGTGGAAAATCACTTCCTTAAAGTCCTTGTCTACGGTTGTTATTATTGGTTATTTCCCCCTCATTCCCTTCTCCTGCCCCCTATTTGCTGGTCTTTCATCGGGCTGCAGGGAGCCTGTCCTTTTCTTGTGCCTGGCTTGTATCCATGCTTACAAAATGCTTTCCCCAGACCCATTGCCAAGCCAGGTTCTCTCTTCTCTCTGCCTCTGCAGGCCTGGCATAGCCAGCCAGTATCTCTGCCTCCACCCTGCCTTCCCAAGGTCACAATCATCACTGAACCCACCCCTCCATCAGCCAGGCTCTGACCACTTCCTGTTACAGCCCATGAGTTTATATGGTGTCAATGAGCCAATCAGGGACTCCTAAATCCAGAGTCAGTCAAATTCCTTCAGTGGGCAGGACTTCCTTTGAGTTTCAACCACCACAGATTGGAGAGAAGGGTGACTACTAGATATAAAGGCAGCCCTGTGGGGATGCAGGTGCTTAGCACTTTGTAGACCTGGGTTCAAATCCCCAGATATTCCTGCTAGCTGTATTGCCTATTAAAATTCTTCTATAAATACAATTGTATGCTTGATAATCAAAGGAGCCTTGAATATGAAATTCAATGTAATAAACACCTAGGTTAAAACTGGTCTTTGAGAGGTGTTAAGGTGCTGTGAATATCTTACTTCTTCACTGAATAGATAAATGATGGCAGATATTGGAGAATAGCATGGCCCAGGAATGATAGGGCTTGAAGATGTGTCAGCTTGATGTAGGTGTGGCTATGTGTCCTCTTCCAAGATAAGGCATTGGCTACCTGCTTCTGGGGGATAGGTGATGGTAAAATAAAAGTGTGAGATCAATCAGAAGTATTGAGACCATCTTTGATTCAGCTCTTTTGCCCTACAGCAGCTTCCCAAGAAGCCCCTCCCAACAACTCAACTCAACCCAGCCCAACCCAACTAAATTCAACTCAACTCAACCCAAACCAACCCAACACAGCCAAACCAACCCAACCCAACCCAGCACACAGTCAGCCTATGGAACCCCTTGCCACAGGAGGTTGTGAAGGTCAGGACTTCAACAGAGTTCAAAAAAGAACTAGATAAAGTCATGGAGGAAAGGTCCATCAATGGCTATAAAGTCTGTTTGTCAGAAGCTGGGAATGGGTGACGGGAGGGATCATCAGGTGGTTCCTTGTTCTGTTCACTCCCTCTGCGGCAGCTGGTATCAGCTGCTGTGGGCAGGGATCGGGGTTGGCTCAACCAACTCTGAGCCAGTGCGTGGATCTCCATCTACCAGATTTGCACTGTCCCCTTAGAGTCCTGCACCAAGAATCGTGCCTCCTTTCTCCTGCATTGACCTGATGTCATTTCCAGAGCCTGTTCTCGCTCCACATTGGAGAAGGCTTCCGGTCCCAGGGGCCGAAACAAGGAGTTGGCTGGCCTGGGCCTCTGGCCATCCTCAGTTTTCTGGCCCAGGCTGCCCCCAAGCCATGCGCTCGAGGACTCCAGGAGCCCAGCTCCATGGCCTGGAACCTGGAACCCCTCAGACACCTGACATGAACTGGTGGACGTGGGGCTTGCAGGCCGTGGCACTGGGCTCCCACTGCAGGCAGGGACCCTGGCCTATGATCCAGGATCCAAGGATGTTGGGGAGAAGAGTTTCTGGGAGTCAGAAACCAAATCCAGAATCAGAAACCAAATCCAGAAACTGCAGGGATAACGCTGGGACAGGGAGGATGCGGGAAGCGTCTCTCCAGGGTAGGGCTGGAGCGACCAGCACTGCAGGGCAGGAATGGGGCCCACCAATGGGAGTTCGAAGCCAGTTCCGCCCTGCCTCTCACCCGCATCCCATGAAGGGCGCGTTTCACTTCAAATCTTCAGGGGAACCGCCCAGGGAAGGGGGAGGCGTGTCTCTCAGCCCAGGCCACAGTGGTCGGCCGGCTCTGGGCCCCAGGGAAGGAGAGCTCTGGACCGGCCACCGTGAGCCCCCAGAGCTGCCCCCCAGCGAGTGTGACTCCTCCGAAGGAAGAGAACGTTGAACCCACCGGGCAGAGCACTTTCCCTAGTGATGGGGCCAGGTTCTCCCCCAGCCGGGACAGAGGGCAGCCCCCCAGAGGCCATGCCTGAATGGAGGCCTGTGGGTTGAAGTGTCCCCACCCTCATTTGGGGTGCAGGTGGGGGAAGAAGGTTTCTCTCTGGCTCGACTCCCAGGCCATGGGCTGGAAACACCTTTCAGGGCCAGTTCCCGGCTGCGGGGGATAAATGTCGTCCCCCTATCAAAGCTCCAAAAGCCACCGGCCCCCCTCCGGACAGAGGTTCTGTGGCGCTGTCTGGGTCGACCTCGCGTGAGGCCCGGCCTGAGCTCTCAGCCTGTTGCCTTCGGCCCCCACGTCACAGGGACCCGCCCTGAGCCAGCGACATGATGGGTCCCTTGGTGGGTGCTCCCCAGAGCTGCTGATGCAAAGTGTGTGTGGGTGGGGTGAGGAGGAAGCTCACTATAAGATAATTAGGCAGCGTTAACGAAGAACCAGGCTGCTTCAAACCAGTGAGGGGTCCGGAGCCCTCGACTGCTCTAGGCCAGGACAGCGCTGTGACTATCAGTGTCTGAAGCTGGCCCAAGCTGCGATCAGCTCCAGAGGTAGGAAGAGCTTTAGTCCTGCATCCCTGGTCCTGCCCCGTCCCACGCAGTCTGCCCCCGGGGGCATAGGGAGCAAGTCTGGGGAGCTGGTCCCCATCTGTCAGGGGCTGCCAGAGACCCAGCCACGCCGGGGATGTGAGGCTGGGCTGGAGACACAGCAGATGGACAAAGGAGAGATGGGCCAGGACTGATGGACACGGAGATGGGCCAGTGTAGCCAGACAGGAACCCCCCTGTAACATCCATTTTTGCTTGCCTGGAGCATACAGGGCACACAGAGCAGAAGGCTGCTGTGACCGTGAATGGCTGTAAACAGAGATATGCCAATTGCTGACCAAGAGGCTGCTAAGGAGTGCCCTTGACTTAATCCCATATTGATACGAACACACAGCCGTCTGCGGGGGGAGGAATTACTCACCCAGTAAAAAATGTCTAGTACTCACAATTTAGTTATCTCTCTTACAAGTGTAAATTAACTTGAAACTTGCTTGTAAGAACTGGTGCCACAAAACGGACCAGTACAATTTGGCGTCTTAAGATAAGAAAGAGGATACGGGCCTCCAAGGGTATAAAGATGGGTCCAACAGCACATTTACTCTGAGCATCAATCTACCCTCTACCTGCTGGTCAGGTTAGGTGTTTGATCTCCCGAGGTTCCACGGGGATGCCCACCTCGTATTCGTCTTTCCTAGGAATTGAGAGACCGGCCATGGCTTGACCCGCTGGAGTCGAGAGGCACAGAAGGGGGTAAAACTTGTACCTGGATGAGTCCTTTGTCTTAAGTGTACACATAGACTTAGAGCTCTTTAAAGATTAAGCTGTCACTTGGTACCATTATTTCTATTTTCTATCTTTATTTTCTTCGTAACTATTTTTTAAAATCTATATTTGCTAGCAGTTAAGAAATAGAGCAATAGCCATTGTAACCATATGCCTTTATAAGTCTTTTTAATAAACCTGTAACTGTTTAAGTTTTAACCTGACTCCTTCAGTTGCTGTAACAGAACCAAGCACAATTTAAAAGAACTTCAGCCGGTCTTAAGGGACAGGTATAGGAAGAGCTTGGGCGTTTGGATCGTGTCACTCCCAGGTGACAGATCCGTTGGGGCATCTCTCAGTCTTTCCCAGACTGCCGGCTGCGAAGGGATTCTGCATCCTAGAAGCTAAAATCTAAGGTGTAATAAGCTCTTCCTATATAACGGGGCATCTGTTGGCCTGTTGGCTGCCCTCTGCGACGGGACCCCGGTCCTAGCAGTAAAGACACGGACGTTAAACCTTTTCTCGGAAACACACACACACACAGAGGACTGAGGACACTGGGCAGGTAAATGCCTCCCACACCAGGACACCTCCCCCTGAGCACTACGGTGAGTTTTCGGGGGCCATGAGATGGGGGGTGATTGACATGCCGGGAGTACCAGCCCCAGAGCTGCAAGGGGGGTCTCTTTGCAAGTGTGTGTTTGATCAAACATCCGGAGCAGCCCTGAGTCCTCTGTTACCAATGTGGGAATAAAAAGACTCGCCCTAGAAACAGGGAAACCGATCTCGTTGGGTTCTGTTCCGTGAATAGCGGCCTGCGTTGGCTGCAAAGTGCAGAACAGCGGTGAAAAGCGTGGCTGATCTGTGCGGTCAAAACGTTTTCAGGTTCCCAATGCCTGCAGTGTTTTTCTACTGTCCCAGGCGCCTCCCTGAAAAATGGGCTCCCAGGAACCCCCCTTTTCTTTGAAATAAGTGAATGGAAAATAGTGGCCCGCCCGAAATGAGATGTTTCACTGGACACCCGCGTGGCCACGTTCCTGTTCTCCAAGAAGGTCGCAGGGCTGAACCGCCTCGCCCTGTGGCACTGGGGTCTGTTTCTGCTCCAAAGGGTTACGTCCAGGCTGCTAAATCACAGAGCGTAGAGCTAAGTGGCTGTCTCACCAGCAATGAATCCTCCGCCCCAGGCTTTTCAAGCTGGGAAGAGTCAAAGCCCCCAGCCAAGGGCTGTCCGTCTGGACTCGGTCCAACCACACGGAGGCGGTTGGTGCTGTCAGAGCCCAGATCTGCTCTTCTAGCTCTGTGTCCGCCCTGTGACGCTGTTTTCAGTACCAAGGACAGGGGAGACTGAGAGAGGGGGGAAACTGAGGCAGAGGGTGGGAACAGCCATAGGTCACACTGCAGGGCAGCTTTTCAGACAGGGCGAGTGTGAGAGTTTCACACCCATGTGCACAGCCGGTGGGTGGAGCCCAGAGGGGGTGCCGCTGGGCCAGCGCTGTTGTGTTCGGATGTGTAGTGTCACTCCACATGACAGCGTTGAACCCGGCCCAAGATTGTCAGCTGGGGCAATCGGAGGCAGCATCACAGACGATACCAGAGCTGGGCACATGGACACCAGCAGGGTCACTCACCATCCCTAGTGAGTAGTGGGGCAGGCGCTGGGCAGGGTGGACACCCCCACATGAGAAGTGGCTGCAGGGAATCGGGACGGCTCCGTGTATCACCCTGATCCCCACCCCGTCTGTAAGAACATCAGAATGGCCAGACTGGAGCAGACCAAAGGTTCATCCCGCCCAGTGTCCTGTCGGTCCTCAGTGGACAGTGCCAGGTGCCACAGAGGGAGAGAACAGAACAGGGAACCATCCAGTGAGCCCTCCCCTGTCACCCATTCCCAGCCCCTGACAATCAGAGGCCAGGGACACAATCCCTACCCATACCAGATAATAGCCATTGATGGACCGAACCTTCATGAATTTATCTGGCTCTTCTTTGAACCTTTTAAAATCCTGGTCTTCACAATATCATGTGGCATACAGTTCCACAGGTTGACTGTGTGTTGTGTGAAGAAAAGCTTCCTTTGGTTTCTTTTAAATCTGCTGCCTCTTCATTTCATTTGGGGAACTCCTAGTCCTTACTCTTTGAGAACAAGTCAATAACTTTTACTTCTTCACTTTTACCACTCCAGTCACAATTTTATCGAACTCTATCAGATCCCGCCCTTAGTCTCCTCTTCTCTAAACTGAAAAGTCTCCGTCTTTCTTCCATTGGGACCCGTTGCAAAGTTCTCATCATTTTTGTTGCCCTTTTCTGAACCTTTCCCAATGCCAAAGTATCTTTTCTGAGATGAGGTGACAGGTCTGTAGGCAGGATTCGAGATGTGGGCATCCCATGGTTTTAGAGAGGCAATACGATATTCTCTGTCTTGTTCTCTGTCCCTTTCTTAATTATTCCTAACGTTCTGTTTGGTTTTTTTTGATAGCTGCTGCACACAAGGTCGTGTTTTCAGAGAACGATCGATGATGAATCCAAGATCTCTCTGTGTTCTTTTCTCCGCAGCCATCGCAGCACGTGCCGAGGAAGACAATGTCCAACGGAAGCACCGTGACCGAGTTCCTGCTCCTGGGGTTCTCCGACGTGCGGGAGCTGCAGATTCTGCACTTTTTGGTGTTTCTGGTGATTTACTTGGCAGGCCTGATGGGGAATCTTCTCATCATCTCAGCTGTAGCACTCGACCATCATCTCCACACCCCCATGTACTTCTTCCTGGGGAACCTGTCCATCCTAGACCTCGGCGCCATCTCCGTCACCATCCCCAAATCCATGGCCAACTCCCTCCTGGACACCAGGTCAATTTCCTACCATGCCTGTGTCGCCCAAGTCTTTCTCTTTGTCCTCTTCTCTTCTACTGATTTTGCCCTTCTCACCGTCATGGCCTATGACCGATACATGGCCATCTGCCGACCTCTGCACTACGAGCAAGTGATGAACAGGAGAGCTTGTGTTCACATGGTCACCGGAGCCTGGCTCTCTGGTATCGTCTACGCTGCCCTGCACACCGAGAACACCTTCTGGTTTCCCTTCTGCCAGGCCAACGACATCAACCAGTTCTTCTGTGAAATCCCCCAGCTGCTCAGGCTGGCCTGCTCCGACTCCTACCGCAGTGAGCTTGGGGTTATGGCCTTTGGTGCAGTTTTGGCTTTTAATTGCTTTGCTTTTATCCTTGTGTCTTATGTGCAGATCTTCAAAGCGGTGCTGAGAATCCCCTCGGAGCAGGGCCGGCACAAAGCCTTCTCCACCTGCCTCCCCCACCTCGCTGTGATCTCCTTGTTCCTCAGCACAGGCTGCATCGCCAACCTGAAACCCACCTCCAGCGCTCCGTCAGGCCTGGATCTTGCGCTTAGTATTCTCTACACCATTGTGCCTCCAGTCATGAATCCGGTCCTCTACAGCATGAGGAACAGGGAACTCAAAGAAGCATTGAAGAAACTGTTTAAGTGGAGATTACTCTCCAGGAAATAAAACGTCCTTCATCCGTCCTGGGTCACGATTTCATTTGGTGTTATCAATGGAGGACCAGATTGTAACCTTGGGAGCACAAGGTGCAATTGTTATGCTTAAACGAAGCACACGCGATCTTTTATGGAGGAAAAGGCAGTATATCACATTTCTTGAGAATACAATAGTAGCAAATCCCAAATCAGACACAGTGGAAAGACACAGAGACTTGTTGGGAACATATCAACTTGCACAGGCGCTCACTGATGGATCTCAAAGTAGCTCTTCCCCTACAAAACAATATGAGGAACCAAAAGGAGAGAGAGTCTGTGGAATTGGTCTGCACATGCAAATTTGACACTATCTCTCATGTCTTCAACAAAGACACTCATACAACAAAAGCATTTTTCAGTCACTCATACACACAAAGACCAGACACACACAGTCCCGCCAGACGATGTTCTAGTTACCAGTCTGCAGTCTGGATCAATCTAGTGGCCAGGCAGATCGATCACAGAGTGGGAGTTGGGCTTTGTCGTTCACGATCCGATGCTGTCTTGGAGTTGCTGGCAAGATGAACCCAAAGTTCCATAGCAAAGCACCCTGCTTTGATAATCTTTTTCTCAGCTGAAGTCTATGGATTACTCTGTGTTGGTCTATGTCCAGTGTGTTATCTTTTTTATCGGTGACGTCTTATGATAGGTATCTAGCAATATGCTACCCACTGCATTACTCAGCCCATATGAGTAGCAGGGCCTGGCTACTTTATTCTTGAAAGTAGGAATAAGAGATCCTCCGGAAAAGGGCTTTATTCCGGAAGATCGCGCCAGTCTAAATGCTTTTTTTCCGGCTTTTCCCCAAGACGGGAAAAAAGCGGCGGACATGTTTATTTAAATCCGCAGGGGATATTTAAATCCCCCGCAGATTTCCCTTTGCTGACTTACCTGATTTGCATTCGAATTAAGTTCGAACTAGCGGTTTGTATGTGTAGCGCCTATCAAAGTTAATTCGAACTAACAGCTGTTAGTTTGAATTAACTTTGTAGTGTAGATATACCCTAAGGTGCTACAGGACCATCATTGTTTTTTAAGTTTTTTTATTTACAAGTTAAAACGGCTCCCCCTCTGAGATGGTACAAGTTGGGGTCTGACATCCTCTCTCAACTGCACTCCCCACAAAAGACAAATCCAGGAAAAATCCAAGGAACAAAGACTAAATTGGGGTAAATTTTGGTCCCAGGCAAAAGGGATTGTTACTCTGTGTAGGTAAACTTGATGGACTCATTATGTCATCAATCAGGAGGAGAAATTGCTAATTCTGATCCTATCCATCTAGGACATGAGGTTTCATTTTCATTTTCATTTATTTGCTAGATAATCGGCTTTTCTCTGGTTGCTATCCCTTAGCATCACTTTTATGTATCTCTCTGTAGTTCATAAACATGCCTTGTTTTAACCAGTGTTTGGAGTGAGGTGTCGGGAGAAAAATCTCATCTCGGATCACACATGCTAGCCAAAATTTACTTTACATTCAGTTTCCTGTGTGTTTGTTAAATGGCAAAGATTCAGCAGCGACCCTCCTCTACCCATGTGTGACCCCCTGCACCACAGCTCACAGAATCTCTCTTACCCAATCCCATATCAGACCCCCCAGCCTGTGGCTGAGTTGCTTGAGGTCCTGGGCTAGAGCTGGGATGGATAAATACCGGCCCACGGGCTGGATCCGGACCCAGAGGGTGAGCTCTGGGTCGGCCCCCACTGCCCTCAACCAGGCCGCATGCAAACAACCCGGCACCAGCAATGACTGCTCAGTGCATGACTAGGAATAACTTCATAGCTTTGAATGGGCTACATCCCGCTGGGACCAGCTCCCACCAAGCACCACCAAAGGTCTCACCACTGGGAGCCAAAATGCCTTGGCCACCTGCTCTCTCACGTCACGGTGCTGGCCGTTTTCCCATTAGGCCCTTAGGGAAGGGGGGATGGGCAAACAATGAGGTCGGAGGGAGGCTAAGGAACATGGTGGTTCTCACAGCAACACAGTGGAAGAGACCCCTTGGGTTGGAAAACTGACGGGACCCAGTTGTCCATATTGCACCCGTTGCGATGCCAGTGGGAATTAGCTCTTACTAAGTCTCCTCCATTTTTCTGAGCTGCTCTGCTCGTCAAAGAGGGTTGGTGTCCTCTCTCTGTGTGTCCTTATCTTGGGATTTTACTGTTCAGTCATTTCTCCCCATTTCCTTCCCTTGCCCTCCGATAAGCGAGTTCTTCTTCTGGTCCCAGAGAATCTCCCCTTTTCATTTTCATGGCCTTCAGCTCTCTTCCTTGGTACTTTCCCCACCAGGGACAGAGCCAACGGCCCTATTAGGAATGTCTGAAACCGCCGTCCATCAGATGGTGTGATGCGAGGCACAATCAAATTACAAGTAGCAAAGCAATGTGGAGATGCAGGTTTCCTGGTAGCCCTAGAGCGCTGGGTTCAATTCTCCTAGGCCGTACATCACCCCTGCTAGTAAAACCACCCACCCTGGTTCCTCTGTGGGGCTTTGCTCGGCAAACAAGTGAACTCTGTCTATAGAATACAGAGCGATTGCGACTCATAGCCTAGATGGGGTTTTGACAAGGGGTAGGCTACTGAGAAAGTCTCGCTGAATAAGGAGAGAAAGTCTTGGAGAAGAGGGTCTCTCAGAAATGATGTCAGCTGCACATGGGTGTGATAATGGTTTGGGAGCCATCCGTGATGATGGGCTATTCGACATCCGAAATGAAAAGCCAGGGGGGTTGTCAAAGCTGTTCCTCACTCTGGCAAAACAAATGCAGAAGTGGGGGCCTGCAAGAACACCCCAAAACCGTGCCTCTGCAGGCTCTGGTACAAGCTCCCATCCCCCAAATCCTAATACCTGGATTTTGGACAATCTGCTGCCACCATCAAGTGCCTTGAAATCCAGAACCAGGGTGGACATTTGGACACCACCGGATTACCCCAAGCTCTTTTTCCCAAAAGATCTTGAAAAAAGAAAAGAGAAAACCAAGCTGCAGTCTGTGGTAGCTGACCCCTCAGTCAGGCATGCAGGTCCACACAGATGGATCTTTCAGAACACAAAGATCAACCAATACCGGTTAATAAGAAAAAGAAACAAACTTATTATCAAAACAAAGCTACAGTTGCAAGCATACTAACGTGGCTAGATGGAGAGAGCTACCAATTGATCTCAATACTCAGGGGAAGCCCCTGTCAAAACTATAGTTGCAAAAGAGAGAAAACATCCTTACCAGCTCAGCCATTAATTCCAAATTCCCAAACCTGGAATTGTAAGAAGTTTGTCCTTGGGGACAGATGGGCCTCCCATCTCCTTCAGTCTTGGAGGAAACCGCTCTAAATCTCAAACAAGGAAACAGAGAGAAAAACCCCTTTTCCAGTTTGAAATTCCTACCTGAAATGTTATACGCTGACCACCTGACACTTGGCTAGCTGCATGAGACATAGTTAAACCTGAAGTCACCGGGTACGGATCACCCATACTGATTATGACAGGTGCACTTCCGTAAAATTTGCAACGGCCATTTCCTTCATGGTGAAGCAGGAAGCTTTAGAATGAAGATGCAGAATGGAGATGGGTTCACACCCAGGGCAGAAGTGTAATCTCTGGACACCCATGGATCCCCAAATTGGCCCACGTGTGACACTCTCCTCCACAGGGAGGGGTCTGTGTTTTTCTTTTGGGTATCAAACATCCTAATACCGGTTGGACTTCCCTGGTCTGGCACCCTCCAGACCTCAGCTGGAACAGGCAACATCATTTCTAGCCCCACTGCCACCAGCCCCCCTAGTCTTGACCTGGCCCACCAGCTATGGGCCCCGCTGTTCTGCTGAGAAGTTGAAGGCTGCTCTCAAATCCCCCCTCACTCTTCTCTTCTGCAGACTGAACAAATGCAGATCCTTCAGCCTGACCTCATAGGTCAAGTGCTCCAGCCCGGTCATCATTTTGGTCAGCCTCCGCTAGACCCTCTCCAATACGCCCACATCCTTTCTATAGTGGGGAACCCAGAACTGGACGCAATACTCCAGATGTGACCTCAGCAAAACTGAATAAAGGGGAATAATCACTTCTCTGGACCTGCTGGTAATGCTCCTCCTAATGCAACCTAATATGCCATTAGCCTTCCTGGATACAAGGGAGCCTTGTTGACTCATACCCAGCTTCTCATCCACTGGAATCCCCAGGGCCTTTTCTGCGAACTGCTACTTAGCCAGTCGGTCCCCAGCCTGTGACAATGCTTGGTATTCTTCTGTCACAAGGGCAGGACTCTACACTTGTCCTTCTTGAACCTCCTCAGATTTATTTTGGCCTAATTTTCTACTCTGTCTAGGTCACTCTGGATCTTATCACTGCCCTCCAGCGTATCTACCTCTCCCCCTAGCTTAGTGTCATCTGCAAACTTGCTGAGGGTGCAATCCATCCCCTCAGCCAGGTCATTTATAAAGATGTTGAACAAAACCAGCCGTAGAACAGACAAAACAGGTCCAAGAACAGAGAAAACTGGTCACAGGCTCCCAACCGTCAGGAAGGAGGACACTTTGGGAAATGAGATTAAGGCACCTAAATCACTAGAAGGTTACCTGAGCTGCTTAGCCAGCGTCATTGGCAAGGGACTGGCCACCATGTGTGTGCTTGCTAGAGAAGGCAAAAGGAAGTTTGTTTAGAAAAAGTAGCTGGTCCTAGCCCCCCAAGGGTCCGAAGCAGGAATATTTTGGGGAAGTCCTGCCCATAACGCTAAAATAAACCAATTCCATTGAGTTCATTGGAGCTTTAAGCAACAGCTTAACCTGTACGTGCTTCACCCCAACTTGTCTAAATCACTTGGGCAGCCCTGAAAATCTCAGCCATAAAATGTATTCCTAGAATGAGCAAGCTATTTCTTCACCATCCCAGGAGCATTCACCCAGCCAAGAAAAGATCTGTTGTAGAATGAAATGCTTTATCCTTTGCCCTGACTTTCCCTTGAGGATTAGACGTTTGACACGGCGGGTGTTGTCTAAGAATGAATCAGACACTAATGTTTCCTTGCTCGTTAGCTTCTCCACGCACACGTGCCTCAGGAGACTGTCCCTTCCCATGGAAGGAGATATAATGATGGAGAAAAGACTCTCTCCACTTGGCAGTATCTGAGGGCATCTAACCAGACATGGGGAGGAAGGCATGGTCGCTGTTTTGCCTTGGGACCTTCCATGTCCTGTGAACACCAAAGCAGGTGAAGGCAGAAAAGCTGGATTGATTAACCCAGACGCTGGTCCCTGCATCCTTCATGAGGAGAAGACATCAGAGACTCTATCTTATGACAGACCCACCACAGAGGTAAAATAACCTTCCCTCCCTTGGTTTTTGAAGCAATGTAACTTTGTCCAGCAATTTATACCAGGCGTACACCAGGGGAATTTGGCAAGGTTCTCTCAAACTCCCAGCCCAAAGCGACTGCTGGAATTGGGGTAAAAAAGGAAAAACCTTTCCAGTCACTTCTAGCCTAGCTCCGAAATTGTCCCCCTATCACCACGGGACCTGACGACTTCACAGCCCTGAAAGTCGGTATCATCTCGCTCGCTGGGAGGTATTGATTCCCCTGCTTTCCAGATGGGGCCCCGACTGACAGCGGGATGGATTTCTAGAGCTATTTTTGGCATCTGGCGAGGTTTGATATCCGTGACTGCCCAGACTGCCCCTCACCATGCACAGGTGTCGTACACTTGTATAATCCAGCCTGAAAGTCAGGTTGGTGTCAAAGGAGGGACATGAACCAACATCTCTGAAGTCCCTGGCAACTTGCTAATGACTGGAGGAGACTTTACAAAGTCATAGAATCATAAGGTTGGAAGAGACCTCAGGAGTTCATCACCTCCAGCCGCCTCGCTTCCCCGCCCAGCATCCCGGGTGCGTTTCTCGCTGGCGGTGACCTCACTGGGGGCAGGAGAAGGTTAGTGAGATGAGATGGGGACAGCGGAATTGACTTTGTTACCCTGCTCATTGCTCAGGGGCAGACACTGGTTTCGAGCAGGTCTGGCAGAACATGGGATTTTCCCTCAGTGTTAAGTATCAGAGGGGTCGCCGTGTTAGTCTGAATCTGCAAAAGCGGTGAGGAGTCCTGTGGCACCTTACAGACAAAGTGAAGTGTAGGAGCATAAGCTTTCGTGATGCATCTGACAAAGTGGGTCTTTGCCCACGAAAGCTTATGCTCCTACACTTCAGTTAGTCTATAAGGTGCCACAGGACTCCTCGCCGCTTTTCCCTCAGTGTTGGTCATTATTATCCATGTTGAAGCTTTTTCCAACTATTACAAAGTGAGGGAAACTGAGCAAGAAGAGGAAGTAGCAGGGTTGGGACCAGGTGGAGGACAGAGGTGAAAGGGGGGTTCCCAACAGGGGCTCCCAGCAGTGAACAATGGGACCCCTGTAAGATCCGGGAAGGTCCAAGAACTGGGGGTGCAAGGGGCAGATGCCCCAGAGGGAGTGAACAGAACAGGTTATGACACACAGAGGCTAGGGACACCAGTCGTACCCATCTTGGCTAATAGCCACAGATGGACCTAACCTCCACGAAGTTATGTAGGGTTTTTTTGGTTCCACTGCTAGCCGTGGCCTTCACAAAATCCTCTGGCAAGGAGTTCCACAGGCTTATTACACATTGTGTGAAGAAATGTTTCCTTTTTTTGTTTTAAACCCACTGCCTATGCATTTCATTTGGTGACTCCTAGGTCTTGTGTTATGGGGAAGGTTCCTTATCCACTTTCTCTACACCAGTTATGATTTTATAGACCTCAATCATATTCCCCTTAGTCAGCTCTTTTCTGAGCTGAAAAGCGGCAGCCGTATTTCTCTCTCCTCATACACAAACTATTCCGTGTCACTGACCATTTTTGCTATCCTTTTCTGAACCTTATCCAGTGACAAGGTATCTTTTTTATGATGGAGTAACCGCATCCTCATGGAGTCTCAATAAATGGGTTTGCCATGCATGTAGATCGATGCCAGGTGGTATTTTTCTGACTTATTGTCTAGACCTTTTAAAAAAATTTCAAGATTCTGTTTCCTTTTTTCACTGATGCGGCACATGGAATTGATGTATTCCAAGAGGTCTACACAATGACTCTAAGTTGGCTCTCTTTTGGGACTACAGTTAATTTAAACCCCATCATTTTACACATATAGTTGGGATTATGTTTGCAATATTCATTTATTGATATTAAATTTCAGATGATATTTTATTGTCCAATAACTCAGGTATTTTTACAGCTTATTGTAACTTTTCACAGCCTACCTGGTACTTAACTATCTTGAGAAGTTTTGTAGCATCTGCAAAATTTACCACCTTGCTGATTACCCCTTTCTCCAGATCATCTATAAATATGTTGAATAGCATTGGTCCTAGTACAGACCTCTGTGGGACACCACTAGTTACCTCTTTCCATTCAGAAATCTGACCATTTATTTCTACCCTTTGTTTCCTGTCTTTAACCATTTACCAGCCCATGAACGGACCTTCCCTCTTATCCCATGGCAGCTTCCTTTGCTAAAGAGATTTTGATGACGGACATTGTCAAAATCTTTCTGGAAAGCTAAGTACACTACATCCACTGGATCCTCCTTGTCCTTCTGCTTGTTGACCCACTCAAAAAACTGTAGGGGCACTTCTACGCAGCAGGGCAAAAGTCAAATTAAGCTACGAAACTACAATTTCGTCAATTGTGTAGCTCAGGTCGAAATATCTTAATTCGGCTTTTGGCGCTGTCTACACAGCAGGAAGTCAAAGGAAAAACACTCTTCCTTCAACTTCCCTTACTCCTCATGGAATGAGGCTTCCAGTGGTTGGAGTAAGAAGTTCTCCACCTCACCATTATTATGAAATAAAGTGATACTGTTTGTCCAAGAATGCCTTCAAAGTGGTAAGAGCTAGGACCACCAAATTTGTTATGCAGTTTACTCTGTCTGTCTCTTTACTGTTGTATCTGAATCCCTATTTCTATAGGTGCCATCTGTCAAGGTGCCATGCAGGTTTGCAGAGAGATGGGTGTGTTGCTTTAACCTCCAGTCTGTTCAGTGATGGAATCGATCCCCGGGATAAAAAGATGGCATTTCTCCTCCCTTGGGCCCCATATCCCGCTCAGCTGTTGTGCTGGAAGCCAGAAGAAAAAAACGTTAATATTTCTTGGATGAATATTATTTATTGTCTGGGAGTTCATTACCTTCCCATGGACCCACCCCATGGGGAACCCAGAACATAGAAACGAAACGTCCATCACAGGATTCATCCTCCTGGGACTTGGAATTCTTCCAGAATTGCAAACTTTTCTCTTCCTGCTCTTTCTACTAATCTACATTGTAACTGTGGCTGGCAACTTCCTCATCGTGGTGCTGGTGGTGGCTGATCGGCACCTGCACACCCCCATGTACTTCTTCCTTAGCAACTTGTCCTGCCTGGAGATCTGCTACAGCTCCACCCTCCTGCCGAAGATGCTGGCCAGTATCCTGACTGGGGACCGGACCATTTCCTTCAGTGGGTGCCTCACCCAATATTATTTCTTTGGTTTTCTGGTTGCCACTGAATGCTTTCTCTTATCGGTGATGTCTTATGACCGGTATCTAGCGATATGCCACCCACTGCATTACGCAGTCCACATGAGGGGCAGGGCCTGGCTACGGCTGGCAGCTGGGTCATGGCTAGGGAGCTTCCTAGGTAATGGCATATCAATGTTGTCAGTCTCCCAGTTAACTTTCTGTGGCCCCAACGCTATCGACCATTTCTTTTGTGATCTTGTCCCTCTGATACGTCTCTCCTGCAATGACCCAAAGATGATGGAAACTCTGGCTTTCATATACAGCTTCATTTTCTTGCTGGGCCCGTTCCTACTCACCGTGACGTCCTACATCTGCATCATCACCACCATCCTGAGGATCCCGTCCACCAGAGGGCGGCAAAAGGCCTTTTCCACCTGCTCCTCCCATCTCATCGTGGTGACCATTTACTATGGAACACTGCTCATTGTCTACATGTTCCCCACCACCGAACTCATGGGGGACTTGAAGAAAGTTCTCTCTGTTGCCTACACAGTCCTGACTCCCCTGGCCAATCCCCTCATCTACAGCCTGAAAAACAAAGAGGTGAAGGAATCCCTGAGGAAAGCTAGGAAGAAATTCTTCTTTGGATGATTCCAAAATAAAATTGATACAAGAAAAGAAAAGAAAAAAAGTAAAAAGAAAAGAAAAAAAGACAAAGAAAAAAGAAAAAGAAAAACTTAAAAATAGATATAACATGGGCTGGACTAGGGCGTAAACCAAAGTGCACCCAAGTTGAAGGACCTGTTTCCATTAGATTAATTGTGTTCCATGTGATGCCCTTATAGAGTCACAGCCATGGGAGATCGCTACAAAACAGTTATCCCCAGTTTTTGGCACCCATCTTGTTTTCCGCATTGGTAACGGTGGGCTTGCCGGGAGAATCCCCTAGTTTCACATAGAGTACGATGCTCAGGGCATGTTCCCAACAAGGCGATGGACCCTTGATCGCTCTTCTGGGATATGTTCTTTTTACAAGGAACATGAAGCAACATGACTATGGAAGGGAAGGAAAATGGAGTGTCCCACCTTGATCCTCGTCCCTGGATTGCTGCATGGGGAGATAGTAGAGAGTCTCCAATTGAGACCTGCCATAGAGGTTAACCAATCTGAACTGATATCTTAAATCCTGCTTCATGCAACTGGAGGATTTTGTAGCTATGGAAATTGCCTGCTCTACTTATCCCATGGGAACTCAAGGGGAATTTGATAAGGATCCTTCTGGACTAGGTCGTAAACCAAAGTGCACCCAAGTCGAAGGACCTGTTTCCATTAGATTATTAGATTTACTGCCTGACACAAAAGGATTGAATTTCGAAAGGGACAGAGCTATCAGCTATATTGCTAGCTCCTGGACTGTGGAAGAGGTGACCCTTCCCCTAAATTATAGAACACTAGAACTGTACGGGACATCGAGAGGTCATCGAGTCCAGTCCCCTGCCCTCACAGCAGGAACAAGCACCCTCTAGATCATGTTTCAGACAGTCTATGAGGAGGCATGCAAGGACATGTGACTATAGCTCATAGAATCATAGAGCTGGACGAGATCTCAGTAGGTCATCAAGTCCAGCCCCCTGATCTAGGCAGGACCAATCCCAACTAAATCATCCCAGCCAGGGCTTTCTCAAGCCGAGACTTAAAAACCACTAGAAATGGAGATTCCACCCCCTCCCTAGGGAACCAATCCCAGTGCTTCCCCCCATCCGACTGAAAAAGTTTTTACTAATAGCCAACCGAGACCTCCCGCACTGAAATGTGAGACCATTGCTCCTTGTTCTGCCATCTGCCACCACTGAGAACAGCCCCTCTCCCTTCAGGCAGCTGAAGGCTGCTCTCAAATTCCCCCCCTCACTCTTCTCTTCTTCAGACTAAACAAACCCAAATCTCTCAATCTTTGTTCCATGTGCTCCAGACCCCTAATCATTTTGATCACCCTCTGCTGGACCCTTTCCAATGAGCCCACATCCTTTCTATAGTGGGGGGCCCAGAACTGGACACAATACTCCAGGGCTGTGTCTACATTGGCATCCCCAGTTCCCTTTCTGCAGAACTGCAATTTAACCAGTTGGTCCCCTGCCTGTAACAATGCTTGGGATTCTTCTGTTTACACTTGTCCTTGTTGAATCTTATCCGATTTCTTTTGGCCTAATCATCTAATCTGTCCAGGTCACTCTGGACCGTCTCCCTGCCCTCCAGCGTATTGACCTCTCCCCCTAGCTTAGAGTCATCTGCAAACTTGCTTAGGGTGCAACCCATCCCCTTGTCCACAGGACATGTAGCTCCATTTTCATACCTGTCTTTACATACAAACTGGTCTGGGAGCTTGAACTGGAACAAAACATTTGTGCCAAAAGGTGGGGGGAAGCTATCTAAGGTGGGTTTGACATCACCTCTTGGCCTCACTCTGCACACAAGACATCTCCTGGAAAGACCTGAGGAACAAAATCTTGACTGGGAGAAGTGCTGGATGCTGGTACAAATCATTGTAGGCTGTGTATGGAAAGTTAGTGGACTGATTATATCATGAATCAGGATGAGAAACTGCTGAGTCAGATCCTATCCACCTAGTACATTAGGTTTATTTTTCATTTTCATTTATTTGCTAGATAATCTGCTTTGACCTGTTTGCTATCCCAAAGCATCACTCTGTATGTGTCTCTCTGTAATTAATAAACATGTGGCTTTGTCTTAACCACTGTGTTCTGAGTGAGGTGTCTGGGGAAAATCCCAGCCTGGATCACACAAGCTATTCATGCAGTTCCCCTCATTTTGCGGAGGAAGCAATACTCCTAATAAGTGCAGTGTGGAGCAGGAGAATGGATTCTCGACTTCGAGAATCGTGTTTGTTTTGTTTTCACTTTTGTGCATCCTCCAAATGATTTTTCTGTGGCTCTGCAGCCCACAAGCCAAAAAAGATTCTCCCCCCTCCCCTGATCTAAATGGAAAAGCCAGGAAGTAAGGTAGCCATCCGCACAGTCCCAACATGGGTGTTTAACTGGACGTGGGGTGGGTTCTAGACCACGTGTAGCCTGTTTATATCTATAAATCACCCTTTTCTGATGAAAACGCATGTTTGGCCAGTACACGGGCTGACTCCGGGTGCAGCACAGATGGGGACATACGCCTGGGAAATCTACCACCCTCACATTTATGCTTCTTGCCTTTAAATCACCCTTCAAACTCCCTCCACTGCACTCACAGCAACCTCTGGGGGCTTTGTCATAGCTCTGATCTCGGGACCATCTGCGGCCCAACAGCAGTGCTGGGATCAGAAGCCGCCAGGTGCTGACATCAGGCAAACACCGAGGGAGGAGGCCACAGCCAGGCCACATAAAAGACAACTTAGGTTAGAGAACTGAGCTCACAGCTCCAGGAGTGTTACAGCATCTTATCTCCTGTTCAGTCTTCAGCAATTTTTTGGGGATCCGTTCTGCCCTTCTCTGAGGGGTGGAAAATCACTTTCTTAATGTCCTTGTCTAGGGTTGTTATTATTGGTTATTTCCCCCTCATTTCCCTCTCCTGCCCCCTATTTGCTGGTCTTTCTTCTGGCTACAGGGAACCTGTCCTTTTCTTGTGCCTGGCTTGTTTCCACACTTCCAAAATGCTTTC
This sequence comes from Pelodiscus sinensis, assembly GCF_052426305.1. NCBI lineage: Eukaryota > Metazoa > Chordata > Testudines > Trionychidae > Pelodiscus > Pelodiscus sinensis. The sequence continues at coordinate 14,842,807 of NC_143081.1, read as the reverse complement.
CCCAGCCCCAGTGCCTAGTCTGGTTCTCTTTTCCATCTCTCTCTGCTGTCCTGGCATAGTCGGCCATATCCACCACTCCCAACCCTCCGCTCTGCCTTCCCAAGGCCACAATCACCACTGAACCCACCCCTCCTTCAGCCAGGCTCTGACCACTTCCTGCTACAGCCCATGAGTTTATATAGGGTGAAGGAGCCAATCAGGACTCCTAAATCCAGTGTCAGTCAGATTGCTTCAGTGGGCGGGACTTCCTATGAGGTTCAACCACCACAGATTGCAGAGGGTGGGAAGAGAGGCTACTGGATGTAGGGCTGTAGGTTCCCTTAGAGCTTTGTAGACCTGAGTTCTAATCCCCAGATATCCTTGCTAGTGATATTACTCACTAAAATTCTTCAATAAGAATAGATATATGCTTGTTAAACTAAAGGAAGCTTGAATATGAAATTCAGTGTAACAAGTACCAATGCTAAAATTCCTTTTTGGAAGGTGGTAGGGTGCTGTGGATATCTCATGCTTCACCAAATATTGATAGGAGGTCCTGGGGAATAGCATGACCCAGAAATGATAGAGCTTGAAGATGTATGTCAGCTGGAGGTAGGTGTGGCTATGAACAGGGATGTCTCCCCTTTCCAGGATAAGGGATTGGCTGCCTGCTTCTGGGGGATCGGGGATGGTAAAATATAAGTGTGTGATCAACAGGAAGTTTTAAGACCATCTTTGATTCTGCTTTATTGCCCTACATCAGGCTTGAGGAACCATTTTCAATCGGGGGCCACTGACCAAAACTTACTGACCTGACTTCCCAAGAAGCCCCTCCCCACAACTCAAGTCACCCCAACAGAACCCAGCTCAGATCAACCTAACCCAACTCAACTCAACCCAACTCACCTCAACCCAACCCAACCCAACTCAACTCAACTCAGCCCAACTCACCTCAACCCAACCCAACCCAACTCAACTCAACTCAGCCCAACTCACCTCAACCCAACTCAACTCAACTCAACTCAACTCAGCCCAACTCACCTCAACCCAACCCAACTCAACTGAACTCAACTCAGCCCAACTCACCTCAACCCAACCCAACTCAACTCAACTCAGCCCAACTCACCTCAACCCAACCCAACTCAACTCAACTCAGCCCAACTCACCTCAACCCAACCCAACCCAACCCAACTCAGCCCAACTCACCTCAACCCAACCCAACACAATCCAACTCACGTCAACTCAACTCAGCCCCACCCAACCCAGCACACACTGAACCTATGGAACTCCTTGCCACAGGAGGTCGTGAAGGGCAGGACTTTAAGGGTATGTCTACACTACCTCACTAGTTCGAACTAGCGGGGGTAATGTAGTCATCCACAGTTGCAAATGAAGCCCAGGATTTGAATTTCCCGGGCTTCATTTGCATGAAGCTGGCCGGCGCCATTTTTAAATGCCGGCTAGTTCGAACCCCGTGCCGCGCAGCTACACGCGGCACGAAGTAGCTAGTTCGGATTAGGCTTCCTAATCCAAACTAGCTGTACTCCTCGTGGAACAGCTAATCCGAACAGCTAATCCATGGAACAGCTAATCCATGGAAGCCTAATCCGAACTAGCTACTCCATGCTGCGTGTAGCCGCGCGACACGGGATTCGAACTAGCCGACATTTAAAAATTCAAATCCCGGGCTTCATTTGCAGCTGCGGATGACTACATTACCCCCGCTAGTTCGAACTAGCGGGGTAGTGTAGACATACCCTAAGAGAGTTCAAAAAGAACTAGATAAAGTCTGGTTGTCAGAGGCTGGGAATGGGCGACAGGGGAGGGATCACCAGATGGTTCCCTGTTCTATTCACTCCCTCTGGGGCACCTGGTACCTCCTGCTGTGGGCAGGGATGGGGGGTGGCTCAGCCAACCCCGCTCCAGTGAGCAGACCTCCACCTCCCTGCACCAAGAAACCTGCCTCCTTTCTCCTGCAGGGACCTGACGTCATTTCCAGCACCGGTTCTTGCTCCACATTGGAGAAGTCTTCCAGTCTCAGGGGCCAAAACACGGAGCCGGTTGCCCATGGCCTCTGGCCACCCTTGGTTTCCTGGCCCAGGCTGCCCCAGAGCCGTGGGCTCGAAGACTCCAGGTGCCCAGCTCCATAGCCTGGAACCTGGAACTCCTCAGAGCCCTGACGCGAGCTGGTGGACGTGGGGCTTGCAGGCCGCGGCGCCGGGCTCCCATTGCAGGTGGGGACTCTGCCCTGTGATCCAGAATCCAAGGATGATGGGGAGAAGTGTTTCTCCCAGCCCCCCAGCAGGCATGATTCCTCAGACGCAAGAGAGCGTTGAACCCATCAGGCAGGGCCCCTTTCCTGCTGATGAGGCCAGGGTCTCCCCCAGCCGGGACAGAGGGCCGCCCCCAGAGTTAATACCTGAACGGAGGCCTGTGAGTTGAAGTGTCCCCACGCCCATTTGGGGTGCAGGCGGGGGAGGAACGTTTCTCTCTGGCTCTGACTCCCAGGCACAGACCACGGGCTGGAAACTCGTTCCCGGGCCTGTTCTCGACTGACGGGGATAAATGTCATCTCCCAAGCTCCACAGGCCACCAGATCCCTCCAGGCACAGGCTCCGTGGCGCTGTCTGGGTTGACCCCATTTGGGACACGGCCCTGAGCTCAGCCTGTTGCCTCTGGTCCGTACGTCACAGAGACCAGCCCCAAGCCAGCCTGTGGTGGGTCTCTTGGTGGGTGCATCCCCAGAGCTGTTGATGCAACATGGGAGGTGGAGGAGGAAGCTCACTCCAAGATAATTAGGCAGCGTTAACGAAGCACCAGACTGCTCCAAACCAGTGAAGGGATCGGAGCCCTCTGCTTGAGGCCAGGCTGGGCGGTGACTATCAGGGCGTGGGTCTGAGGCTGGCCCAAGCTGGGATCAGCTCCAGAGCTGGGAAGATATTTAGTCCCGCATCCCTGGTCCTGCCCCCTCCCGCCCAGTCTGCCCACAGGGGCGCAGGGAGTGGGTCCCCATCTGACAGGGGCTGCCAGAGACCAAGCTATGCTGAGGATGTGAGGCCGGTCTGAGGACACTGCCGACGGACAATGCAGAGATGGGGCAGGGTTGACGGATGCAGAGATGGACCAGGACTGAGGATCCTGGACCGGTAAATGCCTCCCAGGCCGGGACACCTCCCCCCAGACTGACACGGTGAGTTTGCTGTGGTGATGACATGGGGAGGGGAGGTTGACATGCTGGGCACATGGAGTAACGGCCCGAGAGCACCAAGGAGGGATTCTTTGCAAGTGCATAGTTGATCAAACACCTGGAGCAGCCCTGAGTTCTCTGTTACCATCATGGGAATAAAAGCACTTGTCCTAGACTCCGATCTGGCTCGGTTCTCTTCAGTCAACAGCAGCTTGAGTGCGCTGCGAAGTGCAGAACAGCAGTGAAAAGCGTTGCTGAGCTGCGGTCGAAATGCTTTCAGGTTCCCAACGCCTGTATCATTTGTCCAACATCCCGGACGCCCCCCTGAAAATGGGCTCCCCAGGAAACCCGTTGCCTTTGAAATAAGTGAATGGAAAATAGGGTCGCTGGACGCCCACGTGGCCACGTTCCTATTGCCCGAGAAGGGCGCAGGCTGAACCGCCTCGCCCTGTGGCACTGGTGTGTGTTTCTGGTCCAAAGGGACACCGCCAGGCTGCTGAATCGTAGAGTTGAGTGGCTGTCCTGCTGCGGCTGAATCTGCTAAGCAAGCCCCTTCAAGCTAGGCAGAGTCAAAGCCTCCAGCCAAGGGCTGTCCGTCTGGACTCGGCCCAGCAACACGGAGGCAGTCGGTGCTGTCAGAGCCCAGATCTGCTCTTCTAGCTCCATGTTTTCAGTACTAAGGACAAAGCAGAGCGAGGGAGGAGGGGAAACTGAGGCAGCGGGAGTAATCAGCCGTAGGTCCCACCGCAGAGCGGTATTTCAGGCACTGCAAGCGTGTGAGTTTCATGCCCAAGCTTTCAGCCAGCGCTGTTGTGTTCAGATCCGATTGGCGGCATCCTCCACATGACAGTGTTGAATCCAGCCCCAAATTGTCAGCTGGGGCAATTGGAGGCAGTGCCATGGACGATGTCAGAACCGGGCACGTTCACAGCCATGGGGTAACTCACCGCCCCTAGTAAGTATCAGGGTGGGTGCTGGGGCGGGTGGACACCCACAACATGAGAGCCATCTAGGGACCTAACCTTAACGAATATATCTAGCTCTGGTTTGAACCCTTTTAAAGTCCTAGTCTTCATAATATCCTCTGGCAGGGAGTTCCACAGGTTGACTGTGTGTTGTGTGAAGAAAACCTTCCTTTGGTTTCTTTTAAACCTGCTGCCTCTTCATTTCATTTGGGGACCTCCTAGTTCTTACTTTATGAAAACAAGTCAATAACTTTTCCTTCTTCACCTTCACCACCCCAGTCATGATTGTATATACCTCTATCGGATCCCCCCTTAGTCTCCTCTTCTCTAAACTGAAAAGTCTCCGTCTTTCTTCCTATGGGACCCGTTCCAAACCTTCTCATCATTTTTGTTGCCCTTTTCTCAACCTTTTCCAATATCAAGAGATATTTTGGAGATGAGGTGACAGGTCTGTAGGCAGGATTGGAGATGTGGGCGTCCCATGGCTCTATACAGAGGCAATACGATATTCTCTGTCTTGTTCTCTGTCCCTTTCGTAATGATTCCTAACGTTCTGTGTGGTTATTTCGACAGCCGCTGCACACGGTGAGCATGTTTTCAGAGAACGGTGCACGATGTCTCTAAGATCTCTCTGTGTCCTCTTCTCCGCAGCCATCGCAGCACATGCCGAGGAAGACAATGTCCAATGGAAGCACCGTGACCGAGTTCCTGCTCCTGGGGTTCTCCGACGTGCGGGAGCTGCAGATTCTGCACTTTGTGGTGTTTCTGGTGATTTACTTGGCAGGCCTGATGGGGAATCTTCTCATCATCTCTGCGGTAGCCCTCGACCACCAGCTCCACACCCCCATGTACTTCTTCCTGGGGAACCTGTCCATCCTAGACCTCGGCTCCATCTCCGTCACCGTCCCCAAATCCATGGCCAACTCCCTCCTGGACACCAGGTCAATTTCCTACCCTGCCTGTGTTGCCCAAGTCTTTTTCTTTGTCACCTTCATTTCAACTGATTTTCACGTGCTCACCATCATGGCCTACGACCGGTACGTGGCCATCTGCCATCCCCTGCACTACGAGCGAGTGATGAACAGGAGAGCTTGTGTCCTCATGGCCACTGGGGCCTGGCTCGCTGATATCGTCTACGCTGCCCTGCATGCCGGGATCACATTCAGCTTATCATTCTGCCAGGACAACGACATCAACCAGTTCTTCTGCGAAATCCCCCAGCTCCTCAAGCTTGTCTGCTCCGACTCCTACCGCAGTGAGCTTGGGGTTACGGTCTTTGGTGCATTTTTGGCTTTTAATTGCTTTGCTTTCATCATTGTGTCTTATGTTCAGATCTTTAAAGCGGTGCTGAGAATCCCCTCGGAGCAGGGCCGGCACAAAGCCTTCTCCACCTGCCTCCCCCACCTCGCCGTAGTCTCCTTGTTCCTCACCACAGTCTCCTTCACCTATCTGAAACCCACCTCCAGCGCACCCTCAGGGCTGGATCTCGCGATGAGCGTTCTCTATGCCGTGGTGCCTCCAGTGATGAATCCGGTCATCTACAGCATGAGGAACAGGGAGCTCAAAGCGGCGTTTAAGAAACTGTTTGGGTGGAGGTTAGTCTCCAAGAATTAAAATTTCCTTCACCTGCTCTGGGTCACGATTTCAAATGGCGTAATCAACAGAGCACCAGATTGTCTCTTTGCGAGCACACGGTGCAATATGTCCATGATGGAGGAAAATCCCGATTAACTGCACTGAACGAAATCCTAGTTAGTTAGAGACGGATCAGTGTTTATATAGTCAGAATCTATGTAGGTCTTCCTAAATCATTCTGCGCATCTGTCTTGTTTTATATATTTATAGTGTAATAAACTCCATCCTACCTGAGGGAATGTGGACACTACAAACTTAATTTGAAATAACAGCCGTTATTTCGAATTCACTCTAATAGCATCTGCACAGGCAAACCTCTATTTTGAAATAAATTCGAAATAGCGGAACCCTTATTTCGAATTTGGTAAACCTCATTCTGCGAGGAGTAACATCAAATTCAAAATAGCTATTTCGAAGGAAGTGCTGTGTAGACACTTAATTCGAAATAGGGGGCCTCCGGCCCTTCCCAGGGAGCCCTGGTGGCCACTCTGGGCACAACCAGGAAAACTTCCTCTCCTCTCCCCCAGCCCCTAAGACATTCAAGGGGTAGACAGAGGAATGTTACCGTCTCTGGCAGGATAGCTGCCAGCCTGGCCACCAAAGGCCACATGGGAACTCAGGAGCAGGTTTGCATGAAAGTCATGTTGGTCTGGTGAGACCCCCAACCCTGAGCACTGAGCTTCTCCTCCCCCTTCTTCCCCTTGCTTCCCCCTTCCAGCTCCCTCCTCCCAGGTTTCCCCCTCCCCTCTCCCACCTTCTCTCTTCTCCTCTCCCACCTCCTTTTCCCAGTCTCCCCAGAGGTTCAACCCCTCCCCGGTTTTGTTCAATAAACCCAGTTTCTATTTTTGATCATACGTGTCTTTTATTTGACATCAGGAAGGGGGTTAGGGAGGGGTCAGTGGAAGGACGTGAGGTAGGAATGGGGCACGAGCCCCCGGTGGGGAGGACCAGGGAGGCTCTGAGGGCTCCTCAGGATGGACGCTTTCCCCCAGGGCCTCCTGGATCCTGACAGCCCCTGATGAACCCCCGGATGGCAGCCTGCAGCAAGTGCAGCCGGGCTGATGGCAACGACCCCACGAGACACACCGGCGTGCCCAGGGGCAGCTCTGGCTCCATGTGGCCGAGTGCTGTGGTGTCCCGAGTGTGGGCGCTCAGGGCACTCCAAGCCAGGACTGCTTTGCTGTCCCTCATCGAGGTAGACAAGCAAGCGGGGAACCCTGAGAACTGTCTGTCCGGGATGGGGGTCGGGTCCCTTTAAGCACGGAGCTCAGTTAGCCTCAGGCAGCAGCCCCACACACTAAGTCCTAACCTGATGCCCTGCCGGCACTGGTTCCGGCCAACCTTAACTTCGGTTCAGGGTTCACTCAGTGTGGACGTGCTAGTTCGAAATAGTTTTTGTGTATAGATGTGTTATTTCCAATTAACTTAACTCGAAATAGCACTGTAGTGTAGACATACTCTGAGACCAGCACACCCAATATCAAGAGCCAAACCTACGACCCTTGTGAACATCGAGACGTCTCTGTCTCTTCCCATGTTTTGATGGAAAATCGGTGCTTGCGGAATGAGCCGATTGGCTGGTGTTGGCTGGATGGTTTTGTTTTTCTTTGGCGTCATTTGGTCTTTGGGTTGGTTCATTTGTGGGTTTCTTCCAGGTGGCTTTACAGGAGGTAGGAGTTTGGGAGCATGGAGTATTTCTGATCCAAGCACGGTGTCAATGGATTGTTGGTTGGAGACATCGTCTCCTCCTTGCTGGGATGGGATTTTCTGAGGGACGTGACGTTTTGCTTCCCCTAGTGAGGATGAATTGGGAAAAAGTCTGGGTGGGTGGGAAGGTCCTAGTCTCTATTGACACCGTTATGGGAATGTGGATAGGACTGCACGGCCCTATTTCAGATGTGGGAAGGTTGCTAGACCCACGCCTATTAAAGCATAAACCCCGAGTCACTCTCACTGCAGCGGAAAGACCTTGAGGGAGAGAAATCTTGGGCGATGTCTCCTTCAGACACATGGAGGCTGGGCAATAAAACCGAATGTGTGTCCCGCCAAACCCTGGCCGTGTGTGTGTCTTCAGTTGAGAACTCATATTTTCTCAGATATTACTCTTTTTTCCAATGGGATCACCAAAAGTTCCGGGATTGGGGGGAGACCTGCTGGTCACTCAGCCTATTGCTGAGGGAGGATTTGCATGGACCACACATGGTAGGGCCTGTGGAGAAATCCCAGTGGGTGGCCACGGCAGGTGTGGGAGGGAAGGACGGTTCTCGCAGGCGGCCACCAGGGGAATCCACACGAAGGGAGGGGCAGGTCCACGCAGAGACCGGAGGGCTCAGTCGGGGCCGACCACAGACAGGGGAGGAGACTCTGGGATCCCTCCACAGGAAAGGAGCAGCCCGCGCAGCCAGTTGATGTTGGTGGGAGGTAGGCCAGGGTGGAGAGTAAGCTCTGGCACTCAGCGTGTTGGGGCTGGATACCCCGCGGAAGGGGGCAGTGGGCCGAGCCCCTGCCTAAGGGATCCCGGGCTGGGACTGGAGATCTGACAATGGCCAAGGGCCTTATTAACCCTAGTATGAGGGACTAGAGAACAGACTTTGACCAAGGGCCATATTATCCCTAGTAAGAAGGACTGGTGAACTAACTTTGGCCAAGGGCCATATTAGCCCTAATAGAAGGGGCTGGAAAAGTGACTTTGGCCAAGGGCCATATTAGCCCTAGTACAAGGGACTGGAGAACTGACTTTGGCCGGGGGGCCGTATTAGCCATAGTATGAGAAAGAAAGAAAGAAAGAAAGAAAGAAAGAAAGAAAGAAAGATTCGTATATTTCACTGAGTTGAAAATCAGACCCCAAGTCTCTCCGCACCCAGTACCCCCCAAAGCTCTGTCTGCAGGGGATCGAGTCCGTCCTTAGCCATTAAACATTTCGCTCTGGGGATGAACCCCCTGGGGAATTTGCTCAGCTGGTGCAGGCGGGGGAGGAACGTTTCTCTCTGGCTCCAAATCCCAGGCACAGACCACAGGCTGGAAACGCCTTCCCGGGCCCGTTCCCAGCTGAGGGGCATAAGTGTGACCCCCTCCCCCGCTATTCATTGAATAGCAGCCTGCAAATGGCAGAGCGGCGGTGAAAAGCGTGGCTGAACTCTGCGGCCAAAATGTTTTCAGGTTGCCAATGTCCGTGTCATTTTTCCAACGTCCCAGATGCCTGCCATGAAAACGGTTTCCTGGGATACCCCGTTTCCTTTGAAATCATTTAACAGAAAATATGGTGCCACCCATCATGAAGCTCATGTGGGCACGTTCATATTGTCCAAGAGGGCACCGTGCTGAACTCCCCACTCCGTGTTTGGGCATCAAATTGGCAAATGAAATGTAATGATGGTAAATGTAGAGTAAAGCCCTTTGGGAAACATCCCAACTCTACATACAAACGAATGGGATTCATTTAGCTACAACCACTCAAGACAGAGCTCTTGGAGTCATCGTGGATCGTTCTCTGAAAACTTCCACTCCGTGTGCAGCGGCAGTCAAAAAAGCAAACAGCATGTTAAGAATAATTAAAAAAGGGATAGAGAACAAGACAGAGAATACTCATATTGCATCTGTATAAAACCATGAGATGCTCACATCTCGAATCCAGCATACAGATGTGGTCACCTCATCTCCAAAGAGATCTCTTGGCATTGGAAAAGGTTCAGAAAAGGGCAACAAAAATGATGAGGGGTTTGGAACGGGTCCCGTATGAAGAGGGATTAAAGAGACTTGGACTTTTCAGCTTGGAAAAGAGGAGACGGAGGGGGGATAGGACAGAGGTCTGTAACATCATGACCGATTTGGAAAATTGAGCGAGCGAGCCGTACTGTGCCGATAAAGTGGACATGTGCTTTGGACCTCTAGAACTTAGTGTAGGAGCCTCTTCCACTTGAGCTAAAAGCCAGCTGGTTCTCAGCCTAGGCTGTAGAGGTCTTTTGCTCTTATCTGTTGTGTAAGTGGTTTTAGGGCCTCTTTATGGGACACTAAGGCTGTGTCTACACTGGCCAGTTATTCTGGAAAATCAGCCACTTTTCTGGAATAACTTGTCAGCTGTCTACACTAGCCCCTTGAATTTCCGGAAAAGCACTGACACTCTACTGTAAAATTGTCAGTGTTTTTCTGGAAAAAATATGCTGCTCCCATTCGGGCAAAAGTCCTTTTCTAGAAAACTGTTCTGGAAAAGGGCCAGTGTAGACAGCACAGTCGTGTTTTCTGCAAAAAAGCCCCGATTGCGAAAATGACGATCGGGGCTTTTTTGCGGAAAAGCGCGTCTACATTGGCACGGACGCTTTTCTGGAAAAAGTGCTTTTCCGGAAAAGCATCCTGCCAATGTAGACGCGCTTTTTCCGGAAATACTTATAACGGAAAACTTTTCCGTTTTAAGCATTTCTGGAAAAGGGTGCCAGTGTAGACATAGCCTGAGGGTCTACTAAGGATACCTCTAGACTTCAGCACTTCTCTGGGATACCGCTGGTATCCAAAGCACATGTCCACTTTATCGGCACAGTACGGCTCGATCGATTGATCGATAGATAGAGGGGGTGGGTGGGGATAGATAGATAGATAGATAGATAGATAGATAGATAGATAGATGGGATATATGGGGATGGATAGATAGAAGACAGAGGGGGGTTGGGGATAGACAGACAGACAGACGTGCTTGCTGGAGGCTTTCCCCCACAGAGTTGGCCAGTGCGAGAGGCAGGGGGGACGGGAGGAAACGCATATGGGCCGACCCCCGGGTGGAAGTCGGGCGCTGATGCAGCCGGACTCTGTCTTGACTGAGTTTCTCAAAGCTCCGGGGAAGAATTGGGAAGTTCGGCTGCAACGCTGGCTCCCTCTCGCCGAGTTGGGTAACTTTTACCCTGTGGCTCAGGGCGGCGGGTGGCAGAACCGGGGACTATTTGCCCGGCTCACTAACGGGGAGAAGGCAACGGAACCTTTCTCAGGTGAGCGTCCTCTGCAGGGGACTCGTGGGGACTTTTCTGTGGGTCTCTCTCGCTCTCTCCTGGGGAAGCCCCAGGACCGCATGTCATTAATTAACGCCTCGTTGGAGCAGGTGGGCTGGACCCGGGCTTTCCCACATCCGGCACGAGAGCGCTAACCACTAGGTCGCACAATCACTCCCTCCCTCCATCCCTTGTGCAAGGAGCCAGCAATATTCGCTCACTCTGCAACGGCTTCTGCCTACGGCGGCGGGGGGAGAAGGGGGGGAACGATAACAGAGCCAGAAAGAGCTGCACTCAGAAACCCAAGGCAGCCTGAGACGCTGTGGCAACGGTGGGCAGAGGATGGATCTTTGCCCAAATCCCAGGCCTGTGGCTGGCGAATACCCATCTGCTGTGGGTGGTACAGAGCCGGCTGCGCTACCCCCCACTTCTCTGGGGGGTCGGCAGCCCCATTCCAGGCCCTGTTCCGCTTCCTCAGACCTTCTGAGGAACAAACTCAGACAGAGGGGGCTGGAGATGTATTGCTTTGGGGATTGTTTATTGGCACAGATTCTTCAGAGTAAGATTTCTCTCTCTCTCTCTCTCTCTCTCTCTCTCTCACACTCACACTCACACTCACACTCACACTCACACTCACACTCACACTCACACTCACACTCACACTCACACTCACACTCACACTCACACTCACACTCACACTCACACACACCGGAGGCGGGCTGCAAGTGCTTTGTGGATTACTTTGGCTTCTGCTGGGATATTACGTCTTGGCCAGGAGAGAGAGAAATTTTCTGGCTGCTTCTCATTGAATATATCTGCTTGCAGAGTCTCTGCCTGCCTTAAAAGGTCACGGATGCGACACGGCCTTTTGCTTGGGTATTTCTCATTCACCCATCCAACAGGTTACACGCATATTCCTGGGCTGCATGGTTTCTAGGTAAGTAACCAGACACCTCCAACACATTGAGTTACATGACATGGGAAAAGGACGTCATGTGAATACGATGGATTAACATACCAAAGACAGGATCCGGACGTCACATAAATTGTAACTAAGGCTACGTCTAGACTGCAAGCCTCTTTCAAAGGAGGCTTTCTCGAAAGGCGTTCTTCCTCGTCAAACGCGGTTTTCCGCCTTCAAAAAAGTTGCAGCGGTCTTTCAATTTACTTTCGAAAGAAGGCAGCAGCAGTCTGGATGCAGGGGACGTTTTTTCGGACACACCCTAAGAGAGGTAGGGTCAAGGGAAAAGCAGAGGAGTGTGTCCAGTCAGATAGACGCCAGTGGAGGGGGGGTGACGGCACATCAGGGACCCCCCTCTCGCACCCTCGTCTGCAGCCAGCTGTGACTCCTCCAGGCCGTAGAACTGAAGGTTTTATTGCTTCTCGGAGATACAGCACGGGTTCGATGTAGACACTGCCCGTCCCCTGCCAGCCTTACTTCCCTGTGCGGGGGGGGGGAGGGTTCACAGGCCCCTATACTGTTCCAGGTCTGCTTGCTTCATCCTCCCCACACTAACAACCCCTTCTTCCACCCACCAAGCACTCACCCCCCCGGTAGCCACCCCCTTCCTTTGTTCACACCCCTTCCCCGGCCAGGTGAGAAATGGCTGGGCCCTGGCCTTCGCGCCTCCCCCAGGGACCACCCCCCGCTGGGCAGTGCTTACAGACACCGGCCAGTAGGGGTCACCCCAGCCCAACACGGCCACCAGTGACGGCCCAACCAGAGTGGATCCACACGAGGGTACAACCCCCCACTATAGCACGGGGGGGGGGCAACTGGTTACAGGCCTCACCCCACATCGGCCCCTCCCCCTGGGGCACAGTGCAAAGGCAGGTGTGACCCCCCCACGTGTCATCTCCAAGAGGGACCACCCCGCTCCAACTCCCCGGGCCAGGGCCGCCCGTCCTGCCGGTGGCTTGGGGCCGGGTGTACAAGCACGGGGAGCGCTCGGTTCTGGGCTGGGAAACACACAGGAAAGGGGGCTCCCCACAGCTCCGCTCCCGTCATGGATACACCAGCACTATTTCCCGAGGAGGGTGGGGGGGGGGGCGCGCTGGGCTGGGTTCCCGAGGGAGGGGGTGGAATCTCCACCCCTAGGGGTGTTTCAGTCCCAGTTTGACCAACCCTGGCTGGGATGGTTGAGTTGGGTTGGTCCTGCTCTGGGCAGGGGGCCGGACTCGGTGACTCCTGAGGGCTCTGCCAGCCCTGGGATTCTGGGATAATAGAGACACTAGATTTATGGCTTGTTACGACCATCTCTCCCCACTCGGTCCTACAACTTCATCGCCCACAACCTCTTGATCGGTCTCAAACAACATGGGGGATCTCTGTGTCTCGTCCACCCCTCAACATCCCCCCCTCCCCGATGCAGAGCTCTAGGCAAGCACAGAGGCCACGGTGAGGGGTGCGTCCCGAATCGGATGCCTAAGTCTCACCTGGAGGGGGACACTGGTCCATGTCTTAGCGTCTCGGCTGTAAACCCTGCCTAGAATTGGGTGCCGACATTATTTCTTGGGACTAGAAGAAGTTCCTTCGTAAATGTTCTGCATGCACCTAGGATGGATTCACAACACACGGCACGTGGCCTCTACTTCCAGCTACCGCCCTTCCCCATGGGGTCGCGCCTGCCGGCCGAATTCTGCCCGGCTGCAAACCGTCTGCTCGGCTCAAATCTGGGCAGGGCACGAATCAGTCATTGGTGCGAATGCCTGGGCTGCCGTTCACACGCGGGACTCTCTAGCAAGGAGAAACCGGCCATGACGACCACAGGGGGTTGTGTTTGGACACCCAGAAATCCTGTCTGTCTGTCTGTCTTTCACCAAAGCTGAACTCGGAGTGCAGGGGACTTGGTTTATACTGGGTGGCTCATGCAGAGCAAGGTTAGGGCAGCCACCTATGGGGTGCGGGGACTGTTGAGACAGGCACCCCTCTAGTATTGGGGAAAAAGCAAAGCAATTTGCAACGTTGACACTGGCGATCCCCCACAATGCTGAAAGGAGACAGTGGCTGTGAGCGGTGCAGGGGTTGCTGAATAGCAGCTCGCCAGGGGTTGGAGCCAGGGGGCAGCCAGGGCTCCACTGCCGGTAGCAGGAGACTCATGAATTCTAATTGGTGGCAGCGGTGGGATCCATGCTGGGAGTTAGCTCCAGGCTGGGCTGAGGCTGCACCCAGTGCCCACTGCTGGCCTCAGGGCCCCCACTTGATGGCCCAGGGTAGCTTGTGGGTGCAGGGATCCCTGGGAGGTCAGAGCCCAAAGACGGCAGAGCCCACACTGCAGCCCAGCAAAGCATTGGCGGCTTCCAGGCACTCGCTCAGCCAGGGCCCTGCAAGGAGAAGGAGATCGATGGGGAGACACCGGCCCAGGAAATGGGGAGCGGCCAGGAGGCGGGGGAGACACGAGCGAGGGGAACAGGAGGAGCAAAGAGCAGAGAGATCGCAGAGCGTGGCGGGACTGGCACGAGGGTCAGAAAGTAAAGGTGTCGGGGGATGGAGCATGGCGACCTCTGAAGGATGGTGGGATCGGGACTGGGATAGGCTGGGGGCAGAGGTGTGGGAGGCAGGGTGGGGTTCTGAGTTGTGGGGTTTCCATGGGGCAGGAGCTCTCCCGATGATACCCTGAGCCCCCTCCCTCCCCGCACACCCTCCTACCTGCTCGATCCTGCACCCAGACCACAGCTTTTGCCTCCAGCAGCTCCCACTCGTCGCGCTGCCCCGCGGCCCGGCCGTGCAGCCAGACCACGGCCAGCACTGTGGCCCAGACGCCAGGGACCACGTCCTGTGGAGGAGAGACAGTCTGAGACAGGACGGGTCTGGGAACCTCCCTGCCCCCCATCTCTGCCCTCCCCCACACTCACCTCACTGGGCATCCTCCCTCTGGCGTCTGTCTCACTCACCCCCAGCGCGGCGACCAGCTGGGGCCCGAGGTCCCAGGAGCCATCAGCGTTCTGCAGGGACACCAGCCTCAGCAGGGGAGACTCCTCCGTTGCCTGGTCTGAAAAGAGAGATGGGGCGGGGACATGATTTCAGTATAGCGAGATGGCCTGTCCAAGTTGGGGACAGTCTACAACCTTAACTGTGACCCTCTATGTCACCTTAACTCTGCCCCTCCATGGGCATCCTTTACCTATTCCTCTGAGCCCTAATGCCGCATTCATGGGCATGCTTTATCTGGATCTCTGCAGCACTGGCCCCTCCATGGACACCCTTAACTCTACCCCGTCCTGCACTCATGGGATGACAATATTCAGAATTAGACCCCCAACTCCCTTGGGTCCCTGTGAATGTCCTAGCCTCAGCCATTAAGCCCATAGCTCCAGGGTGAGTCTCACACACAATCTGACCATGGGACCATCCTCCACTACAACCTGCAAAGGACACTTCCTTCCAGGGAAAGACATGAGCCTGTAAGGAAGTAGGGGAGATGGGATGTAACAGTGTGTATAGGATATAGCCATAGATGGGCCAGGATTATGGGGCAGAGTTAAGGTTACCTGGGCTGCAGTAACCAGACTCTCCAATTCAGATTTTAAGGGGAGTCTAAACTTCCAAATTTCTGCCTTTCCTGGCCTTCTTTGGTTATGAACTGGACGGTGCCCACAACGATCTGTGCCCCATAACTCAGGTGTACCCATGTCCTACCCTAAGCCCAGTTTCAGCCAAGTTCTTTGCCAGGAATTTCCACCAGTGTGTCTGAGAGAAAACAGCAGGGGAGTCCCTCCCGAGCCGGCACAAACTCACATCCTGCATCCCAGCTTCTCGCCTGGAAGCTTCCGTCTTATTTTTTTATTCGTTTCGTGGCAAGAGGACTTGTGTCACCTCACGTCAAACCCAACCCGTTAAGGACGCCCCTATCTCCTTGTTGTCAAGGCCGTTCTTCAAGAATTTCCATCCGCCCCCGATCCTGACGTTTGCCCCCCAGTTCTGACGCCCGGCCCCAGTTCCCCCACCTTTCGGGGGCGGGGGCTCCGGCGGGGCCCCCGGGTCGGAGCTCTTGCTGCCGTTGTGTTGCGGCCGTCCCCGGAGGCGCTGTGGGATGCAGCGGAGCCAGGACAGACACTTCTGAGGGAGGCGAAGGGCCAGGCTGGGTTTGGGGGGCGGCTGAGACACACTGAGGTGGCAGTCGCGTTCCATAATGTGGTCTCGCGTAATATTCATGATATCCACACACTGCGTCACTTGGAAAGCGCTTAGTCTGGGAGACGGGAGCATGAGCATGTGGGCTTGGCTTCCCGCGTCTATGATGACGGGACTCCTCGGCCATGGAGTCAGGGGGAACTCTGGCACGAAGACGGATGGAGGGAGAGAGACAGAGATAGGCACCCGGACAGACAGGCTCGGGGGAGAAAGAGAAATCCCAGCCCCCCGCCGATACTCCCAACCCCTTCCCCCACCCGGCCCCCCCAACTCCCTCACGGCTTGACACAACCCCCCCCTCCAAAGTCCTCCCTCCTGGGTTGTCACCTCCAAAACCAGTCCCCACAGCCCCATTCTTCTTCCCATTGGGACCCCTCCTCCAGGCCCAGAGGATGTGGGGGGCAGGGGCTGTGTCCCATGGATGAAGGCAGGATGCTGGGGGGGGAAAGGCCCCTCCTAACCAGACTCATGACAGTGATGGGCCTGTGGCCATCTGACAGGGATGGTCCGTCTGTGTTGCCTTCATTGTCTGCATCTGCCCATCGCTGGCCGGCCGGATGCAGCTCCCGTTCTGCGTCCATCCTCCTGCGCCTGGGCCTGTCTGTCTCCATCTCCCCACCGGCGCCTGGGCCTGTCTGTCTCCATCTCCCCGCCGGCGCCTGAGCCTGTCTGTCTCCATCTCCCCACCGGCGCCTGGGCCTGTCTGTCTCCATCTCCCCACCGGCGCCTGGGCCTGGGCCTGTCTGTCTCCGCCTCCCCGCCGGCGCCTGGGCCTGTCTGTCTCCGCCTCCCCGCCGGCGCCTGGGCCTGGGCCTGTCTGTCTCCACCTCCCCGCCGGCGCCTGGGCCTGGGCCTGTCTGTCTCCGCCTCCCCGCCGGCGCCTGGGCCTGGGCCTGTCTGTCTCCGCCTCCCCGCCGGCGCCTGGGCCTGGGCCTGTCTGTCTCCGCCTCCCCGCCGGCGCCTGGGCCTGGGCCTGTCTGTCTCCGCCTCCCCGCCGGCGCCTGGGCCTGGGCCTGTCTGTCTCCGCCTCCCCGCCGGCGCCTGGGCCTGTCTGTCTCCGCCTCCCCGCCGGCGCCTGGGCCTGTCTGTCTCCGCCTCCCCGCCGGCGCCTGGGCCTGGGCCTGTCTGTCTCCGCCTCCCCGCCGGCGCCTGGGCCTGGGCCTGTCTGTCTCCGCCTCCCCGCCGGCGCCTGGGCCTGGGCCTGTCTGTCTCCGCCTCCCCGCCGGCTCCTGGGCCTGTCTGTCTCCGCCTCCCCGCCGGCGCCTGGGCCTGTCTGTCTCCGCCTCCCCGCCGGCGCCTGGGCCTGTCTGTCTCCGCCTCCCCGCCGGCGCCTGGGCCTGTCTGTCTCCGTCTCCCCGCCGGCGCCTGGGCCTGTCTGTGTTCATCTGCATCTCCCCGTCTGCGCCCGTCCATCTGCATCTGTCCATCTGTGTCTCCCCATCTTCACCTAGGTCTGTCTGTCTCCATCTCTCCGTCTGCGCCTGGGCCTGTCTGTGTCCATCTGCGTCTCCCCCCCTGCGCCCGTCCATCTGCGTCTCCCCCCCTGCGCCCGTCCATCTGCGTCTCCCCCTCTGCGCCCGTCCATCTGCGTCTCCCCCTCTGCGCCCGTCCATCTGCGTCTCCCCGTCTGCGCCCGTCCATCTGCGTCTCCCCTCCTGCGCCCGTCCATCTGCGTCTCCCCTCCTGCGCCCGTCCATCTGCGTCTCCCCTCCTGCGCCCGTCCATCTGCGTCTCCCCTCCTGCGCCCGTCCATCTGCGTCTCCCCCTCCTGCGCCCGTCCATCTGCGTCTCCCCCTCCTGCGCCCGTCCATCTGCGTCTCCCCCTCTGCGCCCGTCCATCTGCGTCTCCCCCTCTGCGCCCGTCCATCTGCGTCTCCCCCTCCTGCGCCCGTCCATCTGCGTCTCCCCCTCCTGCGCCCGTCCATCTGCGTCTCCCCGTCTGCGCCCGTCCATCTGCGTCTCCCCGTCTGCGCCCGTCCATCTGCGTCTCCCCCTCTGCGTCTCCCCGTCTGCGCCCGTCCATCTGCGTCTCTCCGTCTGCGCCCGTCCATCTGCGTCTCCCCGTCTGCGCCCGTCCATCTGCGTCTCCCCTCCTGCGCCCGTCCATCTGCGTCTCCCCTCCTGCGCCCGTCCATCTGCGTCTCCCCCTCTGCGCCCGTCCATCTGCGTCTCCCCCTCTGCGCCCGTCCATCTGCGTCTCCCCCTCTGCGTCTCCCCGTCTGCGCCCGTCCATCTGCGTCTCCCCGTCTGCGCCCGTCCATCTGCGTCTCCCCGTCTGCGCCCGTCCATCTGCGTCTCTCCGTCTGCGCCCGTCCATCTGCGTCTCTCCTCTGCGCCCGTCCATCTGCGTCTCCCCCTCTGCGCCCGTCCATCTGCGTCTCCCCTCCTGCGCCCGTCCATCTGCGTCTCCCCTCCTGCGCCCGTCCATCTGTGTCTCCCCTCCTGCGCCCGTCCATCTGCGTCTCTCCTCTGCGCCCGTCCATCTGCGTCTCTCCCCCTGCGCCCGTCCATCTGCGTCTCTCCTCTGCGCCCGTCCATCTGCGTCTCTCCTCTGCGCCCGTCCATCTGCGTCTCTCCCCCTGCGCCCGTCCATCTGCGTCTCCCCCTCTGCGCCCGTCCATCTGCGTCTCTCCCCCTGCGCCCGTCCATCTGCGTCTCTCCCCCTGCGCCCGTCCATCTGCGTCTCCCCCTCTGCGCCCGTCCATCTGCGTCTCCCCCTCTGCGCCCGTCCATCTGCGTCTCCCCCTCTGCGCCCGTCCATCTGCGTCTCCCCCTCTGCGCCCGTCCATCTGCGTCTCCCCCTCTGCGTCTCCCCCTCTGCGCCTAGGCCTGTCTGTCTGTCTGTCTCAGAGAAAACACAGGCCCTGCTCTGCAGGTGGGAGGGCAATCCCAGTGGACTGCCCCCCCCGTCCCATTCTGCCAGCACCTTCTGCTCCCCACCCCCCACCCCAGCACTGGGTGGAGGGGAAATGAGATCCAACCGGGGCAGGGAAGGGGTAACCCAGCCCCACAGGAGTGCGAGGAGGGGCAAAGGGATATGAGCACGTAACCATGATGCCCCCCATGGTCCTGACACACCCACCGCTCCCCAGTGCCAGTCTCCCTCCCCAACCAGCGCCCCCCCCACATGATGGGTCCCCTCCATGCCGGGCCCCCCGCAGGGTTACCTGCCAGCGGGACGTCCCGCCTCACCAGCGGCCCCTGCGCCGACTTCACCAGGGTCGTGTCCACCCCCACGTAGGCCGTGAGGGAGCAGACGACGCCCGAGCTCAGACTGGCCTCCAGCGCCCGGCGCCGGGCCCCCTCCTCCCCCGTGCTCACGGCCCCCTCCAGCTCCAGCAGCAGGGCCTTGGCCGCCAGCCGGTGAACGGGCAGCCTGGGCGGGAGAGAGGCAGGGTGAGCCCGGGTCCAGCCATGCGGGGAGGGGGCGGAGGCTGGAGGGGGAACAAGGGGGAGCCAGGACTCCTGGGGTCCTTTCCAGCCCTGGGAGGGCAGTGGGTTTCAGTGGTCACAGGAGGGGAGCCAGGGGCCGGGCCCCTCCTGGCTCGGTGCGACTGAGCGGGGGGGACCGGGCGGGAGGACCCAGCTACCTGTCTCCAGCCTGCGGCTGCAGGGGGAACGGCAGCGTCTCCTTGTAGCTCTGCTCCTGGATGCGGTACTGCAGCGTCACGCCCCCCACGGCTGCGCCTGGGGGCTGCGGGCAGAGGAAGGGTCAGAGTTTCGGGGTGGGGGGGAAGATGCCTGGCTCCCCACCTCCCAGTTTACAGGCAAAGTGGTAAAAACGTCTGATGAATTAACTCTGATTAAGCGAGTTACCTTGGAAGCCCACCAGCCACCATTAGGGACCAGAGTTAACACTTCCTCTTGCCATCACTGCAGTTGGGGCAGCACTGAAGCCCCCTGTGCCTTGGCCGCTGTGAAGGGCCAGAGTGAACACTTTCCATTGACGTCAATGGGGCTGGGTAGCACAGAGTCCACCTCTCCACCAGCCATCACTAGGGGCCAGAGTGAACAATCCCCATTGATGTCAATGGGGCTGGGTAGTGCAGACCCCACCTTCCCATCAGCCATCACTAGGGGCCAGAGTAATTGCCCCACGGGGACTTCTCACAGACCCTGGGGGTGCCCCGCACGGGGCCTGGCGCTCTCACCTGGGGCTGCCCACGGAGCTGGGCGTAGACCAGGCACCGCTGCCCGGAGAAGATCACCTCGGGGGCCGGGCCCAGCAGCGCCGCCTCCATCCCGGGGGGCAGGTCCCAGCTCAGCGCGACGCCGCTCACGGCCGGCTGCAGGGCCCGCTTCAGAGACTGCAGCGCCTGGGGGGACACCGCACGGGGAGCCGGACGCCTGGCTCCTCTCCCGGCTCGGGGGGGAGGGGCTCTGGGGGGGCCGGGAGCCTGCACCCCTGGGGTCTCACCTTGGGCTGCATGCGGTCCTGGCCTGTGATGAACTCGGCGCTGCCCCCCCCGGCCCGGGCGATGCCTTTGATCAGGGCCGTGGAGGCGCCTTCCCCGATGCCGAAGGAGAAGCACCTGCCGGGGGGGCGGAGCCTGGGGTCAGTGACAGGAGGGGGCGGGGCCGTGCCACGGGGGAGGGGCCAGGCAATCGGGGCTGAGGGTCAAGGCAGGAGGAAAGTTGGGGCGATACTGGAGCCGGGGAGGGGGGGAATTTCCAACCTCGTTGGGTATCGTCGGGGGTGCTCTGCATCCAGCCCTATTGTGGGGACACGGGGTGACCTCCTAGCCATCAGCAGACCCCTCCCCCCACGCCGCCACCGGTATTTTCGGGCCACCTGTGATGTACCCGGGGGCACAACGGGCGCAGAAGTCCTCCTCCCAACAGAACGGGGGCTGCGGAGCCCGGCTGGGCGGGGACAGAGGCTCCCTTGTGTCTGTCCACAGCCCCCTTGGGAATGGTCTTCTTACCCCACCGCTCCTATCACCTGCCCCTCAGCTCCAGGGGGGGCGGATGTGAGGGGACAAGGGTGGCAAAAGGGATTATCGGGGGGGGTGGCTCGCGATGGTAACCGGGGTGATCCTGCCCCGGCCCCCTCCACTCGGTGTCACTAGGGGAGGAGCTTGGGGTTAGGGGGCAGGAAGCAGTGGGGGGATGGGACGGGATTGGGGAGCAAGGCCACAGTAGGGACAGCCTGGACAGCAGCTTGGGGCATCTGCGTGGAGACCGGCACGCACAGCCGACCACCGGGCACCGGGACAGCAGGGCTGGGGGCTGCTGGGGGAGCAGGGTTGTGGGGGGCAGGGCGTGGAGGACACTGGGGGGCAGGGGACCCTGTTACCTGTGGGACCCCCGGTGACGCTGCACTTCGTCAATGACGTCCTGGGTGTCACACACCTCCCCGTCCGTGAACACGAACAGCTGGGGGGAGAGACGCCCTCAGAGCCGGGCACCCTCCCGGAGACACCCCTGGGAACCAGAGAGCCTGCCCCTCCCCCCACGCCCCAGAGACACCCAGCCCCATCCCTCCCTCCCCCACCCCCACCCCGCCCTGAGACCTCCGGGCAGGGAAGACGACAAGTTACACAAAGCCGAGTCCCGGGCAGAGGGGGAATCTCAACCAGCCGAAGGTACCTGGAAAGGACCCGGCATCTCTGGGGTCTTGGGGGCTCCCTGGGGAACCAGCCAGCACCAGCCTCCGCTCCGACGCTCAGCGCCCCGGGACGCACCTTCCCTGCCTGACTGGGGGGACAGCGCACCGCTGCGCCCGGCACAATGCGCGCGGTGGTGCACAGTTCTCCCCATCTCTACCTGGGAGCCCGGCCCCCACATGTCCCCCCCCTCCCGGACCCTGGAACACCAACCCCCCGGAGAGCCCAAGGGACCCTGTTTGGAGATGCCTGTGTCCCCCCAACACCCGCCCTGCCCCCCGCTGTGTGTGCTCTACACAGTGTGAGCACTGCCAGCCAGGTCTGTGATGAGGTATGGCCCCCGGCCCCCACCTTCAGGGTCCCCATCCTGCTGGATCCCCCCACCCACCCAGCAGAGGCCCCCACCTATCCCCCCTCCAGCCCCTGGCTCCCTGCAGCCCCCAGACCTGGCGCAGGTGCCCGTCCCGGCAGGGGCTGCAGTAAATGGCTCGTAGCGGTGCCAAGATCTCAGTGCCCCCCAGGTCGGCGCGGAGCTGCTGGACACGCTGCAGGGAGTCGGCCATGGTCTGCTGGGTGTACTCCACGCTCCGCCTGCGGGGGGCGCCAGGGGTCAGGGTGGGACTGACAAACATGGAGACACCCCAACCCTGCCTAGCTCTGCCCCCCCCCCCCCGGAGACACCCCAACCTCCACCCAGCCAGCCCTGCCTGCAGTCCAGGCACACCCACTGACCCACCCCACCCAGCCCTCGCCCCCCAGCCAGCAACCCACAGACCCGCCCCTGGCCCCGACTCACGGGTAGAAGGACTCAAAGCAAGACCCAAAGCCGTAGATGTTGAAGTAACAGCCCAGGGGCAAACTCTTCAGCAGCAGGACCAGGGTCTCCTGGGGACGGACAGACGGACAGAATCACCCCGGGCCCAGCCAGCCGGGGCTGCTCCCTGGGGCGGCCCCACGGGCCCATCGAGCGCGGCCTCTGGCCTCGTGGTACCTTGGCACTTTCGATGCGTGGGGGGGAGTCGGCGCGGGCGTCCGTGGCGCAGTCCATGCTGCTGGAGCGATCCAGCAGGAAGATGAACTCGCCGGCCGCGCTCCGGCCCGGCCCCACCTCCGGCAGGTTGGGCAGCAGGGTCACCATCACGGCCGGGTCGCCCATAAGTGAGCCTGAGGGGGGGGTGAACCCTGTGAGAGCCCCCAGTGCCCAGAGCCCCACTTCTCTGCCCTTCCCCCAGCTCTCCACTCGGGCCTCCATGGCCCCTGACTGCCCAGAGCCCAACCCCCGCACCTCTGCCTTAGATCCCCCCCGCACCCTTGACCACCCCCCTACTTCGACCCGCATCCCCAATCTGCCTCCCTCCCCTGGCCCCGGATCCCTGAGCCATCCCTTGTCCCTAACCATCCCCTTAATCCCACCGCACCCACCAGCACTTCTCTCGCCCCCTGCCCCATAGAACCACAGCCTTGCCCCACTTAGGAGATGTGGGGTGCAGCCCCCCACCTGCCACGTACCTGGCTCGGCTCCAGGCAGCCCGGCCTCCAGCACCGCGCTGGGCTTGTGCGGCTCCGTGTAATACACCAGCAGCTCCACGTCCCGGTCCCAGGGCGGTTGCTGGGCTAGTGACACCTGGGGGGGGAGAGAAACCCACGACCCCTGGGGAGAGGAGGGGAGGGGAAAAGAGCCCCCAGGATGGCCCAGGAACTGGGCCTTTCGGGGGAGTATTTTGGCTCCTTCCCATTGGGGGAGACAGTTTCCTAGTTGGGGGGGAAATTCCCCCCCCCAGTGCAATTTCCACGGCGGCCCATGGGAGCAGGGGAACTGAGCACCCCCCCTCCCAGCTTTTTCTTCCACTGAAAGGAGAGGTGCCCCCAGAGAACAAGGGAAACTGAGGCCCAGGGCAGGGCCAGGATTTCAGCCCCACGGGCTGGTCTCAGCCCTGGACGTTTTCTCCAGGAAATGGGGAAATTCCCCATGTCCCTGCGTGTCCCTGGTCCAGCCCCACTTCTGGGGCCCACCCCACTTCCCTGCCCCACCTCTCCCCCCAGGCAGACGCCCAAATTGGCTCCTGGGATCTGCCACGTCAGCAGCACGTTAAAGCCCTTCACTGACTCCCCAACATCCGGTACCTCTGCCCCCCACTGGCCGGTCCCTGTCCTGGGCCCCCCCCGCGAGCCCCTACCTGGGCGCTGCTCTGGTCCCCACCCGGGTAGCTCAGGGGGGTGAGGGGGCAGTTGGAGACCACGCGCTCCACGCCGTGGGGCGACTCCAGCGTGGCGCTCAGGCTCAGCGTGTAGGGCAGCTCCCCCGGGGGGGCCCGCGGGACCCTCTGGATGACGTCCTCACCCGCCCAGCCTGCAGGGGGAGACGCGGGGGTCAGGGCGGGGGAGGGCAGGAGATGAGGGGATGGGGGGGAGGATGGGTCATTGGAGAGCAGAGGGGACATTGGAGGCTACGAGAAACACTACGGGGGTTGGGCTACGGGGGTTGGGCTATCAGGAAAATTTGGGTAGCTGGTGGGGGGTCACACTTGCTGGAGGAAGGATTACAGGGCTATGGGGGCATAGCAGAGATCTGGGGGGAGGTTGTGGGGTTAGGAGGCCCCGAGAGGCGCTTCCCCTGTGGGATGCACGGGGCTACATGTACACTAATTCCCTCTTCTGCCAAAGCCTATGCAAATGAAGTGCCGATTAGCATATTGCCTGACTTCATTTGCATAATTTATTCAGAGCTGCTCTTCCGCAAACCCCCCCCCCCCCCCCCATTGCACAAGAGCCGTTCTTCCTGAAAAAATGAGGATTCCCTTTTTCCTACAGGAAACTACGGGACTCCTGGGGGTTGCACAGTAGCGATGTGGGGCACAGGGAGCTATGGGGCAGACTCCCCATGGGGCACACAGGGGGAAGGTGGGGCTGGCAGGGGCATGGAGCAGGGGGCGGGGGGCATTGGGACGTGGTGGGGTTGTGTTCACTCTGCTTGCTTTGCACGGGACTCCTGGGGGTTGCACAGTAGCGATGTGGGGCACAGGGAGCTACGGGGCAGACTCCCCATGGGGCACACAGGGGGAAGGTGGGGCTGGCAGGGGCATGGAGCAGGGGGCGGGGGGCATTGGGACGTGGTGGGGTTGTGTTCACTCTGCCTGCTTTGCACGGGTCTCCGTAGTCCCGTGTGTTTGTGGCGGGGGAGGGTGTAACAGGTTCGGGCCGGCGCTGTCCGAGGTCCTGAGCTCCCCGCACTGAGCTCCAGGGAGGAACCGCCTGGCCCTGCTGGAGCCCCTTAGAGTGCAGCCTGCTTTGAAGGCCGCCCCTCTAGCCTGCTTGGAGGACCTCTCCGCTGCTCCTGCTGCTGGCCAGGGTGCTGAAAGGCCTCCCGCGGGGAGGTGGGTGAGTTAGTGCTTGGCTAGCTCAGAGAGAGGGGGGGCTGGCTTGGGGGGCTCTGGACCCCCCTTCCTCTGACCTAGGCTGGCTGCTCCTGGTTCTGGTCACAACAAATCGGGGCTACGCTGGGTCCCTCTCAAGCAATAAACCTTCGCTTCTACCTGCGCCTCAGAGTGGCCTCTGGCTGCAGCTGGGGGGCGGGGCAGGGCAGGGCCTGGAGGTGCCCCACACCTTGTGACAGGCTACAGTGGAGGGGAGTGGAAGGACT
The DNA here is from genome assembly GCF_052426305.1 of Pelodiscus sinensis. Classification (NCBI taxonomy): domain Eukaryota; kingdom Metazoa; phylum Chordata; order Testudines; family Trionychidae; genus Pelodiscus; species Pelodiscus sinensis. The sequence continues at coordinate 14,817,685 of NC_143081.1, read as the reverse complement.
CACCGTGGGGCACTTAACAGAGGAGTGGGGGCAAGTAGCATGGGAGGGGCTCACTGTGGGGGGCGCAGCGGGGAAGGGGGAATTTACCATGGGGGGCATGGCGGGGGGAGGGACTCACTGTAGGGTGTGGGGGGGACTCTCGATGAGGCAGGGGGGCAGACTCACCATGGGGCACGTGGCATGGCGGTGGGGTCTGTGGGGGTGGGACTCACTGTGGGGCAGTGGCAGGGGGGACTCACTGTGGAAGGCACGCTGGGGGAGAGGGGACTCACCATAGGGGCCTGGTGAGAGGGAGGCAGGGGCTCTCACTCTGGGGGGCGTGGCAGGGGAAGGGCCCTCACCCTGGGGGGGCGGGGGGGAGGAGGGACTCACCCTGGGGGGGCGCGGCGACGGGGGAGGGGGCACTCACCCTGGGGGGCGCGGCGGGGAGGGGGGGGGGGGGAGGGGGCACTCACCCTGGGGGGGCGCGGCGGGGGAGGGGGGACTCACCCTGGGGGGCACAGCGACGGGGGAGGGGCACTCACCCTGGGGGGCGCGGCGGGGGAAGGGGAACTCACCCTGGGATGCATGGCGGGGGAGGGGGCACTCACCCTGGGGGGCGTAGCGGGGGCGCAGCACGATGGGCAGCACGAAGCGGGCGGCGCCGTCGGGCTCCTGCGGCAGCTCGCAGACGTAGCGCAGGGTCAGCGCCGCCTCCGCGCCGGGGGGCAGGTTCCCCAGGGAGCAGCTGAACAGGTCGCCCCCGGCCCCGACCTCCTCCAGCAGGAACGAGGTCTGGCCCCACGACAGCGCGTCCCCGTACAGCTCCCGCGCCTGCCGGGGACACCGTCATCCGATAGCCCCTCCCCCGCCCGCTCCCGCGCCTGCTGGAGACACCGTCCCCCTATAGTCCCTCCCCCGCCCGCTCCCGCGCCCGCCGGAGACACCATCACCCGATAGCCCCTCCCCCGCGCGCTCCCGCGCCCGCAGGAGACACCGTCACCCGATAGCCCCACCCCCGCCCGCTCCCACACCTGCCGGAGACACTGTCACCCGATAGCCCCTCCCCCACCCGCTCCCGCGCCCGCCAGAGACACCGTCACCCGATAGCCCCTCCCCCGCCCTCTCCCGCGCCTGCCGGAGACACCATCACCCGATAGCCCCTCCCCCGCCCGCTCCCGCGCCTGCCGGAGACACCGTCACCTGATAGCCCCTCCCCCGCCCGCTCCCGCGCCTGCCGGAGACACCGTCACCCGATAGCCCCTCCCCCGCCCGCTCCCGCGCCTGCCGGAGACACCGTCACCCGATAGCCCCTCCCCCGCCCGCTCCTGCGCCCGCCGGAGACACCGTCACCCGATAGCCCCTCCCCCGCCCGCTCCCGCGCCTGCCGGAGACATCGTCACCCAATAGCCCCTCCCCCGCCCGCTCCCGCACCTGCTGGAGACACCGTCACCCCCGGCCCCTCCCCCGCCCGCTCCCGCACCTGCTGGAGACACCGTCACCCGATAGCCCCTCCCCGCCTGCTCCCGCGCCTGCTGGAGACACCGTCACCCGATAACCCCGCCCGCTCCCGCACCTGCTGGAGACACCGTCACCCGATAGCCCCTCCCCCGCCCGCTCCTGCGCCTGCCGGAGACACCGTCACCCGATAGCCCCTCCCCCACCCTCTCCCGCGCCTGCTGGAGGCACCGTCACCTGATAGCCCCTCCCCCGCCCGCTCCCGCACCTGCCGGAGACACCGTCACCCGATAGCCCCTCCCCCGCCCGCTCCCGCGCCTGCCGGAGACACCGTCACCCGATAGCCCCTCCCCCGCCCACTCCTGCGCCCGCCGGAGACACCGTCATCCGATAGCCCCTCCCCCGCCCGCTCCCGCGCCTGCCGGAGACACCGTCACCCGACAGCCCCTCCCCCGCCCGCTCCTGCGCCCGCCGGAGACACCGTCACCCGATAGCCCCTCCCCCGCCCGCTCCCGCGCCTGCCGGAGACACCGTCACCCGACAGCCCCTCCCCCGCCCGCTCCTGCGCCCGCCGGAGACACCGTCACCCGATAGCCCCTCCCCCGCCCGCTCCCGCGCCTGCCGGAGACATCGTCACCCAATAGCCCCTCCCCCGCCCGCTCCCGCACCTGCTGGAGACACCGTCACCCCCGGCCCCTCCCCCGCCCGCTCCCGCACCTGCTGGAGACACCGTCACCCGATAGCCCCTCCCCCGCCTGCTCCCGCGCCTGCCGGAGACACCGTCACCCGATAGCCCCTCCCCCGCCCTCTCCCGCGCCTGCTGGAGGCACCGTCACCCGATAGCCCCTCCCCTGCCCGCTCCCGCACCTGCCGGAGACACCGTCACCCGATAGCCCCTCCCCCGCCCGCTCCCGTGCCTGCCGGAGACACCGTCACCCGATAGCCCCTCCCCCGCCCGCTCCTGCGCCCGCCGGAGACACCGTCACCCGACAGCCCCTCCCCCGCCCGCTCCCGCGCCTGCCGGAGACACCGTCACCCGATAGCCCCTCCCCCGCCCGCTCCTGCGCCCGCCGGAGACACCGTCACCCGATAGCCCCTCCCCCGCCCGCTCCCGCGCCTGCCGGAGACATCGTCACCCAATAGCCCCTCCCCCGCCCGCTCCCGCACCTGCTGGAGACACCGTCACCCCCGGCCCCTCCCCCGCCCGCTCCCGCACCTTCTGGAGACACCGTCACCCGATAGCCCCTCCCCCGCCTGCTCCCGCGCCTGCCGGAGACACCGTCACCCGATAGCCCCTCCCCCACCCTCTCCCGCGCCTGCCGGAGGCACCGTCACCCGATAGCCCCTCCCCCGCCCGCTCCCGCACCTGCCGGAGACACCGTCACCCGATAGCCCCTCCCCCGCCCGCTCCCGCACCTGCCGGAGACACCGTCACCCAATAGCCCCTCCCCCGCCCGCTCCCGCACCTGCCAGAGACACCATCACCCCCGGCCCCTCCCCCGCCCGCTCCCGCACCTGCTGGAGACACCGTCACCCGATAGCCCCTCCCCCGCCCGCTCCCGCACCTGCTGGAGACACCGTCACCCGATAGCCCCTCCCCCGCCCGCTCCCGCGCCCGCCGGAGACACCGTCACCCGATAGCCCCTCCCCCGCCCGCTCCCGCGCCCGCCGGAGACACCGTCACCCGATAGCCCCTCCCCCGCCCGCTCCCGCGCCCGCCGGAGACACCGTCACCCGATAGCCCCTCCCCCGCCCGCTCCTGCGCCCGCCGGAGACACCGTCACCCGATAGCCCCTCCCCCGCCCGCTCCCGCGCCTGCCGGAGACATCGTCACCCAATAGCCCCTCCCCCGCCCGCTCCCGCACCTGCTGGAGACACCGTCACCCCCGGCCCCTCCCCCGCCCGCTCCCGCACCTGCTGGAGACTCCGTCACCCGATAGCCCCTCCCCCGCCTGCTCCCGCGCCTGCCGGAGACACCGTCACCCGATAGCCCCTCCCCCACCCTCTCCCGCGCCTGCCGGAGGCACCGTCACCCGATAGCCCCTCCCCCGCCCGCTCCCGCACCTGTCGGAGACACCGTCACCCGATAGCCCCTCCCCCGCCCGCTCCCGCACCTGCTGGAGACACCGTCACCCCCGGCCCCTCCCCCGCCCGCTCCCGCACCTGCTGGAGACACCGTCACCCGATAGCCCCTCCCCCGCCCGCTCCCGCACCTGCCGGAGACACCGTCACCCGATAGCCCCTCCCCCGCCCGCTCCCGCACCTGCTGGAGACACCGTCACCCCCGGCCCCTCCCCCGCCCGCTCCCGCGCCTGCCGGAGACACCGTCACCCGATAGCCCCTCCCCCGCCCGCCCCCGCGCCCGCCGGAGACACCGTCTCCCGATAGCCCCTCCCCCGCCCGCTCCCGCACCTGCTGGAGACACCGTCACCCGATAGCCCCTCCCCCGCCCGCTCCCGCGCCCGCCGGAGACACCGTCACCCGATAGCCCCTCCCCCGCCCGCTCCCGCACCTGCTGGAGACACCGTCACCCGATAGCCCCTCCCCCGCCCGCTCCCGCACCTGCCGGAGACACCGTCACCCCCGCCCGCTCCCGCGCCCCCCGGAGACACCAGTGACCCCACAGCCCCTCCCCCCGGTACCTGTTCCTTCTCGCGGAGCTGGGCCTCCACGCGGGTGCCCCCCAGCAGGGCCTGGAAGGCGTAGACGGCCGCCTGGGCGTCCAGGGGGAAGATGAAGACGGTTTCCACCGGCCCCGGCTCCTCGTTCCGGTAGCGCAGCTCGCAGGCCACGTCCGCCACGAAGCCGCGGAGCAGCAGCGCCACCGAGCCGCTGCGCAGGGGCACTGGGGAGAGGGGGGTCAGCCACGGGCCCCACGGACCCCCACCGGCCCCGGGGGAGGGGCCTCGGCCACATGGCCCCGCCCACCCACAGCTCCGCCCCCAGCCCTGACTCACCCGGCTCCTTGGTGCTGGTCAGGAGGCCGTAGGCCGACATCTCGCCTGGGGGGCGGGGTCTGTGGGGCGGAGGTAGCAGGGCTCATGGAAACAGGTCGGCCCCCACCCGGCCCCCAGTCCCACCCCCTGCCCAGCCAGGCCCAGTGGCGGGGAGTCCCACAGGCACCCAGGCCCAGCTCACAGACGACCCTCATCTCTGGCCCCCGGCTCCCTGCCCCCCGGAGACGGGCTCTGAGGTGGGGCAAGCGGGAGCCATGTGGGGTGCAGGAAGGACCTGGGACTAGGATCCAGCTGTCTGGAGTTTGGGAGGAGGCTCCGGGCCCAGGCAGGGGCCCAGGAAGGGGACTCTGCTATTGGTTAGGATTCCCAGCCAATCGGAGTGGCGGGTGCAGTACTGGGGGCGGGGCCGAGAGCCGGTCGGTGGGAACGGGGACACGCCCGGAGCCCCACGGTGTCTCGCAGGCAGCCGCGCCCCGGACCGTCCCCGAAGCCCTTTTCCTCCAGACACGCCGGTCAAACAGCGCCCGGGGCATCCTGGCCAGAGGCAGGGGGCAGACGGAGCAGGCAGGCCTAGTGGTGAGAGCAGAGGGGCTGGGAGCCAGGTCTCCTGGGTTCTCTCCCTGGCTCTCGGAGGGCAGTGGGGGGGAGTGGTTAGAGCTGGCAGGCAGGGCTCCTTGCTCTCCCCACAGCCCTGGGGGGCCGCGTACCGGGGCAGTAACGGGCTGGGGGGACCCGGGTGAGCTGGGGGGGGGGGTGACCCAGCTATTTGCTTCCACTGGGGCCCGAGGGGCCGCCATGAACCTCCTGCCCCAACAGCTGCCAAAATCCAGCCCCCACCCGGGTCTCTGCCCCCTCCGCCCCTCGCCAGCCCGGGACCGGTGTCCGAGCACCCGGCGACAGGCCGGCACCAGCTGCTTCCCCTGCAGCAGGATCCCGGCTCCGACACACCCAGGGAGTCTCCGCGGAGCAGCGGGGATCTGAGGGTGCTGGGGGGGGGGGGCGCACAGGAGCTGCCGTGTCCCGGGGGGCTCCGGATCCCTGGACAATCCCCAGCTCCGAGGCCGGGCGGGAACATTGGGAGGCCCCGGGTCACCCCCAGGCCGGGCAGGGTCCAGAACGAACCCTTGGGGAAACTGAGGCAGGGCTGCTTCACAACCCTCCTTCCTGTCAGTCAAAGTCCCTCTCCCAGCCACTGGCGCCTTCCTTTGGTGCTGCAGCGCCCAGCCCTGCCCCCCCCCCCCCCCAGCGAGGTGCCCTTCCCCCGGCTCTGGGGTACGCGCCACAGGTCGGAACAGGGTGGGGCGGGGGCTTCTGGCATGGGGGGGGCAGGTGTTTTTTCCCTGTAATTTAACTCTGACGCCCAATGGCCCGGCCGGAGAAAAGGCGTCGGTCGATTCCCCAGCCAGGCGCTGGCGGCTGCTTCTGGTGCGGAGCCCGCGAAGGGTCTCTGAGCAGGGGCCAGGAAGGACCCCCAGAGCCCCCGAGAGCCAGGGGGAGCGGGACGGCCGGGGGGGGACGGACGGTAGGAGACACCCAGGGAGCAGGGAAAGGGGGACCGGGGAGAGTTTGGGGGTCCCCTGGCTCCCTGGATGTTCTGCAGGGGCCAAGCCCCGAGTCGGGGGGATGGGCCCAGGGTTGGGGGGCAGGAGCCAGAGAGGAGGGAGGGGCCATGGATCTGGGGGGGCCCGATCCCGGGGGCCCGATCCGCGCTCTGCTACCTGCTGCCTGCAGCGAAGCCCTGAGTCAGACAGCTGGCAGGGAGACACCAGCCCCGCCCCCCCCAGGAAGCGTCTACAAACTCCCCTCCCGCCGCCCAACGCAGCCAGGGAACGTCTGCAAACTCCCGCCCCTCCCCGCAGCCAGGGAACGTCTGCAAACTCCCGCCCCTCCCCGCAGCCAGGGAGCGTCTGCAAACTCTCCTCCCCTCTCACCAAGCAGCCAGGGAGCGTCTGCAAACTCCTCTCTCCCCCCCACCCCACACAAGCAGGGAGCGTCTGCAAACTCCTCTCCCCCCCACCCCACACAACCAGGGAGCGTCTGCAAACTCCCCTCCCCTTGCACCATGCAGCCAGGGAGCATCCCTGGGGAGGGGCAAGGAATTTGCAGATGCTCCGCAGGCAGGGGGGGCGGGGGGGCTCAGTTTACAGATGCTCCGTGGGGAAGCGGAGCCAGATGCGAAAGTGACTTTCACTTTTCTCTCTGCCTGGAGTGTCCGTCCCGCTCGCCCCCGCCCCCACCCCGCAGGGAGAGACCCCTCCATCCTGTCCCTCCCCCCTTCCATCTGCCCCCCTGGATCCTTGTTTCCTCCCCCCCACAATCCCCACCTGCCAGGGCCCAGGGAGGGTCTCCCCGCTGCGAGGGGGGGGGCTCTCCCGCCCTATCGGTTCCACGTTCCCGGCCTCGTTCCACAGGAGCGCCGGTAAGTCGGGCTCAAGAACCTGCGGGAACCTCCATTTCAAACGTCGGGATCCAGCCCGGGTGGAAACAGAGATGGGAACGCTGGAATCCGTCCGGACATGGATTCTCCGTTTCCCAGCCAGCTCTGCATCCCCTGTGCGGGCCGTGCTGAGGAAAGTCCTTAGAAACGGCAATTTCGGTTCCCCAAAGTATCTCGTCCAAGAGGCAGAATTCCCGCCTTGTCGCCAGGTCGGCTTTTTGAGAGACGATCAGTCACGTTGGTTTTAAATTGTGTTTGCAGCGCATTTCCCACAGCTCACCACCACCCTTTGCCCTGAGTGTGTGTGGGGGGGAGTGTTTTAGGATTGAAGACGATCCAAAAACGGTGACTCAATGGGAAACCCAGTCTCTTCTCTCCATCATTCTCCATTTCCTACACACCACCGCACTGTAACCGGACACAGGACTCTGAAATCCCCCTGTGAAGGAAGCTAAGGGCATGCACATGCCAGATTCATTATGGCTCATTTTTAATTCAGCTCCGTCCCTTCACGGTCAGGCCCGATAGGATGAAAATCCCTTTCAACGAACAACCCTCTAGTAAAATATTCATGAAAATGGTATTTTACACTGTAGGATTTTCCTTCTGTAAGATCATCAGAGAAAACCACACAACTGGCGTGAATCCAGATCACTTCTATTTTACCTCTAGAGTCATTCAGAGTTACATGAGCTACGGAACTGGACCTGGGTCTCTTTTCGTCTAGCGATAGACACCGATGCAGCTGCAATGTTGCTTTGGTAGATGCAGGAATGGTGTCAATTGTTCTCTAATATTTAGAGCGGAATCACGTTATAGAACTAAAAAGGCCCAAATCCCCCCATTGTTTGCAATTGTCATCCTGCTCCTCATCCTTCAAACGGTTTCAGCCACGTTTTGGTATCAGATGCGCCCTCATTGGAGAAATCCTATTTGGAGAACGTGGTTTTAGAGTAACATTCCCAAAGGGCAGGGGGAGTAATCGAGCACTAGAACGGGAAAGGACCCAACACGGCCCTCCTGGCAGGACCAGGGGTGGCCAAGCCAGTTAACAAAGAGAGCTGAAACAGCCGTGGAAACGATGCAAAGAGCTGCACCAGAATTGCCGAGAAAAGGGGGAAAAAAAGGAACCCCCCCCAAAAAATTGACAAGCCAAAAAAAAAAAGGGAGGCTGCCCCTTTAAGAAACAAGCTTAAGCTTTTTAGCCATATTCCATCAACAGTTGCCCCAGTGAGCACACAGGAGCTGGGGGTGGGAGGGAGGCAGGGGCCGTTTGGGGGGGTGGCGGGAGGTTCATAAGCCAAAATTTTGGGGGAAAGGAACTGCAGGCGGCCACCCTAAGGGGCCTCCCTACGGGCTTGTCTACACTAACAGGCACCATCGATCTACTTCAGTTACACAAAGAGAGTAGCTGAAGTCAACACACCACGGCGTTGTGTGTGGGAAGAGCGGCAGGGGCTGCTCTCCCGTCCACACCGGCTACTCTCCTCGGACAGGCTGGGGACCGACTGGCTAAGCAGCAGTTCAGCAGAAAACGACCTGGGGGTTACAGTGGACGAGAAGCTGGAGATGAGTCAACAGGAGCCCTTGAAACGGGGGCCCAGAACTGGACACAATACTCCAGATGTGGCCTCCCCAGAGCCGAATAAAGGGGAATAATCACTTCTCTGGATCTGCTGGCAATGCTCCTCCTAATGCCCCCTAATGTGCCATTAGCCTTCTTGGCTACAAGGGCGCCCTGTTGACTCATCTCCAGCTTCTCCTCCACTGTAACCCCCAGGGCCTTTTCTGCAGAACTGCTACTTAACTGGTTGGTCCCCAGCCTGTACCAATGCTTGGGATTCTTCCCTCCCAAGGGCAGGACTCTGCACTTGTCCTTGTTGAACCTCATCAGATTTCTAGTGGCCCAATCCTCCAATTTGTCTAAGTCACTCTGGACCCTATCTCTGCCCTCCAGCGTATCTACCTCTCCCCCCAGCTTAGTGTCATCCGCAACCTTGCTGAGGGTGCAATCCATCCCCTCATCCAGGTCATTAATAAAGATATTGAACAAAACCGGTCCTAGAACCGAACTTTGGGGCACTCCGCTAGAAACCGACCGCCAACCTGACATCGAGCCGTTGATCACTACCCGCTGGGCCCGGCCTTCTAGCCAGCTTTCTATCCATCTTACTGTCCATTTATCCAATCCACATTCCCTTAACTTGCTGGCAAGAATATTGTGGGAGACCGTATCAAGAGCCTTGCTAAAGTCAAGGTCTATCACATCCACTGACTTCCCCATGTCCACTGAGCCAGTTACCTCAGCATAGAAGCTAATCAGATTGGTCAGGCACGACTTGCCCTTTGTGAATCCATGCTGACTATTCCTGATCACTTTCCTCTCATCCAAGTGCCTCAATATGGATTCCTTAAGGATCCCTTCCATGATTTTTCCAGGAACCGAGGTAAGACTGACCGGCCTATAGTTCCCTGGATCGTCCTTCTTCCCTTTTTTGAAGATGGGCACTACATTTGCCTTTTTCCAGTCATCCGGGATTTCTCCCGATCTCCACGTCTTTTCAAAGATAATGGTCAAAGGCTCCTCAATGACATTTGCCAAATCCCTCAGTACCCTCGGATGCACTAAGTCCGGATCCATGGATTTGTGTACGTTTAGCTTTTCTAAATAGTTCCTAACCTGTTCTTTACCCACCAAGGGCTGTCCATCTTCATCCCATCTTGCGTCACTTAGCGCATTAGTCCAGGAGCCGACCTTGTCCGCGAAGACAGAGGCAAAGAAAGCATTGAGTACTTCATCTTTCCCCACATCATCTGTCACTAGGGCTATGTCTAGACTGCAGGCTTCTTTCGAAAGAGGCTCTTTCGAAAGCATCTTTCGAAAGAGCCTCTTTCGAAAGATCGTGTCTAGACTGCAGGCGGATCTTTCGAAAGAGAAATCCGCTTTTTCGAAAGAGAGCACCCAGCGAGTCTGGATGCTCTCTTTCGAAGACGGCCTCTTTACATTGAAGAACGCCTTCTTTCGAAAGAGGAACTTTCGAAAGAAGGCGTTCTTCCTCGTGAAATGAGGTTTACCGCCATCGAAAGAAAAGCCGCGTTCTTTCGAAATAATTTCGAAAGACCGCGGCTTGAGTCTGGACGCACGGGAAGTTTTTTCGGGAAAAGGCTACTTTTCCCAAAAAAACCCCGGAGTCTGGACACGGCCTAGGTTACCTCCTTCATCCATTAGGGGCCGCACACTCTCTCTGATCACCTTCTTCTTGTTGACATGCCTGTAGAAACCTTTCTTGGATCCTTCCATCCTCAGCCAGTTGCAATTCCATCTGCACTTTCGCCTTCCTGATAACCCCCCGGAATTCTCGAGCTAGACATTTAAAACCCTCCCTGGTCATTTGTCCAAGTTTCCACTCTTTGTAAGCTTCCTTTTTGTGCTTAAGTTCACCAAGGATTTCCCCTGTAAGCCAATCCGGTCTCCTACCAGGTTTGCCTCTCTTGCTACGCGTCGGGATGGCTTCTTTCTGTGCCTTCAATAAGGCTTCTTTAAAATACTGCCAGCTGTCCTGGACTCCTTTCCCCTTCATGTTAACATCCCAGGGGATTCTGCCCATCAGGTCTCGGAGGGAGTCAAAATCTGCTTTTTTGAAGTCCAAGGTGTGTATTTTACTACTCTCTTTCCTTCCTTGGGTCAGGATCCTGAAATCTACCATCTCATGATCACTGCTTCCCAGGTTGTCACCCAGCTCCACTTCCCCTGTTAGTTCCTCCCTGTTTGTGAGCAGCACTTCAAGCTGCGCACGGCCCCTGGTCGGATCCTTCAGCACTTGTGTCAAGAAGTTATCCCCAACAGTCTCCAAAAACTTCCTGGATTGCCTGTGTCCTGCCGTATTGGTTTCCCAGCAGATGTCAGGGGGTATGTCTACACTACAAAGTTAGTTCGAACTAACGGACGTTAGTTCGAACTAACTTTAATAGGTGCTACACTAGCGCTCCGCTAGTTCGAATTTGAATCGAACTAGCGGAGCGCTTAGTTCGAACTAGGTAAACCTCATTTTACGAGGACTAACGCCTAGTTCGAACTAGCTAGTTCGAACTAAGGGCTGTGTAGCCCTTTAGTTCGAACTAGTGGGAGGCTAGCCCTCCCCAGGTTTCCCTGGTGGCCACTCTGGCCAACACCAGGGAAACTCTATGCCCCCCTCCCGGCCCCGGACCCCTTAAAGGGGCACGGGCTGGCTACGGTGCCCGTGCCAGGTGCAAGCCTGCCAGCACCCAGCTAGCAGACCCTGCACCTGGCACGGCACAGAGCCACCCACCCGATGCCCCCCAGCCCACCCCCTCTTGCCGGGACCAGGCTGGCGGCTCCCAGGAGCTTGCCCTGGACCGCAAGAGGCGGGCACCTTCCTGGGCTAGTGCGGACATCGTGGACCTTGTCCACGATCTCCGCACTAGGCACAGGAAAGTGGCCGTCTAGGGCAGGAGAGCTGCCAGCCTGGCCACCCAGGAGCAGGTGTGCATGAAAATCAAGGGGGTCCACTGAGACCCCCGACACTGAGCCCTGAGCTTACAATGGCCGTCCTGGGTCAGACCAAAGGTCCATCTAGCCCAGTAGCCTGTCTGCCAACAGCGGCCAACCCTAGGGACCCTGGAGGGGATGGACTGAAGACAGTGACCAAGCCATTTGTCTCGTGCCATCCCTCTCCAGTCTTCCACAAACTTTGGGCAGGGACTCCACTCCTACCCTCTGGCTAATAGGACTCCATGGACCCAACCTCCATCACTTTATCTCACTTCCCTTTAAACTCTGTTCTAGTTCTAGCCTTCACAGCCTCCTGCAGCAAGGAGTTCCACAGGTTAACTATTTGCTTTGTCAAGAACAACTTTCTCTTACTAGTTTCAAGCCTGCTACTCATTCCTTTCCTTTGGTGTCCTCTAGTCCTTCTTTATGGGAACTCAGGAAGAACTTTTCTGAATGAACCCTCTCCACCCAACCCCTGCTTTTAGAGACCTCTATCCTGTCCCCCCTCCGTCTCCTCTTTTCTAAGCTGAACAGTCCCAGTCTCTGTAGCCTTTCTTCATCTGGGACCTGTTCCCAACCCCTGATCATGTTAGTTGCCCTCCCCTCTCCCAGCCTTTCTCTTCCCCTCTCCCACCTCCTTTTCCCAGTCTCCCCCAGTTTTGTTCAATAAAGACAGAGTCAATGTTGGAAGAAACGTTATCTTTATTTTGTACATCAATAAGAAGGGGGGCTAGGGAAGGGTAAGTGGAAGGAGGTGAGGGAGGAATGGGGTACGTGCCCCTGATGGGGAGGACTGGGCTGGCTCTGCGGGCTTCTGGGGGTGGAAGCTCTCCTGCAGCCCCCCAATTGCCCCCCTCCCCAGATGGCAGCCTGCGGCAAGTGCAGCCGGGCTGATGGCCGAGTGCTGTGATGTGCCCAGTGTGGGCACTCAGGGCACTCCAAGCCAGAACTTCTTTGCAAGCGGGGCACCCCTTAGAACTGTGTGTCCGGGGTGGGGGTCGGGACCCTTTAAGCGCAGCCCTCGGCTAGCCTGAGACAGCATCTCCACGCTCTAAGTCCTCCTCTGATGCCCTGCCGGCACTGCTTCCGGCCATCCTTAAGCCCTGTTCAGAGTCCACTCAATGTGGACTTACTAGTTCGAACTAGCAAAACGCTAGTTCGAACTAGTTTTTAGTTCTAGATGCGTTAGTTCGAACTAGCTTAGTTCGAATTAACTAATTCGAACTAAGTTAGTTCGAACTAGCGCTGTAGTGTAGACGTACCCAGGGTGATTAAAGTCCCCCACGAGAACCAGGGCCTGCGATCTGGAAGCTTCGCTCAGTTGTCCGAAGAAAGCCTCAGCTACCTCATCCACCTGATTCGATGGCCTGTAGCAAACACCAACCACAACATCACTGCTGTTGTTTGCTCCTTTAAACTTAACCCATAGACTCTCGACAGGTTTTTCTCCCTCTTTATACTGGAGTTCAGAGCAATCGTAGTGCTCTCTTACATACAGTGCAACTCCTCCTCCTTTTCTCCCCTGCCTGGTCTTCCTGAACAGTCTATACCCTTCCATGACAGCGCTCCCGTCATGCGAGTCATCCCACCAAGTCTCTGTTATCCCAATTAAATCATATTTCTTGGACTGGGCCAGGGCCTCCAGTTCTTCCTGTTTGTTGCCCAGGCTTCTCACAGTAGTGTACAAACACCTCAGGTAACCAGTTGATCGTCCTATCTTCTCCATTCGAAACATGGGTCCTCCTTTCTTGCCCCTTCCTCTCTGCATTTCTCCCCAGTATATAACTTTCCCACTCCCCTCAGGGTTTTGGTCACCGTCCCCCAATTAACCTAGTTTAAAGCCTCCTCACTAGGTTTGCAAGCCTGCCCGCGAAGATGCTCCTTCCTCTCTTCGTTAGGTGGATCCCATCTCTTCCTAACAATCCTTGTGCCCGGAACAGAGTCCCATGGTCGAAGAAACCAAAGCCCTCTCTGCGACACCACCTGCGCAACCAACCACGCATTGACGTCCTCAATTCGACGATCCCTGCCCAGTCCTTTCCCTTCAACAGGGAGGATGGAGGAGAACACCACTTGCGCTCTGAATTCTTGGATCCTTCTTCCCAGCGCTACGTAATCCGCAGTAACCCGCTCAAGGTCGTTCTGGGCCGTATCATTAGTTCCCACGTGGAGAAGCAGGAAGGGGTAGCGATCCGAAGGTTTGATCAATTTGGTAAGCCTCTCCGTGACATCCCGAATGCGAGCTCCCGGTAAGCAGCACACCTCTCGAGATTCCAGGTCCGGACGGCAGAGGGATGGCTCAGTCCCTCTTAGGAGGGAGTCCCCGACCACCACCACCCGTCGTTTCCTTTTGGGGGTGGTGGCCGTGGAACCCCCATCCCTAGGACTATGCATCCCATGCCTTCCGGTAGATGGTGTTCCCTTCTGGTTTCTTCCTTGTGAGGTCCCTTCCAGAGCTTTCAGCACTGCAGAGCCTGTGGAGAGAGCTTGAAAGCGATTGCTTACCTCTATAGCATCGGGGGATTCCCGTGCTGGCCTTTTTCCCCTTCCAGAAGTTACATGCTGCCAGTTCTCTTCCTGGTCCCGTACTGCCCTCTCTGGCTCTTCCACCTGCCGTGCTTGCAGGATTAAACGCTGCCTCTATCGAGGAGTCTTCATCCTCTCTGATCAAGCGCAGGGTCGACACTGGGGCCTCCAGTCCTCTCATTTTTTCTTCCAAAATGTGGACCAGCTTGCACGTGGTGCAGATGAAATCCGTTCTCTCTTCCGGGAGGAAGACAAACATGGCACACGCTGTGCAGGTCACAGCAGCAGACCCATCACCATCCATCGCTGCTGGCCACGCGCTCCACGCCATGGGGCGACGCCAGCGTGGCGCTCAGGCTCACGGTGTAGGGCAGCTCCCCTGGGGGGGCCCGTGGGACCGCCTGGATGACGCCCTCGCCGGCCCAGCCTGCGGGGGGAGACGCTGGGGTGAGGGCAGGGGAGGGTGGGATATGGGAGGCCTGGGAACTCCCTGCCCCTCAGTGACAGTCACACCCCTGGGGCAGAGATTATGGGGTGAGGGGCACAGAGGAGAGGCCGGGGAGGAGGGGCAGGAGGGGGCGATACCGGGGGGGGGCGTGCAGAGGGGGAGGAGCAGGCCGGGGGGGGGGGCAGGAGGGGGCGGTAGCTGGGGGGGGGATGCAGAGGGGGAGGAGCAAGAGGGGGAGGAGCAGGCCGGGGGGAGGGGCAGGAGGGGGCGGTACCTGGGGGGGGCGGTGCAAGAGGGGCAGGAGCAGGCCGGGGAGGGGGGCAGGAGGGGGCAGCTGGGGGGGCTGGGGGGGAGGAGCAGGGAGGGGGGGCAGGAGGGGGGGGGGGGAGCAGGGGGGAGAGCAGGGGGGAGGGGGGGCAGGAGGGGGCGGTACCTGGGGGGGGCGATGCAAGAGGGGGAGGAGCAGGCCGGGGGGGGGGGCAGGAGGGGGCGGTAGCTGGGGGGGGCGATGCAGGAGGGGGCGGAGCTGGGGGGGGCTGGGGGGGGAGGAGCAGGCCGGGGGGGGGGGCAGGAGGGGGCGGTACCTGGGGGGGGCGGTGCAAGAGGGGGAGGAGCAGGCCGGGGAGGGGGGGCAGGAGGGGGCGGTAGCTGGGGGGGCGATGCAAGAGGGGGAGGAGCAGGCCGGGGAGGGGGGGCAGGAGGGGGCGGTACCTGCGGGGGGGGGCGATGCAAGAGGGGGAGGAGCAGGCCGGGGAGGGGGGCAGGAGGGGGCGGTACCTGGGGGGGGGGCGACACTTGCACGGACCCTCTGGGCAGAAGAGAAAAGCAAAATGATTTTCCCCTCTGGCCCCGCCCCCTTCCCAGCCAGGGAGAGACTGGAAACTCCCCCCTTCCCCCCCCCACTCCGCCCCAGGGAGCGTCTGCAAACTCCCCCCCCACACACACACCAGGGATGCGGGGGAAGCCGGTGCCTGCTCCTGCCGCCCTGGCTCTCGGAGGGCAGTGGGGGGGAGTGGTTAGAGCGGGCAGGCAGGGCTCCTTGCTCTCCCCGCAGCCCTGGGGAGCCGCGTACCGGGGCAGTAACGGGCTGGGGGGGGGGGTTCCACCCGGGGCTGGGGGACCCGCCATGAATCTCCTGCCCCAACAGCTGCCAAAATCCAGCCCCCCCCCCGCACCCCTCCAGCCCTGGCCCGGTGTCCAAGCGCCCGGCGAAACCCCCCGCCCGCCCCCCCGAGTCTGCTCCCTGCCTGCGTGGGGGGGGGGGGGGGGAGTTTGCGCTCCCTGGGGTGGGGGGGGGGGAGTTTGCAGACGCTCCCTGGCTGGGAAGGGGAAGGGGGCGGGGCCGGACGGGAAAGTCACTTTCGCTTTTCAATCTGCCCAGAGGGTCCGTGCAGGTACCGGCCCCCGCGCGGGGAGACCCCCCCCCGGCCTGACTCCCCCCCCCCCCGTGCACTTTGCTCCGCCCGTGGCCCCCGCCTGCCCGGGTCCGGGGGTCTCCCCGCTCTGGGAAGGGTCGGCGGGAGGGGGGGGGTAGGGGGGGTCTCTCCAGCCCCCACCGGTTCCACCTTCCCGGCCCCGGCCTCGCCCCACGGGAGCTGCGGGGAGCCACCGCCGTCGGCTGGGCCTAGAACCTGCGGGACTCCCTGCGGCTGGGCGGCGCAGGGCAGGGAGAGGGGCTGAGGCTGGGCGGGGCTGTGGTGAACCTGCGGGACTCCCTGCGGCTGGGCGGGGCTGTGGTGAACCTGCGGGACTCCCTGCGGCTGGGCGGGGCTGTGGTGAACCTGCGGGACTCCCTGCGGCTGGGCGACGCTAGGCAGAGAGAGGGGCTGAGGCTGGGCGGGGCCGTGATTAACCTGCGGGACTCCCTGCGGCTGGGCGGGGCTGTGGTGAACCTGCGGGACTCCCTGCGGCTGGGCGGCGCTGGGCAGGGAGAAGAGCTGAGGCTAGGGGGGCCGCGGTGAACCTGCGGGACTCCCTGCGGCTGGGCGGCGCTGGGCAGGGAGAGGGGCTGAGGCTGGGTGGGGCTGTGGTGAACCTGGGGGACTCCCTGCGGCTGGGCGGTGCTGGGCAGGGAGAGAGGCTGAGGCTGGGTGGGGCTGTGGTGAACCTGGGGGATTCCCTGCGGCTGGGCGGTGCTGGGCAGGGAGAGAGGCTGAGGCTGGGTGGGGCTGTGGTGAACCTGGGGGACTCCCTGCGGCTGGGCGGTGCTGGGCAGGGAGAGGGGCTGAGGCTGGGCGGGGCCACGGTGAACCTGCGGGACTCCCTGCGGCTGGGCGGCGCTGGGCAGGGAGAGGGGCTGAGGCTGGGCGGGGCTGTGGTGAACCTGGGGGACTCCCTGCGGCTGGGCGGCGCTGGGCAGGGAGAGGGGCTGAGGCTGGGTGGGGCTGTGGTGAACCTGGGGGACTCCCTGCGGCTGGGCGGTGCTGGGCAGGGAGAGAGGCTGAGGCTGGGCGGGGCTGTGGTGAACCTGCGGGACTCCCTGCGGCTGGGCGGGGCTGGGCAGGGAGAGGGGCTGAGGCTGGGCGGGGCTGTGGTGAACCTGCGGGACTCCCTGCGGCTGGGCGGGGCTGGGCAGGGAGAGGGGCTGAGGCTGGGTAGGGCTGTGGTGAACCTGCGGGACTCCCTGCGGCTGGGCGGGGCTGGGCAGGGAGAGAGGCTGAGGCTGGGTGGGGCTGTGGTGAACCTGGGGGACTCCCTGCGGCTGGGCGGTGCTGGGCAGGGAGAGAGGCTGAGGCTGGGTGGGGCTGTGGTGAACCTGCGGGACTCCCTGCGGCTGGGCGGGGCTGGGCAGGGAGAGGGGCTGAGGCTGGGCGGGGCCGCGATTAACCTGAGGGACTCCCTGCGGCTGGGCGGGGCTGGGCGGGGCCGCGATGAACCTGCGGGACTCCCTGCGGCTGGGCGGGGCTAGGCAGGGAGAGGGGCTGAGGCTGGGCGGGGCCGTGATGAACCTGCGGGACTCCCTGCCGCAGGCCCGGGTGTTGTACTCACAAGCGCCCAGGATCTGAGCAGGGGGCCAAGGCAAAGGCCCCATTGACTGGGAATCGGGGTTCGCTCCTGGCCGTGTGACACGCGCACCCCTGTGGCTGTTACCCGTAGATGCTCCCCCCGCCCCCAGCTGCCCAACCCAGGTGAGCTGGGGGGCAGGGCAGAGCTCAGCGCCCCTGGGTGACCTGGGGATAATTGTCCGCAGGGTTCACACAAAGAGAAGCGAGATGCAAATCCCCTGGCACCGTGGGCCGCCCCTCCTGCCCCACAGACCCCGCCCCCCAGGCGAGATGTCGGCCTACGGCCTCCTGACCAGCACCAAGGAGCCGGGTGAGTCAGGGCTGGGGGCGGAGCTGTGGGTGGGCGGGGCCATGTGGCTGAGGCCCCTCCCCCGGGGCCGGTGGGGGTCCGTGGGGCCCGTGGCTGACCCCCCTCTCCCCAGTGCCCCTTCGCAGCGGCTCGGTGGCGCTGCTGCTCCGCGGCTTCGTGGCGGACGTGGCCTGCGAGCTGCGCTACCGGAACGAGGAGCCGGGGCCGGTGGAAACCGTCTTCGTCTTCCCCCTGGACGCCGAGGCGGCCGTCTACGCCTTCCAGGCCCTGCTGGGGGGCACCCGCGTGGAGGCCCAGCTCCGCGAGAAGGAACAGGTACCGGGGGGAGGGGCAAAGGGGTGACGGTGTCTCCGGCAGGCGCGGGAGCGGGCGGGGGAGGGGCTATCGGGTGACGGTGTCTCCGGCGGGCGCGGGAGCTGTACGGGGGAGGGGCTATCGGGTGACGGTGTCTCCGGCAGGCGCGGGAGCGGGCCGGGGAGGGGCTATCGGGTGACGGTGTCTCCGGCAGGCGCGGGAGCGGGCGGGGGAGGGGCTATCGGGTGACGGTGTCTCCGGCAGGCGCGGGAGCGGGCGGGGGAGGGGCTATCGGGTGACGGTGTCTCCGGCGGGCGCGGGAGCGGGCGGGGGAGGGGCTATCGGGTGACGGTGTCTCCGGCAGGCGCGGGAGCGGGCGGGGGAGGGGCTATCGGGTGACGGTGTCTCCGGCAGGCGCGGGAGCTGTACGGGGACGCGCTGGCGGGGGGCCAGACCTCGTTCCTGCTGGAGGAGGTCGGGGCCGGGGGCGACGTGTTCAGCTGCTCCCTGGGGAACCTGCCCCCCGGCGCGGAGGCGGCGCTGACCCTGCACTACGTCTGCGAGCTGCCGCGAGAGCCCGACGGCGCCGCCCGCTTTGTGCTGCCCATCGTGCTGCGCCCCCGCTACGCCCCCCAGGGTGAGTCCCTCCCCTCCCCCGCCGTGCCCCCCAGGGTGAGTCCCCCCTCCCCCGCCGTGCACCCCAGGGTGAATGCCCCTCCTCCACCGTGCCCCCTCCCCTGCCACGCCCCCCAGGGTGAGTCCCCCCTCCCCCGCCGTGCCCCCTCCCCCGCCGTGCCCCCCAGGGTGAGTGCCCCTCCCCCGCCGTGCCCCCCAGGGTGAGTGGCCCTCCCTCCTTATGCCCCATTGTGAGCACCCTGTGCCCCATATCTCTGCTCTGCTCCCCCGGGATTCCCATAAGCCCTTGCAGCCCCTCTAGGCTCAGCTACACCAGGGACCATCTGCAAACCCCCAGCTCCACGCACCCCCCAAATGCCAGTGCCCCTTCTCCCCTGTCCCTGCCAGGTGAGTCTCAGCTCCCCAAGACCCCCAGTCCCACCCTGTACCCCACGGGGAAAACGCCCCTCAGAGTCTCCTAGCCCCATAACCTCCCCCCGGCGTCTGCTGTGCCCCCCACAGCCCTGTCATCCTTTTGTTATGCCCTCGCCGCCCCGGGCTTCCTCCACTGTCCGGTGTTTCCCCCAGCCCCCAATATTCCCCCATTGACCCAGCCTCCCATCCCCCAATCGCCTGCCCTCCCCCGCCCTGACCCCCGCATCTCCCCCTGCAGGCTGGGCGGGCGAGGACGTCATCCAGGGGGTCCCACGGGCCCCCCCGGGGGAGCTGCCCTACACGCTGAGCCTGAGCGCCACGCTGGAGTCGCCCCACGGCGTGGAGCGCGTGGTCTCCAACTGCTCCCTCACCCCCCTGAGCTACCCGGGCGGGGACCAGAGCAGCGCCCAGGTAAGGGCTCGCGGGGGGCCCCAGGACAGGGACCGGCCGGTGGGGGGCAGAGGTACCGGGATCGGGGGCGGGAGGGTAGTGAAGGGGCTTGTGGCGATGCTGAGGTGGCAGGTTCCAGGAGACCCTCTGGGCATCTCCTCAGGGAAGGCAGGGGGAGATGTGGGGCAGGGAAGTGGGGTGGGCCCCAGAAGTGGGGGGGTGGACGAGGATCACACACAGATCTGGAGAATTTCCCCCTTTCCCTGAGGGGAAAAAGTCCAGGGCTGAGAATAGCCTGTGGAGCTGAAATCCTAGCCTCAGTTTCCCTTGTTCGCTGGGGGCTCCTCTCCTTTCAGTGGAAGAAAAAGCTGGGGGGGCGCCCAGTCCCCCTGCTCCCATATGATCCCCACAGAAACTGCCCTTTGTAAGGGGGAACTCAACCCCCCATTTAGGAAACTGTTTCCCCCAATGGGAAGGAGCCAAAAAAGTTCAGAACTTGGCTGTTTTCTCCCCAGAAGGGCCCAGTTCCCGCGATGTCCTGAGGGCTGTTTTCCCCTCTCCCCTTCCCTCCTCTGGGGGCCCAGGGGTGGGCTCAGTTTGGCCCCGGGCCAGGCGTGAGAGCCATCAGGACCCTGCCCCCAGAGGCCGTGGGGAGCGGATTGTATTTGTCCCCCTCCCCTCGCCCCCCAGGTGTCGCTGGCCGAGCAGCCACCCTGGGACCGGGATGTGGAGCTGCTGGTGTATTACTCGGAGCCGCACAAGCCCAGCGCGGTGCTGGAGGCCGGGCTGCCTGGAGCCGAGCCAGGTGTGTGGGGGCGGCCCTGAACCCCGCGTTCCCTGGGCAGGGGAGGCTGCGGTTCTCCGGTGCAGAGAGGTGCTGGTGGGTGCGGTGGGATTAAGGGGATGGTTAGGGACAACTGGGGGACCGAAGGATCTAAGGCAGGGGAGGGGGTGGATTGGGGCTGCGGATGGAGGTGGGAGGGTGGCCAGAGGATGCTGGGGGCCATGGGAGACCTAGGGGAGAGAGGTGGGGCCTTGGGGGCAGTTGGGGGTGCTCGGGGCTGTGAGGGACCTGTGTGGGGGGGAACTAGGGGCTTTCACAGGCCTCACCCTACACCCGCCCCATTTGGATCCGCTCCCCACTCCCCCACACACCAGGCTCGCTGATGGGCGACCCAGCTGTGATGGTGACCCTGCTGCCCAACCTGCCGGAGGCGGGGCCGGGCCGGAGTGCGGCCGGCGAGTTCGTCTTCCTGCTGGATCGCTCGGGCAGCATGCAGGGCGCCATGGACGCCCGCGCCGACTCCCCCCTGCGCATCGACAGCGCCAAGGTACTGCCAGGCCCGAGGCCGCGCTCGATGGGCCCGTGGGGCCGCCCCAGGGAGCAGCCCCGGCTGGCTGGGCCCGGGGTGACTCCGTCCGTCTGTCCGTCCCCAGGAGACCCTGGTCCTGCTGCTGAAGAGTTTGCCCCTGGGCTGTTACTTCAACATCTACGGCTTTGGGTCTCGCTTCGAGTCCTTCTACCCGTGAGTCGGGGGCGGGGACGAGTCTGTGTGTTGCTTGCGGGGGGGCGAGGGCTGTCTGGGTTGGGTCACAGTGTTGCTGGGCTGGGGGCAGGGCTGGTTGGGGGTCAGAGTGTCTGTGGGCCAGGGGCTGGGTGGGGGTCGGGGTGTCTCTGGGCTGGGGGCAGGGCTATGCGGGGTTCTGGCATCCATGGGACGGGGGCGGGTCTCGGCGGGGGGGCGTGTCCCTGTCTGTCAGTCCCTCCCTGACCCCCAGCCCACTGTCCCCCGCAGGCAGAGCGTGGAGTACACCCAGCAGACCATGGCTGAGTCTCTGCAGCGTGTCCAGCAGCTCCGCGCCGACCTGGGGGGCACCGAGATCCTGGAGCCGCTACGAGCCATTTACCGCAGCCCCTGCCAGGACGGGCACCCGCGCCAGGTCTGGGGGCTGCAGGGAGCCTGGGGTAGGAGGGGGGCTGGGCCGGGGGCCTCTGCTGGGCGGGTGGGGGGTTCCAGCCGGGCTGGGCTCCGAGGGTCGGGGCCGGGGCTTAACCTCGTCAGACCTGGCTGGGATCACGGGGGCCACATGCAGCCGGGGGGCAGGGCGGGTGTGGGGGAGACACGGGCAGCTCCCGGCAGGGTCCCGTGCGCCCTCCAACGGGTTGGAGCCTCCAGGGTCTGGAGAGAGGGGACAGGTGGGGGCTGGGGTCTCAGGCCGAAAGGAGGGCAGGGGCGGTCTGGGCACCACGCGCAAGTTGTGCCGGGCGCAGCGGCGCTAACCCCCGCGTCAGGCAGGGAAGATGCGTCCTGGGGCGCTGGCTGGGGGGGGGGGGCTGGTGCTGGCTGGTTCCCGGGGCTCTCCCAGGTCTGCCCAAAAGGGCTTTGGGAAATGGGGTCTCTCCTGCCCCAGGGGGCCCCCAAGGGCCCAGAAATGCCAGGTCCCTTTCAGGATCCTTTGGCTGGTTGGAAACAATTGGGGGAAATTCTTCCTCAGCGTGGGACTCGGCTTCCCCACCAGGAGGTCGCTGGGAGGGGCGACGGGGCTGGGCTCTCTGGGGGGTGGAGTGAGGGCTTGGGGGTGTCTGGGAGGTGGGGAAGGGGCAGGCTCTCTGGTTCCCAGGGGAGGAGGTGTTTCCGGGGGGTGCCCCCAGCTCTGACACTGTCTCTCACCCCAGCTGTTCGTGTTCACGGACGGGGAGGTGTGTAACACCCAGGATGTCATCGGCGAGGTGCAGCGTCACCGGGGGTCCCACAGGTAACGGGGTCCCGAGCACCCGAGCGTCCTCCATACCCTGCCCCCCTCAACCCTGCCCCCTCAGCAGCCTCCGGCCCCGCTGTCCCGGTGCCTGGCGCTCGGCTGTGAGTTCTGGTCTCCTCGCGGACGCCCCAAGATGCTGGCCGTCCCGTCCCTAGGGTGGCGCGGGGCCTGGGACGCTCCTCCCAACCCCGTTCCTCACCCCCCCTCCTTCCTGTCCCCGCCCTGCCCCCGTTCCAGCCTTTCCCCCAAACTCCTCCCTAGCAACGCCATGTGGAGGGGGCCGGGTCGCCCCGTTTTCCATCACCAGGCCCCCCCGATAATCCCCTTGGCTGAGGGGCAGGCGATGGGATGCTGGGGGCAGGGTGCAGGGACACCATAACCCCTAGAGCTCAGCCCCATACCTCCCACCTCTGGCCCAGACGTCGGCATCCCTGGCACCGTTAGCTCCCCCCGGACCTGTCACTGTCCCGCCAGGGAACGTGGAGTCCTGACATCCCTGCCCGGCCTCGGCCCAGGCCAGAGCTGGGCCCCCCACATGCCCCTGCTGCCCCCCATGAGAAGGGGGATCCAGCTGGGCAGGCGGCGTCTCTGTCCCCACCGGGCCATGGCCCCCATTCTGCGGGAACTGGAGTTCTGCGCCCGTTGTGCCTGGTGCAGCGGCGCACGATGACCCCAGGAGCCAGGCAGGTGCAAATACATCACAGGGGACCAGAAAATACAGGTGGCAGCGTGGGGGGAGGGTCTGCTGATTCTGGGAGTTTCCCAGGGTCCCCACAATGGGTTTGGGGGGCTGGATGCAGAGCGCCCCCGACGATACCCAAAGGGGTCGGAGATACCCCCCGCCCGGCTCCAGTATCGCCCCAATGTTTCCTCTCGCCTTGCCCCTCAGCCCTAGCGGCCCGGCCCCTCCCCCGCGGCACAGCCCCGCCCCCTCCTGTCACTGACCCCAGGCTCCGCCCCCCCGGCAGGTGCTTCTCCTTCGGCATCGGGGAAGGCGCCTCCACCGCCCTGATCAAAGGCATCGCCCGGGCCGGGGGGGGCAGCGCCGAGTTCATCACGGGCCAGGACCGCATGCAGCCCAAGGTGAGACCCCAGGGGTGCGGGCTCCCGGCCCCCCCAGAGCCCCTCCCCCCCGAGCCGGGAGAGGACCCAGGCGTCCGGCTCCCCGTGCGGTGTCCCCCCAGGCGCTGCAGTCTCTGAAGCGGGCCCTGCAGCCGGCCGTGAGCGGCGTCGCGCTGAGCTGGGACCTGCCCCCCGGGATGGAGGCGGCGCTGCTGGGCCCGGCCCCCGAGGTGATCTTCTCCGGGCAGCGGTGCCTGGTCTACGCCCAGCTCCGTGGGCAGCCCCAGGTGAGAGCGCCAGGCCCCGTGCGGGGCACCCCCAGGGCCGTGAGAACTCCCGCCTGGGCGATACCCATCACTAGGGGCCAGAGTTATCGGGGAGGTGGGATCTGCTCTACCCAGCCCCATTGACGTCAATGGGGATTGTACACTCTGGCTCCTAGTAATGGCTGGGGGGGGGGGGCGGTGGAGTCTGTGCTACCCAGCCCCATTGATGTCAATGGAAACTGTTCATTCTGGCCCCTAACAACACACACAGGACGGGGCGTCTCTGTGCTAAATTAGCCCTGTTGGGCTTCATGGGATGTGTTCACTCTGGCCCCTAACAATGGCGAAGGCACAGTGGGTTGCCCCAACTACAGTGATGCCAAGAGGAATTGTTAACTCTGACCCCTAATGATGGCTCTTGGGCTGCATATGTGACTCCCTGAGTTAAGCAGACACTTTTACGGCTTTGTCCTGTAAATTGCATTGGGGGAGGGGTCCCCAGGCATCTTCCCTCCCCCCCCGCACACAGACTCTGACCCTTCCCCTGCCCGTAGCCCCCAGGCGCAGCCGTGGGGGGCGTGACGCTGCAGTACCGCATCCAGGAGCAGAGCTACAAGGAGACGCTGCCGTTCCCCCTGCAGCCGCAGGCTGGAGACAGGTAGCTGGGTCCTCCCGCCCGGTCCCCCCCGCTCAGTCGCACCGAGCCAGGAGGGGCCCGGCCCCAGGGACAAGCCGGAGTCCTACCCCCCTGCTGTGACCACTGAACGCCGCTGCCCTATGCAGGAGCCTGGTCCCTCTCTGCTGCCCCCCCATCCCCCACCCCCACCCCCACCCCCGTGAGACTGGACCCAGGCGTCCGGGCTCACCCTGCCTCTCTCCCGCCCAGGCTGCCCGTTCACCGGCTGGCGGCCAAGGCCCTGCTGCTGGAGCTGGAGGGGGCCGTGAGCGCGGGGGCGGAGGGGGCCCGGCGCCGGGCGCTGGAGGCCAGTCTGAGCTCGGGCGTCGTCTGCTCCCTCACGGCCTACGTGGGGGTGGACGCGGCGCAGGGGCAGCTGGTGCAGGGGCCGCTGCTGAGGCGGGACGTCCCGCTGGCAGGTAACCCCGCGGGGGGGCCCGGCACGGGGGGGACCCAGCACGTGGGGGGTGAGATGTGGGGGGGAGGGAATTCTGGGGGGATCCCAGTAGGGGGAGGGATCCAGAAACATGGGGGGGGGGCGTCTGGGTTCTGAGGTCACCTCCTTTTGCCTCTCTCCCTGCCGCGGGACAACCCCAGACCCCCGGCGGTGGAGAGAGGCAGGCCCTGGCAGGATGGGCCGGGGGCGTGGCTGCTCCCAGCAGGACAGACGGCCTTTGCTGCCCCCCAGACAGAGGGACCCAGGGAAGGATGGACAGACAGACACGTGGGCTGCCCATCCCCGCCACCTGAGCATCCTGCATCCTTCCATGGGGCCCAGCACCTGGGACCGGCGGGGTGGCTCCCGGCTGGGGGGCAGTGGGTCTAGAGCGCCCGGGATGTGGGGGGCAGGACTCGGGGGAGGGAGGGGGCAGGGTGCGGGGGACGAATGGGGGTAGGGCCCCGGTGGTGCCTGCGTGGAGGCAGATTTCCCATCCTGGCATGGCCCCCTCTCCCTCTGCCCCCCAGGTGGCAGGCAGCTCAGGGCAGGCAGTGCGTTCATGGCGTTCGGCGCAGCGATGCCAGTGAGCCGCCGTCTCGGCAGCGCCCCCTCTCCCCCGGCTCCGTTTGACTGTCAGCTTATGGGCCGGAATCAGGCGTTCGGCGCAGCGATGCCAGGGAGCCATGGTCCCCCCAGGGCCTTCGGCTGCAGCGCCCCCTCTCCCCCGCCTCCGTGTGGCTCCCCCCTTCAGTTCAAGGCCCGGAAGCAGGCGTTGGGCAGCATGGCCACGGACGGCAACGTGGCCTTCAGGGGGTCCGAGTGCATCTTGGACACGGGTCCAAAAAATGGTGAGTGGAGCCGGGCCTGGCTTGGCCGTCCCAACGCGGGCGCGTCCTCGGCGCGGGGACAGACGGGCCCGTCACGAACGACCTCGATACCCAGGGAAACGCCTGGCCCCGAACCGCTCTGTGGCGCCGCGGGAGGCTGGTGTGTCACAGCCCTGGTCTGGCAGCAAAATGTCTCGGAGGAAGGAAACTCCCCGGCAGATGCTGGGTGAAGCTGGGTTGTGGGGTGGGAGTTGGTATCGGGGCGGCTAACGGGGTCGGAGGGTCGTGTGGGTAGCGGGGAGGGAGGGGGATCAGTCACTCGTTCGGAACAGAAATGGGGCCGAGTTGTTTTCCCTGAAAGAGACCAGGGTGAACTTTCCCAGCCCAACCGCCCTGAGGAGCGGGGCCGGCGCTCGGATGTGGGTCTGCGTGAATTCTGGGGCACATCATTGTGAGCACAATTTTGGGTCATCATCGAAGAAGCCCGTGAAAGGCCGAAATCTGGAAGTGAAAGCTCCCCTTAAAGCCCGGATTTGGCTAGTTACTGCAGTCCAGATCACCTTAACTCTGCCCCGTGACCCTGGCGCATGCGTAGCTATGACGCCATATGGATGGTGTTCCATCCCATCGCCCTCACTCCCTTGGATGCTCGTGTCTTTCCTTCCATGCAGGCGTCCCTTGCAGGTTGAAGTGGAGGATGGTCCTGAGGTCAGATTCTGTTTGAGAATCACCCCGGGATTGTGAGATTAATGGCTGGGGCTAGGAGAGTCACAGGGGTTGAAGGCAGTTGGGTGCCTAACTCTGAATATTGTCTTTCTATGGGTGAAGGAAGGGGCAGAGTTAAGGGTGACCATGGAGGGGTCAGTGGTGCAGAGAACCACAGGACGGATGCCCGTGACCGGGGCATTAAGGGCTCAGAGCAGGAGGTGAAGGATGCCCAGGAATGGGACAGAGTTAAGGATGCCCATGGACGGACAGAGTTAAGGACGCCCATGGACGGACAGAGTTAAGGATGCCCATGGACGGACAGAGTTAAGGACGCCCATGGACGGACAGAGTTAAGGACGCCCATGGACGGACAGAGTTAAGGACGCCCATGGACGGACAGAGTTAAGGACGCCCATGGACGGACAGAGTTAAGGACACGCAGAGGGTCACAGTGTCCGTGTCATTGTTATATACTCACGTCCCAGCTCCATCTCCCCCTGTCTCTCCTCAGAGCAAGCTTCTCCCCTGCTGAGGCTGGTGTCCCTGCAGAACGCCGATGGCTCGTGGGACCTGGGGCCCACACTGGCCGCCGCACTGGGGGTGAGCGAGACCGACGCCAGGGGGAGGATGCCCAGTGAGGTGAGTGCGGGGGAGGGGAGAGATGGGGGGCAGGGAGCTCCCCAGACCCGCCCTGTCTCAGACTGTCTCTCTCCCCTCCCCCCGCAGGACGTGGCCCCCGGCGTCTGGGCCACGGTGCTGGCCGTGGTCTGGCTGCACGGCCGGGCCGCGGGGCAGCGCGACGAGTGGGAGCTGCTGGAGGCCAAAGCTGTGGGCTGGGTGCGGGACCAAGCAGGTGAGGGGCGGCTGGGTGGTCGGGGGGTTGGGTCCCTCCTCTGCCCCACAGCCCAGCCCCTTCTGAGATCCCCCCTGCCCCACAGGGCTCCACAGCCCAGTCCCCAAAGAGCCAGGGCCCCCATCCCTGAGAGTTCCAGATCCCCGGGCCTACAGCCCAGCCCCGACATCTGCCCCATGGCCCCCCTCCACTCAACCCCCCCAGCGCCCCCCAGTCCAGCCCTCTGCTCCCATCCCAATCCCATTTCCTGAGGCATTTGTCTCCCCTCTCCCCTTCCCCCCCCACCGCAGCCCTGCTAGTTCCCCTCCCCCCATGTCAGCCCCCCCCATGCTGTGAGGTCTCTGCCCTTTTGCCCCCACCCACCCCATGCCCCAGGCCTGTGTCTGCCCCCCTGACCCTTCTCTTGTTGCAGGGCCCCAGCTGACGAAGTGCCTGGAAGCCGCAAATTCCCTGCTGGGCTGCAGCGTTGGCCCTGCCGTCTTCGGGCTCTGAGTCCCCCGGGATCTCTGTACCCAGCCCCCCACTGAGAGTCCCAAGGCCAGCAGGGGGCTCTTGGTGCAGATCCACTTAGCCAGCCTGGGCCTAGCTTACATGTAACCCTCAGCTGGGATCCCACCGCTGCCACCAACGTGGGTGCCTCTGCCTCCTGCTGACAGAAGAGGAGCCCACTGGCTGTAGCCTCTCCTCTCTTTCGATTTAGCATGATTAGTGGTGTCACTAGACAGCACCACAGGCTTGGCTTCGGTGGCTCGACTTTCAGACTCAATAGAATGAAAGTCCCGCCTGTTACTTGCTTCAGATGTAGACCCTCTACATATATTGAGGGCATTTATTCCACACATCACCTGTCGCCGCAGCTTTCCCATGATTTTGTGCCTTTTTAATTATGAATCATGCTCCTCCTGCTAGAATCCTGTGACTTAATGCAATTGTACCCGACGGAGCATCTGAATGCATCCTAACATCACCCCCACAGCCCTGACCCCCGGTTCTGTAACCCCCGCCCTGACAGCCGCCGCTTCCACCCGAGTCATGGGGCGTCCGTGGGAGTAACGGCCCCGAAGTCTCAAATTTCTTTCTGTTTTTCCAAAGGACTAAAGAGTCCCCGTATAGCCCCACTGAGACAGCTGTGCCGGGGAGAGTTCCCTGTGTCACTAGTCCTCATGCTTCACCCCAGAGGTAGCCGCATTTCAGTGCCAGGCAGGAGAGCCGTTATACTGTATGAAATAATCCACAGGATGCCCTTGTAGCCATGAAGGCTGATGGCATATTGGGGTCAATTAGGAGGAGCGTTGCCAGCAGATCTAGAGAAGTGAATATTCCTCTTTATTCAGCTCTGGAGAGGCCACAGCTGGAGTGTTGTGTCCAGTTCTGGGCCCCCTCTAGACTCATCTTCAGCTTCTCACCCATTGCAATCCCCAGGAGCCTTTTCCACCAACCTGCAGCTTAGCCAGTCGGTCCCCAGCCTGTACCAATGCTTGGGATTCTTCCGTCCCAAGGGCAGGACTCTGCACTTGTCCTTGTTGAACCTCATCCGATTTCTTGTGACCTAATCCTCTAATCTGTCTAGTTCACTCTGGACCCCCTCCCTGCCCTCCAGCGTATCTACCTCTCCCCCCAGCTTAGTGTCCTCCGCACACTTGCTGAGGGTGCGATCTGTCCCCTCATCCAGATCATTAATAAAATACAGAACAAGATTTGCATCAAGAAAACTTTACGAGTTTCCTGTTATGACCCTTCTGACTCAAATCTGCTTCATTTCTGTATGTAAATCTGTTGCGTGGCCCGGTCCCGATCCGGCAGAAATTGGCGTCACTGTTTTACTGTCAATCAACGTGCGCTAACGTAGGACAGCGGGAGAGAGGACCGCATGGACACTAGGGGCGCGACGGCTGATTTAGAGCAGAGGGGGGGTGGAACACATTGACTCTAAGGCCTTGTCCATGCTCTGTCCGTGCTTGCGATAAATCAATCTCCGCGTGTGCTCCCATTGGTGCCAGTTCTCCTCCAAGATGAGGAGAGTAGCCGGTGTGGACGGGAGAGCAGCCCCTGCCGCTCTTGCACAACCAACTCCGTGGTAAGTTGACTTCAGCTACTCTCTTTGTGTAACTGAAGTAGATCGACGGTGCCCATTAGTGTAGACAAGTCCTTAGGGAGCTACAGCACTTTATCCCAGCAGTGGGGGCGTTCCTGTTTCCAGGATCGGGGGTTCTATTCTTAGGCCACGCCTCCACTTGCTGTGCCGGAGATCGACCTGCTGATGTTCGATTAAGCAGGTCTAGGGAAGACCCACTACATCAAATTCTGAGTGCGTTGGTGGTCAGTGTCAGGGTTCTTTGCAGCCACGAGGATTAAGGGGAAAATCGCTCCTGTTGTCCTCCCACAGTGAAGACGGCGCCAACCTTGGCTTAAGGTAAGCTGACTCCAGCTCTGTATTTTACATAGCTCAAGTTGCGTACCTTAAGCTGAGCTACCAGGCCTCATGTAGATTTTTTCTCTCTGCTTGAACATTCAAAAAGGGATCTTCCTCTCCTCTCCTCTCCTCTCCTCTCCTCTCCTCTCCTCTCCTCCTGGACAAACTGGAGAAATGTTTGGAAGACTCGGGGACAGCTGAGTTAGTCTGTTCAGGATAAACTTAAAAAACAACAAAGGTCTGGTAGCACTTTATAGACTCACAAAACATGTCGATGGCATCATGAGTTTTCGTGGGCACCGCCCACTTCTTCAGAGGACTGGAGGTTTGAGTTTAGGAGGTGCCGACCTGCAATCAGTGTTGTGAGGAACATAGCATGAAGTTTAATAAGGGAAATACAAAGTTCTCCTTTTAGGAAGGAACAATCTATGTCACACGCTTAAAACGGGAAGTGACTGTCTCGGGAGGAGTCCTGCAGAAAGGGATCTAGGGGTCAGAGTGGGTCAAGCTAAATATGAGGCAGCAGTGTGATGCTGTGGCCAAAAAAAAAAGCAAACATGACTCTATGATGCATGAAGAGGAGTGTTGTGAGCGAGACACGAGGAGTCGTTCTCCCGCTCTGCTCTGCGCTGGTTAGATCTCAGTTGGAGGATTGTGTCCAGTTCTGGGCACCACATTTCGAGAAAGATGTAGAGAAATTGGAGAGGGTCCAGAGAAAAGAAACAAGAATGATGAAAGGTCTAGAGAACATGAGCTAGGAGGGAAGGCTGAAGGAATTGGGTTTGTTTGGTTTGGAAAAGAGAAGACTGGGAGGGGACATGAGAGCTGTTTTCAAGTATCTAAAAGGGTGTCACAAGGAGGAGGGAGAAGCCTTGATCTCCTTGGCCTCTGAGGACAGGACAAGAAGCAATGGGCTTAAACTGCAGAAAGGGAGGTTGAGGTTGGACATTAGGGAAAACTTCCTGCCTGTCGAGATGGTGAAACACGGGAATAAATTGCCCAGGGAGTTTGTGGAATCCCCATCTCTGGAGCTATGTAAGTGCCGGTTGGACAGACGCCTGCCGGGGATGGTCTAGACCAGGAGTGGCCGACCCACAGCTCACGAGCTGCCTGCAGCTCCTCCCCACACATTTGACTTATGAAGCTGATCCTGCCCCCCAAACAGCCCCTGCCTCCCTCCCGCCCCCGGCTCCCATGTGTTCACTGGGGCAGAGATTCAAAATGGATCCCAAGATGGCAGCTGGTGACAGGATATGGCCAAAAAGCCTAAGCTTCTTTCTTAAAGGGGCAGCCTCTTTTTTTTTTTTTTGCATGACAATTCTGCTGGGGTTGCCGGGTTCCGTGTTTTTTTTTTCTTTCCTCAACAATTCTGGTGCAGCTCTTTGCATTTTTTCTGCTTCTGTTTCATCTCTCTTTGTTAACTGGCTTGGCCACCCCTGGTCGAGATGGTGCTTGGTCCTGCCAGGAGGGCAGGGGACAGGCCTCACTGACGTCTCAAGGTCCCTTCCAGTTCTAGTGCTCTATTACTCCCCTTTCCTTTCCTTCTCTCCCTCCACCCCCTTTGGGAATGTTACTCTAAAACCACGTTCGCCAAATAGGATTTCTCCAATGAGGGCGCATCTGATGCCAAAACGTGGCTGAAACCGTTTGAAGGATGAGGAGCAGGATGACAATTGCAAACAATGGGGGGATTTGGGCCTTTTTAGTTCTATAACGTGATTCTGCTCTAAATATTAGAGAACAATTGACACCATTCCTGCATCTACCAAAGCAACATTGCAGCTGCATCGGTGTCTATCGCTAGACGAAAAGAGACCCAGGTCCAGTTCCGTAGCTCGTGTAACTCTGAATGACTCTAGAGGTAAAATAGAAGCGATCGGGATTCACACCAGTTGTGTGGTTTTCTCCGATGATCTTACAGAAGGAAAATCCTACAGTGTAAAATACCATTCTCAGGAATATTTTACTAGAGGGTTGTTCGTTGAAAGGGATTTTCATCCTATCGGGCCTGACCGTGAAGGGACGGAGCTGAATTAAAAATGAGCCATAATGAATCTGGCATTTGCATGCCCTTAGCTTCCTTCACAGGGGGATTTCAGAGTCCTGTGTCCGGTTACAGTGCGGTGGTGTGTAGGAAATGGAGAATGATGGAGAGAAGAGACTGGGTTTCCCATTGAGTCACCGTTGTTGGATCGTCTTCAATCCTAAAACACTCCCCCCCACACACACTCAGGGCAAAGGGTGGTGGTGAGCGGTGAGAAAAGCGCTGCAAACACAATTTAAAACCAACGTGACTGATCGTCTCTCAAAAAGCCGACCTGGCGACAAGGCGGGAATTCTGCCTCTTGGACGAGATACTTTGGGGAACCGAAATTGCCGTTTCTAAGGACTTTCCTCAGCACGGCCCGCACAGGGGATGCAGAGCTGGCTGGGAAATGGAGAATCCATGTCCGGACGGATTCCAGCGTTCCCATCTCTGTTTCCACCCGGGCTGGATCCCGACGTGTGTAACGGCAAAAACTCCTGTTTGGAATCAGAAGAGTCGGCACGATCCCAAATGGGAAACTGGAATCTTCCATCATCCGCAAGGTTTCCTCCTGGAAAACGTCCAGAGAGACGGAATCGTGTGCTCAGAAGAGACTGTCATGGATGCCTCTCCGTGCTGGCCGCCGTTTGGAAGTAAATCGATGGAGTCCTTCACTCCCCATTAGAAATGAGGCCCCGAGAGACTCCTGTGGCTGTACGTTGGCATCCAGCGTTACTGGTCTAGATGCTCCATTGAGAACAGGTAAGGCAGGAAAGAGACGCACGTTCTGCCGAGAGGGGATTCCGACTTATTCCGCTAAAAGACGCCACCTCGAAATGCGTGGGCCCGGGGCGTGGGCCGTGGGCACGGGGCATGGGCCGTGGGCGTGGGGCGTGGGCCGTGGCCATCTCTGGGTGGAGGAGAAGTTTTAGAAGAGATCAGAGGGAACCCGGCCTGAGAGCTGTGCTCCCAGCCAAACACGCCACGCCCCTTAGGGACTAACCTTTGCCTTTAGAGTCGACGGATGCCGAGGCGGGCTGGGAACGGGGAGTAAAGACGATAGAAGAATCCTCCAGCACAAGAATAAGAACAAGAGACGGTCTCATGGCCCGGGGATGGGCAGGTCTGGGGCTGATCTCTCGCTCCGGTGGGCAGTATGGAAATCTGGGACCAGGACGTCACCCGGTGTCGTTTCGGGTAACACCCGTGAAGTCACGTTTTTCACGTACTACTAGATAGACTGGAAACTGGGTTTGAATGGATAGATAGATAAATAGATAGATAAGAG